>NC_067401.1:347228322-347544572 GCF_016432865.1 Antechinus flavipes | reverse complement strand
TATGTATTTAATAAATGCTTCTTGACTTGATTTCGTAGTCTTATACTCTACTCCCCTCCATACTATGATCCAGTCAAATTGGCCTAATGGAAGTTCCTCACAATCCCTTTGCTTTGGCTATGTCCTACCTCTAGAATGCTCAGCTCTCTTACCTCCACTTCTTAGCTTCCCAGGCTTTCTTTTATATCTATGTTCCCCCAGCTGCTAAGTCTAAGATTATTTTCCATCAATTCTCCATATTATCTTGTATTTATTTAGGAATTTCCAAGTCATCTCTACCATTAGACATGAGCTATTTGAAGAAAGAATTATCCCCAACACAATATAGTTTTTGGATCATAGTATATGATATATATATATATAATATAGATCATAGTTTAAAAAAAGTTTGCTGACAGCTTGGCATTTATTAGTTCTGTGACTCCAACCAAGTCATTTAACCTCTCATTGCCCACCCCCCCCCCCAAAAAAAAAGTATAGAAATATAGGTGATGATCTGCACTGATAGAAGAAATTTCTTCACCGGGAGTTCCTGGTACCAATTAAAAATAAATAATAATAATAACAATAATGATGGCTAGCATTTGTATATAATGATTTAAAGTTTCAAAACACTACAAATATTATCTCATTTGATTCTCAAAACAACCATGGGAGAAGAGTGGGTTCTATTATGATTCTCATTTTACAAATAAAACTTTTTACAGAAAAAACCAAGACAGTAATAAAGTGATCTGCCCAAGATGAAATAGATGGTAAGTGTCATGAATTCAGATCTTCCTGACTCCAAGTTCAAAATCTGTTCATCCTATCCCTTAGCTATTTCTGAAAGAAATCCCAAGTATGGCCCCATTCTGGTCCACCTGTCTTCTATAATTTATTATAAGAGCTGTTTCTCTCAAAAGGAGAGAAAGGAGAGAGATATTTGAAAAAAATAAGGTAATATAAAAACAAAATTTATCAATAAAAATTTTTACAGACCAAAAAGATAATTATTCCCTTTTCTAAATATTTGAAATATTCTTTCAATCTTGTTGTCCCATTCACTTATACTACATATAAAGAGATCTGCTGAAGCAAAAATAGATTTCATCTTAGCACCTGACTGATCACAAATTCTAAATTAGTAGTCTGAACTCTAACATCTATAATGTTATTACCAAATATTTTAAAAAATATTTAGACTCCTATCTTTTAAAAATTATGGGGAAACCAAGACCCCAAGTCACGTGACAAGCCAGTGACACTTAAGGTGAGCACTATTCTCGTAATCCTATTAAGTAAGAGAATGCTAACCCCAGCATGGCTGCTTTAGCTTTTGAAAACATTTCCCTTATCAGTCTTAAAATGGAATGCCAAAAAAATTTAGCTATTCCCTCACCCCATCCCAAAAAAGAGTAAAGTAAGTGAAATGCACCATATTAAGCTGTGTTTTCTCCTGTAGCCAAAGAGATTCGTGTTCCTGCATACAGGAAGAAATCTAGATATTTACCGAATGGAAATAGCCCTCTGGTTACTTAAATTTCCTCAGAAGCATGCAAACATGAAGTCTAAGGTTAATTTTGTCCAAGAGTTCTACCTCACATACACTTCTTCCGTAAATAATTGATATTATACAACAATCTGGTATATGTCAGAATTTTGAAATCACAGAAAGTAGAAGGTCAATAATATATACAGGTAGAGCTTAATAGTACTCTGTTCACAACAGAAAAAAAATTGAAAAGCACCAATATTAAAAGTTTATGTAGTAACTCCTCTGGAAAGCTTTCCCATCTTATATAGGTTCTTCAAACTTTTCAGCAATAGGAGATCCATTCTGCAGTACCACCTCCCCAAAAGTACAGTTCATGAACCTCTGCTTGTTTATCTTCTATGAATAATCAACCAGTACACTCAATTAGGTCTTAACAAAAATGTGTACTGAAATGGGAAAATAAGAATAGCAATTACAAAGCTGCAAATCTGAGGCACACTCCCCTATAAATATACATTCTCTCTTTGGGGAGAATGAGCACCTATTTAAAGTACAATAAGAGTGAGGCACATGTCTAAGGAATATATGTTGTCACAGTAACTCACAACTCTGAAACGGCATCAATGTCCTTTATCTCGAGTAGAGTCCTCATGAAGTTCGCCAGAGGAATTTCATATTTCTTCTTATGGTGATTATCCAATACATTTTCCAAATTTTCACCCTTGAATGCTAGGATATAACTAGGCAGTAGTCATAATGAATGAATAATCACCAAACAGTTATCATAATGAACCAATGATCATCAAATAGTGGTCATAATTTACCAATAATCACCAAACATCTGACATGTGAGGTTCCCTAAAACTTTTTTTCTACTCTAACGTTCCCTCCCCCTTTAAGTCTATGCAAGAAGGTATCTAGGGAAAAGTACAGTCATTCTCTTCTAAACCTTCTGCCACCTAGCAGTGATCTCATCATTCAATTGACACTGCCCTCATCAAAGTTACTAATGAACTCTTAATTGTCAAGTTGAATGGATTTTCTCAAAACCCTTATTTCCTGACCCCTCAGAAGACTTTTGATATCCTCCTCCTCTTCTTCTGATATTCTCTCTTCTCTAGGATTTCATGGCATGTTCTCTTTCTCCCATCTGACTGCTGTCTCCACTGCAGAATCTACATCCAGATGATTCCCCCTAATTATGGGAATTCCCTAAGGGTTGGTCCTTGACCTTTTTCTTTTCTCTATTTATATACCTCACTTAGTTATCTTTCCATAGAATTATCTCTCCACCTAAACCCCACAGATTTCCAGATTTCACTATTACTGTCAAGGACACTACTATCCTTCTAGTTATCCAGGTTCTCAATTTCAGTACCCATTTTGGTGTCATGCTCAACTCTTCATTTGAATTTGTCATCAAATTTTGCATTTCCATTTTTACAATATCTCTCATATAAATCCTCTTTCTTCTACTCACACTGTTGCTTTCCCTTCTCTTGTAGACTCATCCCTGCATACTTGGACTATTGCAATAGTCTGCTGATTGGTCTCCCTGATTCATATCTCTCCCCATTCTGCCAAAATAATCTTCCAAAAGCTCAAGTCTGACCATGTCAACCCCAGCCCTTCCTCAATTAATTAAATGGAGATAATGGGTGCCAAAGAGGATTTCTGGAAGGTTCATTGTCTTGATGAAGAAAAATAATAAACATTTGACAGAGGAGAAAAGTAAAAAGTTCACTACATTAAAAAAAAAAAACTATCATCAAAGCAACAATATTCTTCATCTAATCTTATTAACCACTTCTGTCTCTTCATTCTCTAGAGAAATTTCTTCCATTTTTAGAATATCAGCACAACCAGAGAAAAATATTTGGTTCTCTGGAAAACCCTAAAGAAAAAGCTCACATAGGTAGGTTCCTAGTTTTGTGCCTATCCTCTGAGGACATAAAGTACTAAATTGCTTTATAAATGATAACTTTTCTGCTGAGTAAGTAGACAACACAAAGAGTATATAAAGAGAGCTTTTGGCCTGAGCTACCAGAAGTCTGCTTTATTTGCATTCTGTGCTTTAACCACCATTAAGTGCTGTAAGAAATGAATGATTATATTCGGGGGCAATTCTGGGGGAATGAAAAGATTTGGGGTTAGGTGATGTGGGTTTACTACTAAGGCAAGTTACTTCACCTCCTGGCCCTCAGTTTCCTTATGTGTAAGAGGGAGTAGATGGTTTCTTTAATAACTAGTATCAACAAATAAAATAAAAAAATAAAAAAATAACTAATCTCACTAACCTAAGCCTTTTCCCAATAATATTGTGAATTTGAAAATATTGTAAGATTGATGCTGTAAAAGCTTTAAAACTTCAACTATGTACATGCATATACAATGTCAACATCTTGAGTGTATAATTCAAGCACTGTTGATCAATTCTTTTATGTAAAGATTGTTCTTTAGCCACCTTCTCTTAAATGTTGGTGGTCGGGGATGAAGTTACATACAATACCACTAGCAAGATCTTCCAATATCACTACTTGCCTCCGTAACCTTAAATGTGTCTTCAAAAGAAGGAAATGTTTGATTCTAGACTGACTCTCTTACTAATCACATCTTCACCTGACCAATATATTGGCAGGAAATGCAATGCACTCTTAATATAGTGGAGAAAAAGAAGACATTATGGTAATTGACATATAGTTGAATTGTGCCTCAATTAAGGTTCAGTAATAATAAGGATTTGGTCTCCAGATGCCCATTGAAGTGCTTCAATGACCACTATAATGTCATCTCTCACATTAAATTTGCTATTTTGTCTTTCTATGGACTCAATTTTCTTGCTCTGCTAAGTACTTTAAAATAACTAAGTTGCACTCATTTCTATTTGCTCTTACAATGGCCAAAGATCAGTAGAAAACATAATGTAACATAATGTAACATAAGTGGACAAAATCTAAACTCCTTTTTTTTTCTATTTCCCTAGGCATCCAGAAGCAAATATTGCTGTGAAAAACAAAAACAAAATTTTAAAAATCCTATCATTAAAGTATTTTCATTTCCCCTTCCTATCTCTATGTCCAAAATTGTCTAAAATTCCATAAAAAACATTCCAAGTAAACTGAAGCTGGATTTTCAGATGAAACAGAAGAAATAAATTGTTCATAGAATTCTGGACTTCTATAGTCTAGTTGATCAATTATATCAATATTCTATATGGCACATGTACTATGTGCCTGGCATTGTGCTAAGTACTTTACAATTATTTATCTCTGGGAGATATTCCTGAGAGGAAGGTGCTATTATAATCCCCATATTATAGTCGAGGAAAATGAGGCAAACAAGATTAAGTGACTTGTCCAGGGTCACACAAGTACTGTCTCAGACCAAATTCAAATTCAGGAAGAGAGTCTTTTTGACTTCAGATTCAGCTCTCTATCCACTGAGCCACCTAGCTGCCTATAAACTAATCACTAAAGGTTCACAAAGCACTTTTCATGCATTTTGGTGTGCTTTTCATATTAGGTGCCTCAAAGTTTAAAAGACCTGAAATCAAGTCCAACCTCAGATACCTTCTAGCTGTGGGGCTCTAAACAAGTCTTTTTAGCCTCAATTTCTTCATATGAATTTTCCTCTCAGAGTTGTTGTGAGCATAAAAAGAGAAATTTTCAAAGTGCTTTGCAAACCTTAAAATGCTACATTGGTTAATCAGTGAACATTTATTGTCTACTATTTGCCAGGTACTGTGCTAAGTTTAAAAAATGCTTGCCATTATTAATTAAAGAGAGCTATGGGCTTTGATCATTTTTCAGTAGTATGTATAATATAGTTTTAGAGTTAGAAGAGAGTCCTGAGATCATCTAGTTCAATTCCCTTTTCTTTACAGATGAAGAAATTGAGGACCAGAAATGTGAAATAGTTTTCCAAACATCACACAGATGATTCATTCACAAAACTGGGACTAGATCCCATTTTCCCTAAGTACCTAGGTCATTTTATTCCCATCTTTACCTTTAAGATTCTGACATTTTTTCAACTACATACCATGTCACTCCCAGGGAAAAGGACATAATCACAACAATAGAGATTGACAGAAGTTTGGGTTAGAAAGTTTCTTTTTTAGTTAAAATTTTTCAATTAAAAAATAAAGTTTCTCTATATCCTACTGATGGAAGAAGGAAAAAAAGGAAAGAAAAACTCTTGTAATGAATATTACAATTAAGCAAAATAAATCCTCTATTGGCCATTTCCAAAAGCAGTGTCTCAGTTGTACATCTAGTCCATCATCTCTCAGGCTTCATTATTGGTCCTCTGAAATAATGGAGGTTCACTGCACCAAACAGACTTAACAGATCTTTCAAAGTTGGTTATTTTTATAGTGTGGTTGTTATGGCATAGGTTGTCCTGATTGTGCTCACTTCACTAAGCATCAGTTCATAGAAGTCTCAAATTGGAAAATAATTTAAGAAGTTGTTTGGCTTAAGGAGAAATCACCGCATAGATGAAGCTTAAGACTGTAAAAGTGGCTTAACTACAATTTTAAAGTTTTGTCTTTTTTTACATCAACCCAAAGCTCAGAACAAGTTAATAATTTGGAGGCCTTTCCATCACTCAAAATTATTGAGCCATATAGGAATAATTTCTCCTTCTTACCTGTTCGCAGAAAATTATATATTCTGCTTATCATATTCTAATTGATATTTTATTAATTTATCTTTGTTCTCTTGCTAGATTTTATTCTCAGAGGGTAAACATTATATCTAATTTATCTTTGTGACTTCTTCAGCACACAGGAAGTACTTAAGTGTTTAAGTAATTACTTCAGTGGCCATCTCTTTTTTATTTTATATAATTTTTAATAATAATTTATTTATTTATTATAATACATTGTATATTATTTATTAGTTTATTTAATTTAATGTTTTTATTAAAGCTTTTTATTTTTCAAAACATATTTATAGATAATTCTGCAACATTAGCTCTTGCAAAACCTTGTGTTTCAGTTACACACAAGGTAACTCCTTGTTACCCCTCCCCTAGATGGCAAGTAGTCTAATATATGTTAAATGGCCATGTTCTCTAGACTCCACTCTTTTGACAGAAGAAAAAAATTGAGGCTCATGGATGTTAAGTGACATGTCTAAGCTCACATAAGTACTATATACCAAGACATGATTTCTTTAGTAATTACAAATGGGAGAGAAGAGAGAAGCAATTGCCATTAAGTGACTTGTTCAGGATCACACAAAGGAAGTGTTAAGTATCTAGGTTCAGATCCAAACTCAGGTCCTCCTGAATTCAGAACTGGTGCTCTATCCATTGAGCCATCTAGGTGGCCCCTATATTATTTTTAGATAATTTTCTCCAACTCATTTGATCATAATAAATGGCAGCACAGAACAGGACAGTGCCATCATGAGAAAGTTTAAATGAAGGGATAAAATTAATTTATTGATTAATTTCATCTAAACTAGTATGTCAACAGTACTCCAAAAATTCTATAAACACAATTCTAGTAGTTCTTTCAAAAACAAGCATCTGAGACCCTAGGAGATTTATATCTCTTTTATCTGCATAATCTCTCAATTCCAATAGAATGAAATTTCTTGAGAGAAAAGATCCTTTCATTTTTGTCTTTGTATTCCTGGTGCCTAGTACAGTAGTTAGCATGTCCCGGGTACCAAATAAATACTAGTTATGTTGAATCAGACTGCAGAAAATTTTTAGTCTTAGGAAAGTTTCACTTCTTCTAATTTTCCTGGCTATCTATTGTCAGTGTGATTAAAGGAATAGACAATGTATAAAATTATACATATAAATAAAAACAAATACTATATGAACATATATTAATATTATAGACATATTAAAACAAATCAATTTAAAAAATAAAATTCTCTCTCTAAAACTCAAAGCCAAATGTGAACAAAATTTGAATTATCTTCCCCATTGTTCTTCATTAGTGTGGATAATCAAGAGTTAATTTTAAAACTCCAGTAACAAATTTAGAAGAAACCAGTCTTCAAAAATTCCATGTAGGAGACCTTCTTGCATAAAGGACACTAACAAAGTCCAATGTTAAATTAAATCCCAATGTAGTTATAAAAATAAATCATGTTGCTCCAAATCACTGGTATTGGATTGGTGGTTCCAATCCAATGACCCACTAATGTACCAAAAACGAAATGCCTGCAGGAATATGGGGAAGTGTAGTCTTTACTTAGCAGTTATGTTCTCCTTTCCAGTCCTCTCCTGCTTCTAAAATTTCCCCTGCTAGCTTCCAGGATCATAAGAATTTCTCTCTCAACTGGAAATCCAGAATTGCAGCTCTTAGGACCTTACTCCCCACTTTCTCCTTCTGTCTAGATACTTAAAATAGCTAATAAAGCCAGGTAGTTAGCCAACAAGCATCTTTTAAGCATTTACTATGTGCCAGGCACTAGGTTAAATGCAAAGGATACAAAGAAAGGTCCAACAATTCCTACAATTTAATGGGGGTGGGGGTGGGAGGGAGGATAGGGAGCAAAATGCAAATAACTGTAGAAGATATAAAGTAAACTGAATGTATACTCAGAGAGAAGACACTAGCATTAAGGGGGAACAAGGAAAGGCTTCTACAGAAGATTAGATTTTATCTGAGATTTGAAGGGAGCCAGGTGATGAGGAGAGAATATTGCAAGCAGGGGGACAGCCAATAAAAATGCCTGGAGTCAGGAAATGGAGTGTCTTGTGAAGAACAGAAAGTTTTAGCTGTAAATAAGCTGTGGCACATTGCCAGTGATAATTTCTGAACAGGAAGAGTCATAAAACTTACCATCAAGAACATGTATGATCAGACAAGAAGATAGGTAGTCACACAGAAAGAGGAAGAGAACCTTAATTCCAATAGACATGATAGAAAGTGACATCCACAACCAGAGAAAGAACTATGAAAACTGAATGTGGATAATGGCATAGTGTTTTTACATTTGTTGTTGTTTGTTTGCTTGCTTCTATTTTTTCCCTTTCTTGTGTTTTTCCCCATTTTGAGCTGATTTTTTTGTTGTTGTTCAGCATGATGAATATGGAAATATGTTTAGAAGAACTGCACACATTTAGACTATATCAGATTGCTTGGGAAGGGGAGAGGGAGAAGAAGAGGGAGAAAAATCTGGAACACAAGATTTTGTGAAGGTGAAGGTTTAAACTATTTTTCTATGTATTTGGAAAAAATATCAGTAAAAAAATGTTTTTTAAAGAATAGGAGAACCTCAAAATTGCACTGGTATCCATGAACCCCTAGGACTCAGATAAAATCACTATCCTTTGGAGGAAGGAGAAAAATTATTTTTGAATGATTTTTAGGAAAGTATGGTAAAGAATTACACATAATGAGAAAGCAAAAATGATTTAAGATATTTTTTCCAGAAAGAAGTACCCACCCTGTTGAGACCATAGAACTAACCAACTAATGATGTACTTGCACCTGGGCTGCAATATCACACAGTATCTCCATCACCCCACAAAATTTCTTAAATTAGGGTTTCTGATTGCATAAAATGAATTGACATATCTTTCTGGAAATCCTAAGTATTGCATGTTGAATGTACTCAGATTGAAAAAGATTTGTACATCCAATTCTTGATTGTGTCTTCCCAGGGAATGCTAATTCTAATTTTCCAGGGAGCTCTCCAAACAGGGAGAAAAATTAACTGCTGAGAAATTAAACTCTCATGATGGGTTTTTAACCATAAGAAATTTTTTAAAAAGGTAACTTGGCCTTAAGTCTCTTATGAAATCTGTACCACTGACACTTTTTCTCTCATTATTTCTTTAACTAAACCACTGCCAGATAAACCCTTTCCCCAGTCAAAGAGATACATTATTCCTTAAGGGCAGTTCATATGAAAAAAGGCTTATACTGGCAGGATATTCTAACAAATCGTCATTACCTTCCATTCCCTCAATCTCATCCTCAACTTCTATAAGAAAAACCTGTTTGATTCAAAGAACCTTTTAAATTAATAGAGGATAATAATAGCATCCAAAGTGAAATAGAAAAGAAGACCTCAGGAAGACCTCAGAAAGCTTAGTAGCTACAAATCATTGGGCAAATAAATTATGCTCTGTATACCTCAGTTCTCTCATCTGTAAAATGAGGAGATGTTTGTAAAGAAATTTGCAAACCTTAAAAAATGCTATGATTATTTTTGTCATTATTATTATTATTATTATAACTTAAGTTTTCTTTAATAGAATTAACCCCAAAAAGGAAATTTAGGTTTGCTGATCATATTTGGATTTTTTTTAATCAGTAAATTATACATTTTCTGAATTTCTTCCTATCAGGTAATTTCTAATCTATCTAGCTATAATCTGATCCCATACCAGAGGGGAAATCTGAGAGCTGTGATTCTTTTGACAAATTTGAATAAACTTTTTACTTCTTATTCTATTTTATTTTTGTTTCATTAAGATCCCTAATATTGTGACATGTCTAACAGCACTTTGATCATCTCTTATTGATGATTCCCTTCGTTCTTCAATTACCATAATTTCGCTCCCCCCTGTTCATCAGCAGCCTATCTAGAAGGAAGGCAGAGTGCTTTGTATAAATTTCCCTTCAAGTGGGGTTGATAGCTTGCAGCCTCTTTCTAAAAGTCAATAGTATCAAGACAAGGTATAGCAATCCAATTACAGTGCTTTTTGTATGCCCTAAGACTTTTAACATCAGTGTTAGATACACAACAGATGTTCAACAAACACTTCTTCAATGATAGACTGATTGCACAAGGAGAGTTGGAAATGTTATACTACACGTTTCCATGATGGTAAATGATGTCAGTGTTTCTTACTAATTTCTCTACACTCCCTTTCTTTAACCATTAATTCTCCAATATGCATCCAAAGTCATCTGTAATCATTCTTACTTATCGCTTGCCACTGGACCCAGATGACTCTGGAGAAGAAAGTGAGGCTGGCAACTTTGCAAAGTCTTTCCTCACTTAATCCCAATTACTCACATGTCATATCACTCCCCCTACCCCATCTCTTTGGTCCTCTTTGAGAATGAAGGACAAATAATCATTCAATCAACCAAACCCAGGCCCTTGTCACCTCCAGTTCCATCCCCTTTGCAGGGTTTAGTCTCCTCATTTTACATTATTCACATCAGATCAGGGAGAAAATGATTTTAAAAAATATAAATAAACCTATGAGATCCTGAATTTCCTATAACATCACCTTCTTTAATCAACCAATCAACATATGTTTATTAAACACTTACTATGTACCTTGAATTGTACTAAGCACTCCTTGTCCTCAAGTAGCTTACAATATTATCCTTGATAGAGCCAGACACGCACAAGTTCATTCCATGGTACACTAGGAAACCACTTCTCAAGATGCCGTACACTCCAATAGTCATTTAACTCATTCACTCATGAAGCAGTTGCAAAGCACCATTTGTTCAAATGCACTACATTTAACACTCTATTAAGCTTTTCCTATAGACGCTACATGGTACAAGGTCTCAGAAACGAGCTGAAGAAGCAAATAAGGGGTGGACATAGATAAATAAAAAACAAAATATAAGGCTTTCAGTACAAATGTTATGTGAACTAATTCCATTTAGAGAGGAAATGGGAGACTATATCTGAGACAATGTGTCTCAGATACAAAAATAGCAAGTCTCAGACCTGCCTGGAGGCTGTTACTTCAATAATCAGTGGTACTGAGACAGTGAGATGGTACAGTGGATGGAGCACTGGTACTTGTCAGGAAGACCAGAGTTCAAAGCTGACTCCAGACATTTCACTGAAACAATGACTCTCAATAAGCCACTTAACCCTGGTTGCCTCCAAAAATGTACACATAACAAAATAATCAGTGGTATCTGATAGTTTGATCTTTTGAACTGTTTTGGTAGTTTGTGCTATGTCAAACATGGGCTGTCTCAACTTGTGAAGGAAATTTTCCTAAAGGTTAAAATGTTTTTAGAAGATTTATATATCTGTGCCTTGGGTACAATTCTGATTACCCAGATTCTTCAAATAACCTATAGACCTTTCACCTTATTTCCAAAAGAAAGGCGATGAAGAATTACGAACACAATAGTTTTGACTCTGACAAGCCCAGATCTGTTGCTCACACAGATCAATGGACTGATCTGGTTGAAAAAATCTATCTGAGTTGGTTACTGTTCATTTGGAATAGAATCTGTTAAGACATTTATCTCATCAAGCCAGAGTTAGACAAAAGGACCATCCTGGTTGTTATTAAGAGGCTGATTTGTCATAGCCAACAGATAAGGTGAATAACTGGTATGTCTCTGTCACTCAGTCTGGAGAACTCAAAGACATATTACAAATCCATGTCTCTCTGACTGGTGTGAAAGAAATTAAGCTGGAGGCCAACCACCATTCAGCATTCAAAAACACAATCTGGTGGGTCTGTTGTGGCAACCTGAAATCGGACTCAGAAGCACGAAAGTAATTACTTGAAAATGAACTTTTGCTACTTCTTATTTCTATTCCCTGTGTCTGAGTCACAAGTGCTGACAGAACTGACCACATTCCTTATTCTTTTTTTAAATATGTTCCTTTGATCCCACCATGATTATCTCTCCAGTTGCAACACCCATGAGAAATGATTCTCCCTTATACCATACATCATCCATCAACATTCCTACCTGCTGCAGAAAACATCACTCTCCAGTAATTCTTCTCAAAACTCGTAGTAATGTTAGTCTACTTCTCCAGTAGAGTCTATGATACAATTATATGGCATTGAATTTCTAAACATGGAAACTCAGTAATTTTACTGAGTCCAAAATAAAACATGGAATTTTAATGCACTTTAAAAGTAACTTTTCTGCAGTGGAACCAAACTGATGGAATAGAGCAAACACTCGACTGACTGAGATATTCCAATATTCCCTTTCAAACAATTTTTAAATTGAATTCTGGAGTTATAGCCCCAACAAAAGGTCAGGTTGAAACATTCTTCCAGCCCAAGACATGAGATTTCCTCTTATGTCCCTTATGTCCTAAGATGGAAGTAAAAAAAAGATCTTCTGATTATATGAGGGTATACTTAGAGAAAGCTAAAGAATCAACTAAAAACTAATAGAAATAATTAACAACTTTAGCAAAGTTGCAGGATGCAAAATAAATCATCAGTATTTCCATATATTACCAACAAAATCCAGCAGCAAACGATACAAAGAGAAATTCCATTTAAAATAATTGTAGATAATATAAAATATTTGGGAATCTATCTGCTAAGACAAAATCAGGAATTATATGAATACAGTTACAAAACACTTTCCACACAAAGTCAGATCTAAACAATTGAAAGAATATTAAGTGTTCATGAGTAGGCCAAGCTAATAAAACAAAAATGACAATTCTACCTAAATTAATCTACTGATTCAGTTCTATGCCAATCAAATTGCCAAGAAATTAAGAGCTAGAAAAAAATGATTAAAAATTTCATCTGGAAGAGGAAACAGTCAAGAATTTCAAGGAAATTAATTGAAAAAAAAATGAAAATGGCCTAGTTGTACCAGACTTAAAACTATATTATAAAGCAGCAGTCATCAAAACCATTTGGTACAGACTAAGAAATAAAGATTAAGTTCACAAGTAATAATAGTCAATGACTATAATAATTTAATGTTTGATAAACCTAAATACCCTACTTTCTGGGATAAGAACTATTTGACAAAAATTGCTGGGAAAATTGGAAAACAGTAGGATAGAAATTAGGTTTTGACCAACACCTAAAACCTTATACCAAGATAGGATCTAAATGGGTTCATGATTTATTCATAAAGAGTGATACTATAAGCAAATTAGAAAAATAAAGGATAGTGTACCCCTCAGATCTATGGAAGAGGAAGGAATTTATGGCCAAAGAAGAACTAGAGTGCATTATGAAATGCAAAATAGATAATTTTGATTATATTCAGTTAAAAAGTTTTTATACAAACAAAACCAATGCAGACAAGATTATAAAGGAAGCAGAAAATTGGGGGGAAAATTTACATCTAAGGGTTTTGATAAAGGCTTCATTTTTAAATTATATAAAAAATTAACTCAAATTTATAAGAATACAAGTCATTCTCCAATTGACAAATAGTCAGATGATATGAACAGACAATTTTCACATGAAAAAATTAAAAGTATTTCTATCCAAATGAAAAAAAAATGCTCTTTATCACTGTTGATCAGAGAAATGCTAATTAAGATAACTCTAAGATACCACTATACACCTCTCAGATTGGCTAAAATGACAGGAAAAGATAATGACAAATGTTGCAGGGGATGTGGGAAGACTGGGACACTAATACACTGTGAACTGATCCAACCATTCTGGAGAGTGATTTGGAACTATGCCCAAAGGGCTATCAAACTGTGCATATCCTTTAATCCAGCAGTGTTTCTACTGGGCCTATACCCCAAAGAGATGACAAAAAAGGGAAAAACTCCCACATGTGCAAAAATGTTTGTAGCAGCTTTTTGTAGAGGCAAGGAACTGTAAACTGAGTGGATGCCCATTAGTTGGAGAGTGATTGAATAAGTTATGATACGTGAATGTTATGGAATATTATTGTTCTATAAGAAATGATCGGTAGAATGATTTCAGAGAGGGCTGGAGAGACTTATATGAAGTGATACTAAGTGAAGTGAGTAGAACCAGGAGATCATTGTACACTGCAACAACACTATGTGATGATCAATTCTGATGACCATGACGCGCACGCTCTCTCTGTCTCTCTGTTTCTCTCTCTGTCTGTCTCTGTTTCTCTCTCTCTGTCTGTCTCTCTGTTTCTCTCTCTCTCTCTCTCTCTCTCTCTCTTTCTCTCTCTCTCTTTCTCTCTGTCTTTTTCTCTCTCTTTTCATGGAGGAAACTGGGATTAAGTGACTTACCCAGGGTCACACAGCTAGGAAGTGTTAAGTATCTGAGGTCAGATCAGGTTCTACTCACTTCAGGACTAGTGCTCTATCCACTGCACCATCTAGCTGCCCACAACCATGGCTCTTTTCAACAATGAGGTGGTTCAAGCCAATTCCAATAGACTTGTGATGGAGAGAGCCATCTGCATTCAGAGAGAGGCCTATGGGGACTGAATGTGGATCACAACATAGAATTTTCACCTTTTTTGTTGTTGTTTGCTTGCTTTTTTTTCTCTATCTCTTTTTTCCCTTTTTGATCTGATTTTTCTTTTGCAGAATGATAATTGTGGAAATATGTATAGAAGAATTACACATGTTTAACATATATCAGATTACTTGCCATCTACAGGAGGGGCTGAGGAGGGGAAGGAGGGAAAAAATTGGGAACACAAAATTTTGCAAGGGTGAATGTTGAAAATTATCTTTCCATATATTTTGAAAATAAAAAAACTTAACTTAATTGATTTTTAAAAAGATCTGTGACACAAAGGTAGAGACTGATCCAGAGTCAATGTAGATAAAACACCACTGAAGGGACTGGATGGTGGCAACAGAAGTAACAGTAGCTTCTGAACTCTCAAGACAGCAAGTGGGCAGAAAGACCTAATTAAAATGGATAAGCAGGAAAACTGTATCTTGTTCCTTATCTTCTAACCTTTTATTGATCTTTAAGATTCCCTTCTGTAACTATTGAATTCAGAACCATACTCAGTATTTTATTAAGGACCAAACTAGTGCTAAGCATGATGGATACTCTTTATTTTTTCACTCCAAGTCTTTTATGTTTCATTTATTCTCATTGTCTCCCATCCTCAAATTCACTAAGAACATTTTAAATTTGGCTCTTTCTACAGCAGAACCCAGACAGTTTTAATATGGCATCCTTTGCATACCTCCTATTCCATTATCTCTATCACTGATGAAGATTTTAAGTTACCTTGAGCTCAGGACCAACCTCTTATATTGCATTTACCTACCCTCTCCCCTCTCCAGACTGACAATACTGATCTACTGATAACCATACTGGACTGTGGTTATCTGGTGTGTGACAATACAAACCATAAACCATCATATATTTATAGTGTGGTAGACCAATGATCACATTGATAACCATTAACCTACAAACACTTGTATGTGTAGATCTAATTATTATGTGGTCTAAACCATATCCTTCCATAACCTTAGTATGCATAATCTGGAAAGACCTTACAAAAGTCATATATTTTACTTTCTTCATTTTATAGATGAGAAAATTAAATCTAGTGAGGTGAGTTAACTTGTTCCACATTAAAGAGCAGATGAGTGGCAACTGATCTGATTAAATATCAGGTTTTCCAAGTGTATTTGATGAGAATGTTGTCCAGGAATGATTCAAAAGTCTTGCTAAAATAAGCAAAGAAAGTAGAACCAGAAGGAGGATGTCTAGACAACCATTAATCTTCATTCCTTTTCAGGCTATACTCCTGACTCCCTCAACTTTCTTTACCACATACCATGTCTCTCCTCTGATACACTCCTCCCCAATTCAGAGGGAAGTTGTCTTCCCTCATTAGAATCTAAGTTCCATGAGGGCAAAATCTCTCTATATCTGGCACATAGTAAGTGCTTAATAAATGCTTGTTGATTTGACTCAACTTGATTATAAATTTCCTTTACAAATTTCATTTAACCTCATTATCTCCCATCCTCCAATTCACTAAGATCATTTTAAATTTGGCTCTTTCTAGAGCAAAACCCAGGCAGTTCTAACATGGTATCCTCTGTATACCTACAAATAGGTAACAGAATATAACATTAAAAGATAATTAGACTTAGATTAGAGGATGGTGCTCATTATTGGTTCCAGAGAATAGATAATAAAAATATACCATCCAAAATGCACCTTGGACACAACTCCAAAAAGAATTTATAGAAAAATTAAATAAAGAAAATTTTAAAAAGATTTTAAATTATTTAAAAAATCTAATTAGAGCTGTAGGAGGAAAATGGGAAAAGAAAAGAATTAGGGAAGAAAGGTTTTTTTGGGGGGGTGTGGGGGATTGGGGGGAGAAAGAGGTACAAAATCTTACTGAAGAAAATAATTCCTTCCTAGCTGTGTGACCCTAGTCACTTAACCCCTCAGCAAAAAAAAAAAAAAGAAAAAGAAAAAGAAAAAAAGAAAAAAAAAAGAAAATTAGAATTGGCCAAATGTAAACTAATGATTCCACAAGATATCAAAAAATAACAAAACAAAGTCAAATATCTGAAAATAATAGAAGAAAATGTGAAAAATTTCATAGGAAAAAAAACTTGAACTGGAAAACAAAACTAGAAGAGATAATTTAAGAAACCTTGGACTACCTGGAAAGCAAGACACAACATGGGGAGACACACACACACACACACACACACACACACACACACACACCATAGACATCACTTTTCTTTTTTTTATTATAGCTTTTCATTTACAAGATTGTATGCATGGGTAATTTTTCAGCATTGATCCTTATAAAACCTTCTGTTCCAACTTTTCCCCTCCTTCCCCCCACTCTCTCCCCTAGATGGCAAGTAGATCGATACATGTTAAATATGTTAAAGTATATGTTAAATACTATATATATATATATATGTATATACATATACATATACACATATATATACACACATATACAAATAATGGTATGGATATAATGGTATGGATATATATGTACATAATATGTATATATTATGTACATATATATCCATACCATTATTTTGCTGCACAAGAAAAATTGAATTTAGAAATAAGGTAAAAATAACCTGAGAAGGAAATCAAAAATGCAACTGGACAAAAACAGAAGGAGTGGAAATGTATAGACATCACTCTTCAAGAAAACTTCCCAGTTTTTAGACACAGAGGGCAAAGCAGAAGCTGAAAGAATCCACTCATTATCTCCCAAAAGAACCTGAATGAACCAGCATGTTGTCAAAGAAACAAAAATACCACACTCCTCTCAATAGAGGGCTGGAGGACTACCCAAATGTTAGACTATTATATAGGCTGCTCTATCATTTAGGTTATAGTTAGTCATTTTTCTTCATGATAAGTGAAGAGTGCTGTGGAGAAAAGGACCCAAAAGAAATTAATAACAATAATAAAATCATCATAACAGAAAATAACATTTATCTAGTACTTGCTATGCTCTAGATACTGCATTAAGCACTTCACAATAAATCTGTCATTTGATCTTCATGACAACTTTGAGAGGAAAGTGCTATTATAATCTCCTTTTTATAGGTGAGGAAACTAAGGCAAACAGAGATTGAGACTTATTGCCCAATGATACACAGCTAAAGTCTTGATCAAATTTGAATTCAGTTCTTTCTCACCCCAGACAGAGAGCTCTATCCACTCTATGCTAAATAAGTTGTATTTTTTGTAGTAGTTGTTATTGTTAACAAAGATTCTTAAAACTAGGAAATATTACTTCCTTCGTTTACCACACTTGCTACTGTAGCCAGAGATTAAATTATTGACAAATCTAATTCTTTACAAAATTATTCTGGCTCTTAATCAGTAGCCTGTTCTCTACAAGATGTTTGATAATGACTTTGTAATTATTTTTTCCCATATACTCAAAGCTATTAAATTTTGCAGGTCTTGCATTGCCAAAGTCATATTTCCTGCCTCCCTTTCCCTTTTAAACATGAAGACTAATTCTTCTTTCTAAAAAAACACAAATTCACAAGGAAGCCAACCAATTTAATTAAGCTGACTAGACTCAAAATAATATCTCATTTATGCATTTAAAATATATTTTGCTGTGATCTTGCACTTATTAATTTTTAGTGGAATCTTTAGTGGAACATACTTTCAAAATGGGAAGAACCAGCCTTTCAAATGTACTGTATTTAGTGTTGAACTTCGGAAGTTAGGGATTTCCGAAATTCTGGCCCACTAGATTATAAGCTCCTTGAGGGTCATGACTGTTATATTTTACTTACTTTTGTTTACCCAACACATAATACAATGCCTGGCACACAACAGATACCTAATAAATTTATTGATTGATGAAAATAAAAAAGTGTTTACTATTATGTGGGCATTACATATAAAAGTTGCCTACAACTACCTATCAGCAGTGGACTCCAACTGAGTCTGAATCAGAGGCAGCTCTTGCACTTGTGTATGCTCTTGAAAATGTTAGACCTGTTGCTATACCTTCTGCTACCCAGTGGAGTGTGCCAAATATGCCCAGGGCTATGACTGCTAAACCACCCAGACTGAAAACTGCTGTCAATGATGATTGTGATGATACTATTCCCTATAAAAAGGGAATCTTCATAAAGGAGGGAAGGGGACCCACATGTGCAAGAATGTTTGTGGCAGCCCTTTTTGTAGTGGCAAGAAACTGGATACTGAGTGGATGCCCATCAATTGGAGAATGGTTGGGTAAATTGTGATATATGAATATTATGGAATATTATTGTTCTGTAAGAAATGACCAGCAGAAGAATTTCAGAGAGGCTTGGAGAGACCTACATGAACTAATGCTAAGTGAAATGAGCAGAGTCAGGAGATCATTATACACAGCAACAGCAAAATTCTATGATGATCAATTCTGATGGACATGGTTCTTGTCAACAGTGAAGTGATTCAGACCAATTCCAATGGTTTTGAGATGAAGAGAACCATCTGCACCCGGAGAGAGGACAGTGGGACCACAACATAGTATTTTCACTTTTTTTATTATTGTTTGCTTGCAATTTGTTTTTTTTCTCATTTTTTTTTGGATATGGTTTTTCTTGGGCAATATGATATTTGTGTAAATATATATAGAAGAATTGCACGTGTTTAACATATATTGGATCACTTGCTGACTGGGGGAGGAGGGAAAGGGAGAGAAAAAATTAGAACACAGGGTTTTGTAGGGATGAATATAAAAATTATCCGTGTATATATTTTGAAAATAAAAACCTATAATTAAAAAAGAGGAATCTTTACAGATATGAATTTTCATATACAATGAACTTTTTTTATAAAACATATTCATTACAACAAAAGATAACATTCACAAAAGTAAATTCCCTGTTGATCAGCCCTGAACTTGAAATTGCACTATTAGTCACTTTAGAGAACAACAGCTAACAAGAGCTACATTTATATAGGTAGCTCTTAAAAGCTTGTAAAATGCTTTGCAAATATTATCTCATCCTCAGAATAATTCTGGGAGTTAGATGCTAACATTCTCCTCATTTTACAAATATGGAAACTGAGGCAGAGAGAGCTTTTAAGCATTTTGCCTTAGGGTCACATAGCTAATCAGTATTCAAGCCTAGATTAGAACTGACTCCAAGTTTAGAGCCAAATACACTGTGCCACCTAAGATATAAAGATAGCTCCGTTCTGTTACCTGGAATGTGTAACATATTAGAATCTCATCAATCCTTTTCTGAAAACCAGAGCTCTCCCCAACCTCAATGGAATAGATGACTCATAAACTCAAATAGGAAAGGAGAATAAAAGGAGAAGCTGAGAAGGCATCTGAAAGGTATCCAACTTCAAAGTGTTCTCCCATATCAGTCACTCCTTGATGATCTATTATTTCTGCAACATGGGATATGTAGGAAATGGGGAGAATTGCTGTTGTTGTCCCACATCTTTCCTAACCTTTTCTGAGTCTAAGAATCAGGTCTGAAGTGTCAAAACTAATTCATTTAAAATGCACCATTAAATATAACATGAGGAGCAGGATATGTGGTCTGTTCATCCCAGTCTTGGACAAAGGCAAAAAAAGGTCATTTTGTGGGAAATAATGATAGTTTTTCTCCATAAAGTAACTGAGACTTTAGAATATTCCCTAGACATCACTAAATTTTTCAAAATAAACTTTTTCCAAATTATTTATTTATTTATTTGACTCTTCTATATTGTCCAAATATCAGCAACTCTTGATTATAGGATATACTTTATGATGAAATCCCTCTGAAAGGGAAAAAAAGCAGTATGTTCAAAAAAGTTTAGATATATACTGAACAATAATTACATAAATTTTTCATGTAAACAATAGTGACAGACCTTTTGAGAGGTCCTCTTCCACATTTAAGGAAAGACAGCAATAATCTGTAAAGCATTCAGAGGTGAACAACCAGTTTACATTGTATTAGAAATGAGAAATAGTTGAAGAAACTAAGGATGTTGAACCCAGAGAAAGAAAAGCCCAGGGAGAACCATGATGATTGTCTTAAAAGTATCTAATTTCCAGCCTTCCCAGCAGAAGAGGGGGATTACATTTGTTCAATTTGATCCCAATTAGACTAATCTAAATGTGGAAAAAGTGGCTTCAGGCAAGTGAGTCCCCTCATAGGATTTCAGGCAAAAATTTAAAGCCCATTCTTTGCAAGTTTTTAAGGGGAATTTTTTTCAGCTGTAGAGTTAGACTCAATGGCCTGTTGTGTTTCCTTCCAATACTGAAATTCTATGACTCTATAAAAAAAAGACTTGTTATTTTTCCTAAAAGTAATAGCAACACCAACATGATATTCCTAGTATCTTGGCAGGTAAAAGAAAATTAATGAAGACTGGGAAATTGAGACTAGCAAAGAAAGAAAGAAAGAAAACATGCTTTTATTAAGCTCCAACTTTATGCCAGGTCCCATGCTAAAAACTTTACAAATACCTCATTTGATCTTCGCAACAATCCTATGAGGTAAATAATACTAATATTATCCCCATAACATGAGGAAACTGAAGCAGATCATCTGATTTGCCCAGTCATAGAACTACTAAGTAGCTGAGATCAGATTTGAAGTGGGGTTTTCCTAACTCAGGTCCAGTGCTACTTCTAAGAAGTTTGACTTTTACACAAGCCATGTTTGGGGAAAAAATATGGCCTCTTCAGAGGATATTTGTTTTGGGGCCATATCAATGTTTCCATCACAAAATCTTGTAGGGCAGATCTTATGAGGATGTTCATACACCTACAAGAAACATCTACTTCCTGATTATTCTACTCTTGATAAGCAAATGGTGAAAGTTCCCTTAGCTAGATGGCCAAAAGTTTGTTTAGTTTTAAGTTCATACTCTAGTCAGTCTTGAACTAAAGTAGAAAGTGGGAATTGGAATGAAGTAGCAACTTTCCCAGCAGTAGATGAACAAAAAAGGGTATATAATAATGTAAGGCTTTTAAAAATCAGTTACATTTGGCTTGTGCATAACTGTGTATTAATAATGTGAATAGCCAAATAGCAAAAGCACTTTCAGTACGAGTTCCCATTTTCACATGATTATACCTTTTAGGTTGTTCTTTAGGCAAAGATACTCAGAGCTTCTCTGTGATTTGTCAGGGACCATTTAAAAAAAAGTCTCTTCAGGGAGTAAAATTTCACTTGAACAAAAAAATAGACCTAGGATAGGCATTGTTTTTCTTTTGCAAATTTCTGAGAAATTCTTTGAATTATATAAAATTAAATTTATTGAACTTGCAAATTTGGAGATATCAAGAAATATCAAATGTTATGATTCTTTCTTATTCTTTTAATATTTAATAAGAATTTAATCATTAAAATTAGTTCTAACCATGTGTGGTCTGAGAATGTATAACTTCAATGCCATTGTTCAACACATAGAACCATGCCCAAGGGGAAGGACAGTCCCGTTTCCATACTATTTTTCACTCCCTGTAGCTCCTGTGCTGAAGAAACTGCCTTTCCACCACTTACAAGGAATGAAGGAAGTGAAGGCTGGGAACATGGAGTAGTTATTACTGAGACTTTGAAAGAAGAAAGGGAAGGAGCCCCAGTCTCATCTTATGGAGGGGTGACTATTACAGCACCTGGAAATTCCCAAGCTACCTTGTCCCAGCAGGCACAACCCAAAGCACCAGCTGTTGGGACTTTTCCCTACCCAGCAGCTAGTCTGAGAATGGCTTGGCTAAAGTGGAAAGCCTATGCTTACTCAAAATGAAAGAGTAAGATGCCATAAATTACCTGGCATTTTTCCTCCATCAGACATATTAAGGAGAAGGGAGAGTTTAGTAACAATCTTTTATTTGTTTAGGTAATTAGATCAATCTGTTGGCATCCCTCCTCCTAAGGATAGTATGTATGTGGATAAAGTGCATGTGAGAAAGAAGTAACAGCCTCTTTAAACTACCATGTGCAGGAAATAAAAGAAGGACACTGGGTCAGTCAATTTCTAAGGTCTTTTACAGATCTGATATGCTAATTATTTTATAAGACGGGAGTACGTTTTTCAAAGAATGCTGATGTGATTTTCTTTAAAAACTTTAGTATTTAAGAATATGACAGGCATCTATTCGAGAACCCCTGGTCTATTTTTTGTTCCCATGAAATTTTACTCCCTCAAGAGATTTTATTTTTAAAATGGTCCCTAACAAATCACAGAGAAACTCTGAGTATCTTAGTCCTAAGAACAATCTAAAAGATACAATCATGTGAAAATGGGAACTAGTACTGAAAGTGCTTTTGCTATTTGGCTATTCACATTATTAATACACACACACAAGACACTTGTCATTCTGAGAACCTGAGACTATGAACTCTAACTAGCAGACCCTGAGGATTCAGTTGGCCAAATGTGGTAGACAGTTGTTCAGAGAGTATTTTTCTAGAATCAAAGATATGTTATGACTGGAATATTTCCCTAGAGTCAAATATTTGAATATTCCTTTAAATGCCATAATTCTGACTGTTTTACACTCAAAGGAAACACATTAACATAACATCATTAGGATCCCATCATTAGGAAGTATAAAGAAAACTGCTACCATCGATTTTCAAAGAGACTAATTATAGCATTTACCAATAGAAAGGGGGCTGACTTTTAGACAAAATTTCAGACCCAAGAGAACACTCTCCTTAGCTCCTTTCCTGAATTCTATTGTATCTTGCACACTCTCAGCATCTAAACTCAATCACAAATTCAGTCTAAGTCAGTAAGAAGGTAAATTCAAATCACTGCAACTAAGATGAGAAGGAAAAAAGGAAAAAAAGTGAATCTACTCGGGGTCTTATGAAATTTACATTATCTCCTCAGTTTAATGTAACTTCATCCCAGGGTACTGACATTTAAAAGAAGGTGCCCGAAAAACAGTCTTTACTCAAAGCATTCTTTCACCACTTAAGGAACACTCAACTCTCCTTAATGTGACTCACCAGGGAAACAAAAAGAAAGCTCAGTATGAGACTTTTTGTACACATGATTTAAAGCACAGTTCCTTCTTTGCATATAGGTGCTTAATAAGCGCTTGTTTTGAAATGAATGATTAAGTACTTTTCTGCTTTGGGAAAATGCTATTTTCCCCCTTCAGTTGTTTCTAATTTACTTCTCCCTGCCCCCCACTTCTAGAATAAAAATAAGGAATTAAGAAAAAAAAAAAAACCTTAGGCTAAAAAAAAATAGACTAACCAAAATTTAACAGGAATAAATGTGAAGTCCTAAAGCTGGGTTTGAAAAAAATGAACTGCACAAGTACTAGCCAGAAGAGATGCAAGAAGACAATATCTCATTTTAAAAATTCAGTGTATTACTGATGCATTGTTGGTGGAGTTGTGAACGAATCCAGCCATTCTGGAGAGCAATCTGGAATTATGCCCAAAAAGTTATCAAACTGTGCATACCCTTTGATCCAGCAGTGTTTCTATTGGGCTTATACCCCAAAGAGATACTAAAAAAGGGAAAGGGACCTGTATGTGCCAAAATGTTTGTAGCAGCCCTGTTTGTAGTGGCTAGAAACTGGAAAATGAATGGATGCCCATCAATTGGAGAATGGCTCAGTAAATTGTGGTATATGAATGTTATGGAATATTATTGCTCTGTAAGGAATGACCAGCAGGATGAATACAGAGAGGCTTGGAGAGACCTACATGGACTGATGCTGGGTGAGATGAGCAGAACCAGGAGATCATTATACACTTCGACAACGATATTGTGTGAGGATGTATTCTGATGGAAGTGGATTTCTATGACAAAGAGACCTAACTGAGTTTCAATGGATAAATGATGGACAGAGACAGCTACACCCAGAGAAGGAACACTGGGAAACGAATGTGAACTATTTGCATTTTTGATTTTCTTCCCGAGTTATTTTTACCTTCTGAATCCAATTCTCCCTGTGCAACAGGAGAACTGTTTGGTTCTGCAAATATGTATTGTATCTAGGATATACTGCAACATATCCAACATATATAGGACTGCTTGCCATCTTGAGGGGGGGGGAGGTGGAGGGAGGGAGGGGAAAAAACGAAACATAAGCGAGTGCAAGGGATAATGTTGTAAAAAATTACCCTGGCATGGATTCTGTCAATACAAAGTTATTATTAAATAAAATAAAATTTAAATTAAAAAAAAATAAAAAAATAAAAAATAAAAAATAAAAATTCAGTGTATTGTAACCTCAATGTGCGTTAGTGACATGGCAGCTGAAAAAACCAATATAACTTTTAACTATATTCACAGAATAGTGTCCAGAAGGAGACTTTCTACTAACTTTCTGTTGATCAAATTTTTTCTAGAGTATTTTGTTCTGTTCTAGGCACATTTTTGAAGGGAAATTATTAAGTGAGGGTATGTCATAGGGAGGTGACCAGGGAACTTGAAATCATGGTAATGCAAAGATCAGTGGAGATTTTGACCTAGAATAAAAAAGATTTAAATGGGACAGGACAACTATCTTTTCAAATCTAAAGGACTGTCATATACAAGAGGCTTTGGAATTGGTTTGCTTCAGCTTTACATAGTAGAACTTTGAAGTTTTAAAGTTTCATTTCAGTTCCATATAAGGAAAAGTTTTTCAACTTCTAGAGCCCTGTTAAATTAGAATAGATTGTCAGGTTTGGCTTCAAGCAGAAGCTAGATCACAATCTTTGAGAGAAATTGTACAAGGGACAAGCTAAAGGCTGGACTAGATCAGGATTTCTTAAACTTTTTTCATTCAGAACTCTTTTTTGCCCAAGAAATTTTTACATGACCCATATATATAGGTATGTAAAACAGATATACAAATCAAATATTTACTGATAATAAGTCATAATTTTGTGATCCCCCAAATTCAGTTATGAGACCCAACATGGGGTTGCAACCCACTGTTTAAGCTGGGGCATATATAAGCTGTGAGGCCCATTCCACCTCTGAGAATTTGTAATAGATATTTTAAAAGAAAAACAACAATCTGTAAAACTATGTAATACAATTATATTTATTTTTTTTAATAATGTTCTTTTGAAGAAATAAATCTTAAAAGCATTTATTAAGGCTTACTATGTGCAAAGTTCTATACTAAGTGCTGGGAATACCAAAAACAAAGAAGATTCAGGACCTTTCCCCCATTTCTTCATTCCCCCCAAAAGCAAGATTGTTCCTTTTCTCAAAGAACTTTAATACTAATAGGAGGTGAAGTAAAACACAAATATATCCTATTTCTTAGTGCTATTACCATAAATAAAACCACATCTGTTTCTGATGTTGAACCACTGTATAGTGTCAAGGATTTTGGTGACTTCCAAATATCATTTAAGATATGTAGGTAATAAAGAAACCCTCTAAATTATTAAAATGTAAAAAGAGACATCAACTTTATAAACATCATAAATACTTGCTAGGCTTGTAAAATTTTTCTTTCTTTAACAGCAAATTTGCAATAAAATGTTTTTGTAATTAGAATATCTTGTTAGGATCCTATATCTATCATGGAGTGAAATTTTAAACATTTTAGATAATAAGCTGGAACTTACCAACTTGTAAATTAATTAGAAAATTTTGCCTGATTCAGAAAAAATGAGGGCATGCCCTAAGTAAGATGTGAACAGGATCCTACTTGGCAGTAAGAAATCAATAGTAGATTTTTTAAAGTAATAAACTTACTACTATAATAGGAAACTTCTTCAGCCCTCAAAGTTTTTAACAAAATGAGTGAAATAGATGTTTTCTCAGAGAGGAAGGATGAGGTAAGTGACAACCTGACTGACAGAATGCTGTAGTCTATTTAGCAGAGGAAATATAAGAAAACACAAATGTCATTCCAGATGAACAACAACAAATTCAGCAATAACCAATGAGATAAGCACTTTTTCCCCAGAAGATCTTAATAAAAAATACAACTTTGGAAGAGAAAATTCTTTTTTCACTTAGATTTCCAAGGTAATAAAATTCACATGTACTTAACAAAATTTCAGAAAATGGTATTTTCATTCTTGTTGTGAACTTAAGCTTTTATATGTAAACTTAAGAATTGTGGCTTGTGTAACAATTCTAACTTCCATAAATCCAAATTTCAGTAAATTTAAATTCTCATCCAAAAATCCAGTTGTGCCTTGGATTTGTTTGTTTGTTTTAAATTAGAGAAGGATAAGCTGTTGAGTGGGAGGACTGGATTGTGTATGGGGGTGGGGAGGTAGGTGGACAAGGAGATAAAGTGCATACAGCAAAATAGTCTGAGGAAGAGACTTACATCTTCGCATACTTTTAATTAGTTAAACAATAAATAATAATATATACATATAAAATATAAATAATCGTATAAATAAAACAATTAAAATCAATAAACTAAATCCACAAGACCAAAGACTCAAGCAATAGAAAAAAAAAAAGAAAGTTCAGAAAACTCCTGGATTTAGAAATGACCTCTTGAATAGTTACTGAGTGACAAGTTATTACCTATTAGTGCACATGCACATTTAGAGAAACAAATTGTGATGCAACTTATACCTGGCTAAGACAATAAGGGAGTAAAAATCTTCATTGGTGATGAGAGGAGAGAAGTGCTTATTATAGAACATCAAGGAAACAACACCACAGGTCAGGCTTAGTAAGACTTCAGAAGGATATTAACAACTGGGGTTCTAGAGAAAGGATCAAAAGTGGATGAAAAAGATAGCATCACTCACAGAAAGACCAATGGATTTGGAACTACTTGGTCATTGGTTCAAATCCCAGCTATACCAATTAGGTGTTTGACCTCAGAGGAGACCTCTGTTTCCTCATAAGCAAAAAATCATTGCTGTTGTTCAAAGGTTTCAATCATGGCCAACTTTTTCATAATCCCACTTGAAGATTTCTTGGCAAATAAACTGTAATGGTTTTCTATTTCCTTCTCCAGCTCATTTTACAGATAAGGAAAGTGAGGCAAACAGGGTCAGGTGATTTGTTCACGATCACACAGCAAATCAGTGTCTGAGATCAGATTAGGACTCAGGAAGATCTTCCTACTTCCAGGTCCAGAACTGAGACATCTAGCTGCCAATGCAAAAGAGAGACAGACAGAGAGAGAGAGAGAGAGAGAGAGAGAGAGAGAGAGAGAGAAAGAGAGAGAGAGAGAGAGAGAGAGAGAGAGAGAGAGAGAGAGAGAAAGAGAGAGAGAGAGAGAGAGAGAGAGAGAGAGAAAGAGAGAGAGAGAAAGAGAGAGAGAGAAAGAGAGAGAGAGAGAGAGAGAGAGAGAGAGAGAGAGAGAGAGAGAGAGAAAGAGAGAGAGAGAGAGAGAGAATGAATTTCCTTTCCAACCTAAGAGATGGAAGAATATTCCAGTCATGGAGGAGGTAGTAAAAAGCATTAAGACAAGAGATAGAGCATTCTAACTTTATAATTAAAAGATAAATTTCATTTCTTAGGAAGTATTCTGTGTCCAAGAAAGAAAAGAAACCCTGCTTCTTCTTTCTCTTCATATGCTTTTCATATGAAAAAGCCCAGATTCAGTTTCTTACCATTAATGGAAATTCAGCTATGATGTAAATTAAATAGCCTTCTACAGTCTAGCCTGAGAACTTAAATACAATTTATGTTCTTCTTTCTACTCAAAAAATGCATTCTGTATTCTAAGCAACTGACTTACCAATGAATTTTTAGCTCACAATGTGTAAGTTGGGTGATACAGGAATACCAAAAAAGAAAAATCATTTCTTTCCAGCTGATTACCTAAGTAGAATTCATTAGCTTAGCTTAGTTTAACAAGTAAGATCTCATTAGCTAATGTGACACTATAACATATAAGCTATCTCAAACATCAGCATTGAGAAGAAGGAAGTAAAGTAAAGAAGGAAATAGAGAAAACAAACTTTAGGATTTATAGCCATTTGCCTTGTTTTTTAGCTGTGTCTGATTCTTCATGATCCGATTAGGGGTTTCCTGGCAAAGATACTGGAGTGGTTTACCATTTCCTTTTTCAGCTCATTTTACAGATGAGGAAATTGAGGCAAACAAGGTTAAGTGATTTGCCCAGCTAGCACATGTAAGCCAGATTTAAACTCAGAAAGATAATTCTTCCTGACTCCAGGCCTGGCTGTCCATCTACTTTGCCACCTAGCTGCTCCTTATCTATTTTATTGCTAAAGCCAAATGGTAAAAATATATCAAAGAACATCAAATAGAGAGAAGTGCCCTTGTGTTTATTTCCATTTTCAATTTGTTTCCTATCACAACCATCATTAGAATATCTCATGCATCAATAAGTTTCTTTAAAGGGACAAATGGATTCATTATGTTGGTGACTTACATTGCTAAATTGAGTTTTGTATGCTTTAATGCGCTAAGATTTCCTAATGGAGATAAAAATATTCAATTAAATGAACAAATCATTAAAATAGAAATAAGGCTATCAATACAGACACAAACTACTGATTGATTTGATTGGTTTGCCTTTGATAAACATCAGTCAATTCATTAACCAGGCCATATACATGACCTTTCTATTAAAGTAGCCTGCCTTCCTTCCTTCCTTCCTTCTTTTTCCTTCCTTCCTTCTCTCCCTCCTTCCTTCCTTTTTCTTTCTTCTTTTTTTTTGGTGAGGCAATTGGGGTTAAGTGACTTATTCAGTGTCACACAGCTAGAAGTGTTAAGTGCCTAAGGCCACATTTGAACTCAAGTCCTCCTGAATCCAAAGTCAGTACTCTATTCCATGCACCATCTAGCTGCCCTCCAATACAAGTTTTCAATAAACATTTATTAAGCATCTATTAAGTGCCAGGTATTATACAACGATCTGATCATTAATCTGTTCAAAAAAGAATGTAAAAACAAAACACATAATAGCTCTGTTTTGTTGAAATTATATTTTATTAATAGCTCTTAAGAATATGTACTTATTGCAGCAGAGATCATTTCATTCTGTATACTTGTATCCTCAGTATTCTATGTGATAGTATTCTATGTCACAGTGTCTGTAACATAGAAAATGCTTAATATTAACTGATGGGATAAACAGTTTTCTTTTTCTATTTCCACTATACATTTTTCCCCCTCAATAGTATTTTATTTTTCTAAATATATGTAAAGATAATTCTCAACATTTATTTTTATAACATTTTGTGTTCCAAATTTTTTCTCCCTCCTTTACCTCCTCCCTCCCCAATTCAGCAAGTAATCCAATATAAGTTGTTCATGTTTGGTTAAACAAACTGAGGGCAGCAAGATGGTGCTGTAGAAAGAATCACCGATTGAAAAGTTAGGAAATGTTTGTTTTCTACTAGGTCCAATGCTGAAAGCTGTGTGAACTATGGTAATTCACTTCTCCGTAGCCTCGGTTTTGTCATCTGAAAAATGATAATATTGTATCAGAGGATTACTAACTGTGAAAACTTTAAAAAATATGTAATAAAGAGAAAAGTATGCTCATATTGCCTAATAAACTTTAGTCCCATTAATGATTGAAATGCAATAACATTAAACTTTTTAAATTTAGCAGCACTTAGAATAATTTAAAAAATTAATTTTAACTTTTTTTAAATTTATAAGTTATATTATTTGAAACAACCCTACTGAAAATTTTACTTTGCCCCATATTTCTATGGCTCTTTGTCCAACCATGAGTTCTCCTTTTAAGGAAATTGTAAATCCTTGTAAAGGATTATATAAATAAAAACTAACAAATAAATAATGAATGATGCTGAACAGAACACTGTGTAATAGGAAATCTCAAAATGAATATCTTTTTTGGTTGAAGATCAAAATGTGTTCTTTTGCTTAAAATCTGTTGTCTTAACTGAGCAACAGCCAGAGTTCCTTCACACAAGGGCATTATTGTCAGTAAAAGACTGCATAGTCATCATTGTTAGCAATCTTTATCCAAGTCTCCAAGTTGGAGAGGACAATCTAAGGCACTGCTTAGATTACAGCAATGTTTTTTGGACTGGGAATGGAATGGGCAGCCATCTCTGGAAAGAACAGAATCAATCAACAATCAACAGGCAATGATTAAGCACCTATGATGTGTATTTTTTTTTTTCAGTATTCTGGGCTTCCAAGAACTTAGATGGAAGATAATATGTACGTAAGTATATGGAGGGCAGTTAGGTAATACAGTGGAGTCAGAGAGACATGTTCTTGAGTTCAAATCTGGCCTCAGACACTTCCTAGCTACGTAACCCTTGGCAAGTCATTTAACTGTTCTATTTGCCTCAGTTTCCTCATTTGTAAAAGGAGCTGGAGAAAGAAACAGCAAACTATGGTAGCATCTTTGCCAAGAAAATACTAAATGGGGTCACAAAGAGTCAGACAACACTGAAAAATTGAACACAAAAGTATGTGCAGAATACAAAAAAAAAAAAAAAAGATCATAAAGCAGTTTTGGAAGGGAAAATACTAGCAGCTAGGGAGAATCAATAAAGATTTACATAGAAGATTTTAATTAAGTTGAATCTACAGGGTAATTCAAAGCACTAGGAAGTGATCACAGTAACACTTAAAAACAAAAACCTCCCACAAATCACTACCTCTTTCCCTAGCCCCTGATTCTTCTGTTCTTTTGCCTTATCACCTTATCACTCGGTATTACCTGCAGGAGGAATCACTGTGCAATGAATACATTGGATTTTGAGTCAGAATACCTTGGTTTGAATCCTCTATTTTAATTCTTTGTTGCTGCTCAATCATTTTTCAATCATGACTTCTTGGGTTTTCTTAGAAAAGATACTTAGTTTGCCATTTCCTTCTCCAGCTCATTTTACAGATAAGGAAAATGAGGCAAACAGAGTTTAGTGACTTACCCAGAATCATACTTTTAGAAACAGTAGTCCATTCAGGAAGATGAGTCTTCCTGACTCTTGGTCCAGCACTTTTATTGGCCAATTCAAACATGGACCAGCTGGGTCCTACTTTAGGCATGCTGGTGCCTCTTCATTTATCATAACACTGAATTTAGCCCAATTAACATGGCCTACTTTAGCTCAAAATTCTTGAGTTCAAGAGATCCACCATCTTCAGCATCTAGGGTAGCTAAGATTACAAATATATGTCCCTATTATGTGCTGTTCCCCCTCCACACGGGGGAATAGTAATAATAATATTTTGGGACTTCAAAGTACTATTAATTTCTTTTTTTACTAAAGCTTTTTTATTTTCAAAACATATGTATGGATAATTTTTCACCATTGACCCTTGCAAAACCTTGTGTTCCAAATTTCCTTCCCTTCCTCCCAGCCTCTCCCCTAAATGGCAAATAATCCAATATATGTTAAACATGTTAAATCTAATATATACATACATAATTATACAATTATCTTGCTGCACAAGAAAAATCAGATCAAAAGAAAAAATGAGAAAGAAAATAAAATACAAGCTAACAACAATAAAAAGAATGAAAATGCTAAGTTGTAATCCACTCTCAATGCTCACAGTGCTCTCTCTAGGTGTAGATAGCTCTGTTCATCACAAGATCATTGGTATTGGCCTGAATCACCTCATTGTTGAAAAGATTACATCCATTAGAACTGATCATTGTATAATCTTGTTGTTGCCATATACAATGATCTCCTGGTTCTGCTCATTTCACTCAGCATCAGTTCATCTAAGTTTCTTCAGGCCTCTCTAAAATCATCCTGCTGATCATTTCTTATAGAACAATAATATTCCATACCATTCACATACCATAACTTATTCAGCCATTCTCTAACTGATGGGCGTCCACTCAGTTTCCAGTTTCTTGTCGCTACAAAGAGGGCTGCCACAAATATTTTTGCACATGTGGGTCCCTTTCCCTCCTTTAAGATCTCTTTGGGATCCAGTAGAAAAACTGCTGGATCAAAGGGTATGCACATTTTGATAGCTCTTTGGGGATAGTACTGTTCATTTCTAAAGAAAAAGGAAAGAAACTACCTGATCATCACTAGCTCTCCTTCAAATACAAAGAAAATCTTGACACTTGACAGCAAAATCTTTTGCTGAAGGATATGAATGATCTCCCCATAGGGGGATGATAAAAGAAATATGATGGAACTGTCATCAAAACCCAGAAAAATGGAAAAGTATGAGAGCTAGTAGTTTATAAGGCTTATTTCCATAAATGAAGCATACTCAGGACTAGAAGCCAAAAGACTTGGATACAAGGCCTTATTTCTTCATTATCTTACTTAAACATTCCTATTCTTCATGTTTCATCACAGTAAACTGTACGGTTACTACTGCTTTTCTAGCTTCTTAATAAGAATCTTGGGGAAATAAGCCATGTAATACAAGAGAAGTGATTAAAATGTATCAGAATGCATAATAACAATAATAATTATTATTATTAATGCACTATTTACTTCCTTTGACTTATCCATACAGATTAAAGCAGAAATTTATGTGAGGGCTCAGGAAACATTTCATGTTTGGCTCCCCATAAATGAATTAGTAAAGCCTTTACCACACCTTTGGCTTAAGAAGAATGACAGATTCCACAAGTAAATTTATCTTAAACTAAGCATAAGATAAAACATAAGATAAAACACACACAAGGTGAAAAGAGAAAATGAGAAAAATTAGAAAAGATGTACCACAATAACGTAATACCTTCCTTATATGAGTTCCTTCTAGAAGGAAGTACTTCATATGAGTGAATTTCCTAGATAACCAAATACTATACATTCATATGCTGAAGCTTTTTCTTTAATTTAATCATTTTTTGATTCTTAAAAATTTTGTAAACTACATCAACTACTTTGTCTCCTTAAAATAGAGGCTACAAAAAAGAATTTACCATTTTTTTTCAAAACCCCAATCATCATTATAAATATCTATTATTTGACCATGCTATATAGTATAGTTCTATAGGTGCTTTTCGATTATCTGACTCATATCCAGTCAGCCATCCTTTGTCACTGCTGTCTTTCTGCCAGGCTCTAAGAGGCTGAGTGCTTCCCCTCTTAATAATCTATCACATGCTAGGAAACCTGATAAGAAAGTTTCTTAAACTGTATCTTAAGGAAGAATGTACTGACTCTGAAGAAATGAGAGGTTTCACCTATAGAATAAAATACAGTGTTACTGACAAGACTCCAATAAACTCTTTCAATTCTACAAAGTTTTTTTTTTTTACTTGTTCACAGTTGTGGGTTGTTGTCTAAGAGAAAAATTTGCTTTTCAGATAAGTGGAAATAGAAAATCATGTTATTGAAGTGACATGCTTTGTTGGATTACAAAGTAGAGCTCAACCAAACTACTTTCAACTTCCTTAAAAATAATTCTAAACAAATGTTATGGAGAGAACATTGAGAAAAGTTTGGGAGATGGAGAAGAGACACAGAAATGCTTATTTTAGGAGAAAGAGAATCTGATCTCCAAGTCCAGTGCTCTTTCCACTATATTATATTTCCTCACACTGATTGTAAATAGCAGTATCATTTGTGGACAGAAGGAAAGAAGGAAGGAAGGAAGGAAGGGAGGAAGGAAGGAAGGAAGGAAGGAAGGAAGGAAGGAAGGAAGGAAGGAAGGAAGGAAAGAAGTAAGGAAGGAAGGAAGAAGGAAGGAAGGAAGGAAGGAAGGAAGGAAGGGAGAGAGGGAGGAAGGAAGGAAAGAAGAGAAAGAGATAAAATAAAAGTTATTAAGGAGAAATTAATTTCTGTGAATGAAAAATATACCATATCTTTAAATAACATATTTCAATGGCAAAGTCTACATTCCATTTGAAGAAGATAAATCTTTACAGCTACACAAGTTACAATAAACAGTTATATCCAGATGAAATAGTTTTATTACTCTTCTTGGCTCAAAAGAAAAAAATATTTCTTCAAACTCATTTCTAAATTGGGGTTTCTTAATCCAGAGTGTATGAATTTGTTCCTTAAAAACTGCGCTTCTAATTGTTTTAATATAATTGGTTTTGTTTGTAATTAAACATTTTATTTATACATATAAAAACAATTGTCTTAGAAGGTGTCCATAGGCTTTACTAGATTGTCAAAGGGATCCAAAACACCTTAATAACTTCTGTTCTAGACTATCTCTAACTCTCACATTATTCCATTTGGAAAACATGATGAAACCAAATAAAAACTCAGATCCCAAATTTACTAGTGAAAGGCAATCTATGTGTTTGCTTAAAAGACATGTGCGATCTCTTTAAAAGAAACTGACCAAACGATTCCTGAGAAATTTCAGATTTCTGTAGTATATGTAGACTCTCTGTAAACTCCTCATGACTTCTGAATAGCAATGAAACCTCATAGGGTCTGGCTCTTTACATCAGAATCTTTAGCTCTGTTACCACCACCAAATGCAGTGCGGAAAAATGAGGAAGGAGGAGTCCACATAGTAGCCAGAAAAAAAAAATGAGAAGGAAAGGGGGCAATTCATTTATAAAATCCCCTAAATGGCTGTTAAAGTTCCTCATAACCTGATCCCCCTCTACCTTTCTAGTTTTCTTAAAATGTACTCTTCTCCACATACTTTCACATCCAGTAACACTGGTCTCCTTGCTGTTGCTTGTACAAGATGCTTCAGCTCCAACGTCTAGGCATTTTACTAGCTAATTCCCATGCCTGAAAAAACGTTTCCCTGAATCTTGATTTCCCTAGTTTCCTTCAAATCTGAATTAAAATTCCAATTCCTGCAAGAAGTCTTTCCCTACTTCCCTAGAAGGCTAGTACGTTCCCTCTAACATTAATTCCAAATTACTCCATATGTATCTTGATTCAAACATAGATGTTTACATATTGTTTCTCCCATTAGATCATGGTAGGGATTGTTTCACCATTCCTCACATCCCTGTCCCCTTATCATGGTGTCTTACATACAGTAAGCACTTAATAAATGTTATTAGGATATTTTGAGTGACTGCTTTTATTTTCTTACCACCCTATTTCTGTTTAGTTAACATTCCATGTTAGGGAGAAGTCATCAAGTAAGGTCACCTCCCAGACAACAAACAAATACATGAAACTTCCTTAAAAACAACTTCCTATCTGCTTCATTCTGGAGGAGTGTCTTATCTTAATTTTCAATGGCATGACATTTTTATGGTGAACCATTCAGCCTTTTCTGTTTAGCATATTCTGTGGCTGGAGAAATTAGCAAAGGGAGCCTGCCTTTTGGCATTTTTACCATTCCAACTCTCATCTTTTGGTCTTAATAAAGAATACAATTTGAATTGCTTCCTGGCTAGAAGAGGATGTGGATTAAATGAGAACTTGGTGTATACTTCATCTCTGGAATGGGATAACTGAGCAAATAAACAGTGAGTAGCCTTTGGGTCATCTGGGGTCTGGGAAGCACACATGGTTGCCTCCAGCACCAAGGCCTCCCAAAACTACTCACTGGTTTAAGATTGTCATGGTCCATAGCACTAGCACAACCAAAACCAACTGCATTCTTGTACTGGCCATATCATAATGGTGTAATGGCTAAGGGCAGATCATATCATGCCATTCAGCATTGGTAAACAGAAAGCACATCTTTTTCATATATATCTACTTACAGCATATTTGCCTGTGATTGACAGAACAAATACTGTCATATTATCCTAAATAAACTCATACTAACTGAATGCATAGAAAGCAGAAACTCTTAACCTTGAGTCCATGAACTTCTATTTTTAATACTCTGATGACTGTATTTCAATATAACTTATCTCCTTGCTTATCATCTTCATTTTATGCATTTAAATACATTATTCTGAGAAGGCTTCATCAGATTACAACAAGGGGGCATGCCACAAGAGAGGTTAAGAACCTCTAGCATTGAAGGATCATTCTAGAATTTAATTAAGGTGGCTATCATCTGAAGGAGGAATTGAATTTCTGTCAATTCTATGGCCATGAGAGACAACCCAAGGAAATAATCTTCTCCCTGCCTATATGGTAAAATAGAAAGTATAAGACTATGAATTTAACATGGCTGAGACTTATATTTTAAAATATCATAATAATGGTTGTCATCTCAATAATGATCATACCTTAATTTTATATATGGCTGCACAGGTCACAAGAGCTTTGATGGGCAGTATCTGTCACCCAGTAAAGTCTATATAGGAGATGATCAGCATTTAAAGGCCAAAAGAAGAAGTACCATTATAAGTAGAGGAACTGTTTTAAATTGCACAAATCTCTGATACTCAAAAGTCACAACTTAACTTGAGGTTTGAGGTCATGAATTACCTCATTCTACATTTCAAGGAAGCTCTGTAGACACACAGGTCAAAAAGCCAGCTATTAATGATTGAGAAGCTATCACAAATCAAAACCTCTGGGTGGAATGCAGATTTCTAACAAACCTTTATTGCTCCCCTTTTCTATGTGAGACCACAAAACATTGAGTCAAAATACACAACAATCATCAAAACAAAGACGTCTGCCCTTTTGCTAGCTCATTGTTTTTGAATACAATACACAATGATTCATTCATTCATTTAATAAACATTATTATACAAGCTCATGGTACAACCAACCACTAGACATTCATTCATTCAATTATTTATTGAACATTTATTAGGTTCTTCCTGTATACATAACACTTGTCACTGGAGTACATACAAAATTTAAAAAAAACTTATTTCGTAAAATACAGCAGGCTCGTTTCTACATTGATTCCAATAAATTTTAAGTAGGAAAAGAAGGCTGGCATAAAAGATCTCTACATGTAGTAACTGTTTGCTTTAAATTACATGCTATGGTAATTCTAAACTACATTAGGGAGAAAAGATTTTAGTGTGGCATGACTGGCACTTGGAAACAGGATACAATTTCTTTCTGCTTGCTCCCCTTCACAGCCAAACTCCTAGAAAAACCTGTCTACACTTGTTTTCTCTGCTTTCTCACCTCCCCCTCACTTATCAATCCTCTGCAATCAGGGTTTCTGTACACAGCATTTAACCCATTTTGCTTCCTCCAAGGGGACCAATGATGCTAAATTCAGGGATCCTTTCTCAGTCCTCATCATCCTTGACCTTCATTTAGCTTTTGGCACTATGAACACTCTCTCCTTCGGTTATGTGAACTGGGCTTTATATGGTATTCTTTTTCCCTCTCCTATGTGGGATCATCATTCATGTTTTCCTGCTTCCAATCCATAGGTATATATGTCCCATTTCTCTTTTCTCTATATATTCTCCCTCTTGGATAAATCCATGAATTTTGGGATCATCACCATGAAGACTCCAAAAATATAGCCCTCCAATCCTAAGCTCTATATCTATCCTTACTTCTATTTTCCCCATTTCTACTTCTGACAAGAACACCACCACCATTCTTTCAGGTACCCAGGTTCATTTTCAAGTTTCACTCTCATGACTTGTCTATTCTATCTCCTAAACATCTCACTTTCATGCCTATCACTCTTCTCATGCCAATAATCACCCTATTTTTGACCTTCATCCTTTCTCAGTGGAACTATTACACAATAATTGGTCTTCGTGCATTCAATCCTTCCCCTTTCCAATCCATATTTCACATAGTGGCTAGACTGACAGGTTTTCTAAAGTATGAGTCTGACCACATCCCCCTTCTTACTCAAAAAGTTTCAGTGGTCCCCAATTCTTCTTCTCCTCCTCCTCCTCCTTTTCTTCCTCCTCCTCCTCTTTCTCCTCCTCTTCCTCTTTTTTCTCCTCCTCCTCCTCCTCCTTCTTCTTTCTTCTTCTTTTTCCTCCTCCTCCTCCTCCTCCTCCTCCTTCTCCTCCTCCTCTTCCCCCTCCTCCTTCTTCTTCTTCCTATCTTCTTTTATCTTCTTCTATCATAATTTCATGACCCCCATATTCAGTTACCCTCACCTCATATGGAGTTACAACCCACAATTTAAGAAACTTCATCCTAGACAGCAACAGCCTCCTAATTGGTCTCCCTGCCTCAAGTTTCACCTCTCTTCAGTCTATCATCTACATGAATACCACAGTAATTTTTCTTAAATACAGATCTGATCATGTCACACCCCTAACTCAGTCAACTATAGTAGCTTCCAGTTGCCTCTAAGAGTAAACATAAACTCTTCTGTTTAGCTTTCAAAGCTCTACACAACCCTGCTCCAATCTAACTTTCCAATCTCTGTGGCCATTACTCTTCCTCTCAAACTGTGTGATAGAGCCAAGTTGTACCCTTCTCTATTTGTTCTACACCATACCCTGCTTCTGATATCCCCAAGTCTGAACTCAGGCCTTCCTCATCATGCTTTCCTCACAGAATCCATCTCTTCTTCCAACTTTAGCCTATGTTCTACCTTTTATAGGAAACTTCTTGATCCCCTCAACTATTTATGATTTTCCTCCATAGCTATCTTGTATTTGTTTATATTTAATCTGTAGATAGATAGATTGATCTATCTACACCTACAACACTGGATAGATATGGCTAGATCTATAACTATCTATACATATAAATATGTCTATATATCTACATATATACACATAGATTTGTAGGCTTCTTACCTTCTCTATTTGAATAGAACCCTTTAAGAGGAGGGATTATCTCATTCTTTGTAATTCTTTCCCTAACACCTAGCAAAGTGTCACTCACTTAATAAACATTTTTAAAATTCCAGCTAATTGACTGATTTAAAACACCTCCCCCCATCCCTTTCAGTTTCAAATCAAGAGTTATTTCCTTCAAGAGACATTGTTAAATTCCTCCAACTATTAAGGCACTTCTTATTTAATTAGAGCAGCTAGGTAGATAGAATGCTGGACTTGGAGTCAGGAAGTCAGGTTGTTCTGAGTTCAAATTTGACCTCAGACACTTACTAGATCTGTGAACCCAGGGCAATTCATTCCATCCTACTTGCCTCAGTTTCCTCATCTGTAAAATGAGCTGGAAAAGGAAATGGTAAAACTTTCTCAAATGGGATCACAAAGAGTTGGACCCAAATGAAACAAACTGAACAACAAATCATTTAATTATTTGATTGTTTATACCTTGTATTTACTTACATTTGAACATACTGTATCACTCTCATCCCTTCCTCTTTCAAGCTTTTTGAGTGTAGGCATTCTCATTTTTGTACTACTTGTAACTCCAACACCTAGCAGAATGCCTGGCATATAGTGGGAGTTTCATAAATATTTGATGATTAATTGATTTGTTCCCCAAACAAAGCTGGGAAGGTTAACCTGCCTTAAAGTATTTCTCTCACATTAAGAAAAAGTGAACCTTTGATTTCATTGCTACAAGTATACCTTTTTTGTGACTAAGGTAAATAGTTCTCACATCAAAGGCTTCAAAAACATGAACACGAAGGCCTAGTCCTGTTGCTTCTCAACAAAGGATGACTTTAGCTCTCTCACAAAGAAGTAAAAATTATTTTTAATAAATAATTTTATTCAATTAAGGGAAAAAAGTAAAGAAATGGTACACTATAGTCAATGAGAGCCCATTAAGCTCCGAATATTTACTCAGTCAAAAATATGAATTTATAGAAGCCCACAACTTAGACACCAGATCAAAAAATAATAGTAGAACATGACTGGATCTAAGAAAAATTAAAGAGGCAGAAAATGTAATAGTCTTACTCTAAAAAAAAAAATGCTGGCTAATCTTTAGAACTTCCTCTGATTCATATATACTAGATATTTTAAATTGGTTTTTGTTATACATATGACAAATACTGTGTTTGAGAAAAATTATTCTGGTATGATATGGACCAAAGAGTAGGGAAAAATTATAGGAAGACAGACAAGTTCTGAGGCTGTAGGCCATCCAGACTTAAAGAGATGAACCCCTGAAGCCATTGATTTCATAATCAACCAACAATATTTATGAAGTTATTATGTGCTAGATTCTGTACTAAGACCTAGGGATACAAGAAAAGGCAAAAGCACTTGTCTGCTCCTTTAAAGAGATCACATTCCAATGCAGAGAGACAACCAAGAGAACCATTATGCACATACAAGATATGTACTAGGTAAATAGGAGGAAGGCACCAGTAGGTGGACAAGTAAGAGCAACAAGGTCCACTGAAAAAATGGGAAACAACAAATTCTAAAAACCCACACATGGTAGGTACTCAAATATTTTTTGAATCATCAGATAAATGAATAATTATTGCAGAATAAAATTTGGTGAGTTTGATTACTGAGTACATATGAAAAGAAAGGAGAATTCAAAAATAATTCAGAAAATACAGTTGTGGGGACTAAAAGAACAAAAATATATTTGAGAGTTAGAGCAACATGAGAAATACCCATTTAGGAAGAATCATTGAGTTACATTTCAGGTGTCAGTGGAGGATTCAAGTGAGGGTGTGCTGCGGGTCCTTCTAGTAACTTAAAAAGACAAGTAGTAGGGGAAATTCTGATAATTGTAAGTCAAAGAAGGTAAAGAATGCAGGAAAAAGAAAGGAATAAAACTAAGCTTTAAGAACATTCATAGTTAAAGTATAGAACTCTGCTACATATGTACTTACATAATCTTAAAATCACTTAGCCTCCATTTTTTAAAGTATTATTGAAGAGGTTGAGCTCAATGACTTCTAAGAAACTTGGAGACTCTGGTCTTATGATACGATACAAGAGAAAAAAGAAAACAACAAAGAAAAAGGGAAATCATATGATATATAAGCAAAGAGAGAAGAAGGCTTTAGAAAGTAGTAAATGATCCACAGTATCTCATGAAGTTAAGAATAAGAAGTGAGAGGATATTATATTTGGAAAGTTGGTGGCCCAATAATACATATAACTTCCTGTGACCATCTTTTAATTCCATTTACTTTATAGCTAAAGGGGATAATACGTCTATAAAGAGGAATACTGGCTCCCAAAAAACTTTAGATCATATTAATCAAAATTGAAAATTAATTTGCATTTTTTTGAGAAGTCCTAAATACTAAAGTTGAACGTATGGGCTTAAATCTCTTTCCAAGTGACTTGCACTAATACTGGCATGATTTTACTGATTTAGATTTTTTCTTAAGACAAATGCCAAAATATGGCATTTAGCCATAAGACAGCTTGTTGCATGTCCCATTATCATACACATACCATCCCCATCCATAAAAATTTTTACATACTTTGACAACCACCCCTCAAAAGAATTTAAGTTAGCAGCTTTTAAAAGCCTAGTTGAAGAGTATGAGGAAAACTACTATATTTCTGATCTGTTCATATCTACTTTAAAATGTTTGCCTAGAGTTGGAGGGTGGGGGGTGGGGGGGATCAGTACAAAGAAAGTGAATAAGCTTTAAGAATTAAAAGTATTTTTTATCAAAATCTCTAGCAGATCCTTGGTTATAAAATTACTAGGCAAGCTGTAGAATAGTAATAGTAGCAGCAGCAGTGGCATTAACAGCGTGTAAACTATATGTCAACTATTATCTCATTTGATCCTACAGCAACCCCCAAAGGTAAATGCTATTATTATCTCCATTTTATAATAAAGGAAATTGAGGCAAATAAAAATTACATGGCCTGATCAGTGTCATAAATCTAGTGCTTAAAGCCAAACTGGAACTCAGTTCTTGCTGACTCCAGGCTTAGTGGTACATCCATAATACCAAATTATATGATAATTTCAAATTAACCTTTACACTAAATTTATATAGCAGGAAAATGAAGGTAGGTAACCATGCAGAAAAAGAAAAATATTTTCTTGCTTGGAAAAATACAATCTCAGGGAAGACACAGAGAAACTTAATACATATGCACCCATGATATTACTTTTAGTTTCTGATCTTGAAAAGTGTTGACTGTAGTCAGCTTTTCCCTCAAAACACTGAGAATTTGCGTGGTCAATAAGGGTGAAAAAATCTAAATCATGAAAAGCTAGCAGAAGAAGAAAAGCATGTTGAGAGAGATTGTGTTTAAGCAGAATATAGATAACAAACCACATGTCAGTTATTATAAAGATGATTCCTTAATTGGATGTGAAGTTGGAAAAAAATGACCCTTCAAATTCTAAGATTCTACTAGCTGAAAAAAAAAAGAAAGAAAAAAGATTCCTGAAGAGCTTTGAATGTGGTCCAAAATACTCTGAGACTAAGAATTAAAGGTTTATTTTTTTATAGTGGAGTAGGGAAAAATAGAGTGATATATACTGACTAAAACCAAATGAATATTTGGAAGAGTGCAAAGTACTTCAATGTACTGAAGTATTTGTATTTTCTTAAATTTTACTGTAAATTGTGTGCCAGTTAACAAGTAGTTACTAAGGAAGAGACTATATGAAAGAAGTAACAGGGAAGTAGTGGATAGAAAAGCTGACTTCACTTCAAACCCAGGAAGATCTAATTTAGGTCTCATACCTGACACATGCTGGTTGTCAGAAAATTCCTTTATGTCTCTTCACCCTAGTCAACTCCCTGAGATTATAATTCACAAGAAAAGTGTTGACTTGCATAGGTAGAGAAAATTTCATCGTCTATGACCTCCATATACCAATGAAATCACAGGTCCAGTTCCTATCCCTACTAAATGGAAGCTATTATTTTTCCACAATTGGTCTTTAGAAATTATTAAGATAGATGCAGCTAAAGGGCACAGTAGATAAAGTACCAACCCTGGACTCAGGAGGACCTGAGTTCAAACTTGACCTCAGACACTTAACACCTCCTATATGTGTGTGACCCTGGGCAAGTCAGTTGGTCCCAATTGCCTTGCAAAAAATAAAAATAAAAATAAATTATAAAAAAGAAAGTATTAACATAACAAAATATAAGAATTAATTAAAATGCTTCTTTTTGTAGGAAAGGATTATTTACCTTAATCATGTGCTAAACAGTCTTTCTCAGCCTCTAATGAGAAGACTGGCCATTCTGGGCAACAAGGTCATAACAAATCACAACTTGATGGTAGCTACTGAATTAGTGTGTAAGAAACAAATGTCCTGCCAAGTCAGTCCTAAAAAGTGATGACAAAAATCCCAGAAAAAATAAAAGGTATTTCCTCACAGGAAGAGAGTGGGGGAAAGCAAGGAAGAATGAAGAAGGAAGTGGGAAAATGGAAGAACATCTGATTCAAAAAGAATTTGACCTGAAAAAAAAAGCATGAAGTCATAGAAAAGAGAGTTTGAACTTGAAACAAGACTACATTATTTCCCAAAACTTATGAATAGAACCATCAAAAATTACCCTCTAAACCAAATCTGAACCAAAGTAATGTTTCATTTAAGTTCCTATTTAAAACTGCTACAAGTAACCAGGTATAGCATCTCGATGATTATAAGTGTCTTTTCTTGACAATTATTTTCCACTGCTTTGGAATAGACTAGTTTCCACAAAACCTATAATCAAAACTTTTCTTGGCAGAAGGTAATAATTCTGCTATACAGAAATGACTGCCTACAATTATAACCACCCTTATGCTGCATAAAGAGTTTTGATGTTTATGCAGACATGGCCTAAAAATAATTACCTAACACCACCCTAGCCAGCTAACAGAGAAAGCAATAAAACCTTGATGGTCAATAAATATCAGAAGAGTTTTATTAGTAAGAAGTAAAGAATTCAAAGTCAAGAAAATGAAACATGGGAAACTATCCTAGTTGTTGCTGGGTTTTATATAATATATATGTGTGTACATAGTACTTTAGTACATAGCACATAGTACATATGTGCTACAAAGTACTTTATATTTTTAAGGCACTCAAAAAAAAAAAAAAAAAAAACCAACTGAGAGATTCCTGGACTTAGTTCCAAGAGAAATGAGATATATGTTCTTTCCCAGCTTCTGCTAATTTGTTGAGTAACTTTGGGAAAATCAACTCTCATTTCTGTCTCAGCTTCCTCATTTACACAATTGGGCAGATACTACCTACTAAATTACAAATGTAGGTATTTAAAAGAATTAGAAAAATATTCAAATCATTTTTAATTTCTAAGACAAATAGATTTCATAAGACTATGATTCTTATATCTTATTACTATTCTTTATAAATAAAAAACTGAAACACAAGTTTAAATACTTCTGAAATACATTATTCCTATTTTTCTCATTAGTGTGAATCAATAAAAAAGCAATTATTAAACATCTACTCTGCCAGCCATTAAGAGAAAAAAAGATAGAAATAAAATAATTCCTAGCCCCAAGAAGTTTATTATCTATTAAGGGAAATAACATGTACACACACTCACATACATTTATTTATATACAAACTATATACAATGTATATGTCACATAATTGCAAGGATGAGCATTAGCAGGGAGGGGGGGACTACACATATTACTTCCACACATACGATATTAACACCTGTCACCTAACAGTCTTTAAGGTACTTCCAGTATATTTTCTTTATTTATCATGCTACAAAGATAATGTCCACTGTTCTTTCCAAATTACAGTTCTGAAAGATGTGATTGACTATGCTGTAGAGATAGTCTGGAGGCTCTTACTAATAACAGGAAACAGTGAGATACTTTGATAGTCCACATAATCAGCTTTCTCAGCCATCTTTTTAAAGATAGTTATGATCATATCACTGAAATACTCTTATATTTCATCAATATTCCTTATGTTTTGTGGGGGGTTTTAGGGAGAGGCAACATATAAACAGCCCTTCCCTCCTTGAAAGAAGTTCTAGGAATACAATATCAAATCAAAAAATGGAGCTGAGATTCTTATTATTGCCTTTTGAAAAAGCCTCCTAATTCTTCTGTGCTGAGGTAGGATGTCCTAGAAAATGATTGAAGTATCTCCATCAATTTTGTAACTAATCCTATTCTTTCAGCAATAATAGTAGACACATTGGAATTGATTTCACCAAAGTTACTTTATTTCACTATGCCATTACCAGCAATAAGTGGAGGATATTTGCAAATATGGAAGCATATGTTCTTAAGGGAAAAAAAAATCAATTTTCCAAGAACTATATGAATCCAGTTATTTATATAGTTTCCAAAAGTAACATTCTTCACTGAACCATTATTTCAAGGATGAATGACCTGGTTCCTTGAATTTCAAAATTACCTAATCAAACCCAGAAAGAATGACATAAACAGACATATAGCTGATATTAAAATGTTGCTGCAAATAGTAGCTAATAAAATCCTAGCACAAGCGTTTATTTCTACACCCACCAGTTAATACAATGCTGACGCAGAGCAAGATCCTTAACAACCTGCTAGTGATGACTATGAGGAACTTTTTACTTAGGAAAAAAAACATACCCTGCAGTATGAGGAAACACATCAAGAAATGAAAATGAATTTATGGTATTTTTATAAGATGCTGTACTTAAGAAGACAAAATAAAAGCTGGTAATAACTTAAGGACTTCTTAATGATAAAGTGGAGTTGTTAGTGTATATGACTTGAAACATTTATTATTTTACTTATGGCCCAAACTCAACAATAAAGTCACAAAATTAAGAAATCTGTATATTTAAAATGGATAGAAAAGTAGATGAAATCAAAACAAAGATCTCATGTACATTTTCCCATGAATCTACAAAAAAAACATATCTTTTGATATGTGGTCTTAAATACTGGTGATCTTTCAGACAAATTTCATAAGAAGTTATTAGTACAATGAATTTTATTTAGTAGTCCATCTTCAAATGGATGACTTTTCCATTAGAACTCAAATTCAAAGCATTCAGTAGTTTTCATAAAAATTGCCTATGTATGGCTTTCCTTTTCAATGGTTCCATTTAAAAAACAAGTATCCTAAGTTTACACAGCAAGGTAGCAGCAGTATCACAACAGAACAGCTCCCTGGCTTTTGGTTACATTGGCCTCTTCTAGACACATCACTAGTCCACCAGTAGGAAGCAGGAATACTTCCTACTACTTATTCTCAAAAAAGATAACATTGTTTTAATTATTAAATTCTAAGGAAACACTTGGAAAACTCATTTAAATTAGAACTTTTTGTTGTTTTGAAGATAGGGGTAGGTAACTGGAGTACATGGGGAAAATTGAAGGGAAGGAGAGTAGTAATCTATCCTGATTGCATTACTTCAAAAAGAATTTTTCTTCAGCTTAGCAGAATTTTCAAACACAAATTATTTCATTTCATTTCATTCATTCAGATATCCCTATATGAAGGTTAATGCCCTCTCAAGAGATTATTCACTTGTATTCCAGGCAATATTTGGTAAAAGAAATACAAGATACAAAGCCATATCTACTTATCAGGGCCCAAAGTAAACATTGTTGATTTAATTATCCTGATTCAACTGAGGATCTGTACTTTAAAAAAAAGTATCATCATTCCTGCATGGTAGCTCAGATGCTGAGGCTAAAAGAATATCCATCTATATCTCTATTTACACACATGATGGAGAGATATGGAACAACCACAAACTACCATGAGCTCATCTATCATCTAAGACTCAAAAGAAGAATCTAACCTCATATTATTGGACTCCATAATATTCATTGATTTAGTTCTGGAGTGTAGTCAAAGTGTTTTACTTAATATCTATTAATAAATTAGAAAACCTTCTGTAAACTGGCACAAGGGCAGAGTTACAATTGACCCAATCTGGTTTTCTTGAAAATAGTAAACAAGCCACATGTATTCTGTTCCCAGTAAATCAAGATGGTTCTAGAATAAGTTTGCCTTCAATTTCATCACTGTTAAAAGGCCTGAAGTCTCCATAATCACCTGTTCCTGAAGACACTTTGTTTTTAAAACCTACTGATAAGTGAAGAGGCAACTCCAAAGAAATATTTTAGATTCAAACAGGAATAAATAAACTATTAGTCAAAAGACTGATCATTTCAGAGATGTTAAAACTACAATCATCCACATTCATATTGGATTGGTTGCATTTACATACCTGAAATAGCAAAATCTCCCATAACCTGTTCGAGTGCACCAAAGATTTGATGCTCAGTGCCACAAAAAGCCCCAATTGTCTTTACCTATCAGTGAATTTTAAATACTTTTTATAATTGGCCAATTTCTGGAACTTATCAGAGGAAAAAAGTAAAGAATCAGTTACCAGTGACTCTCCATCCCTGTTCATCCCGAGAACAGTAAAGCCACAGGGACTTCACCAAAGTGTGTACCCACTGCACTCTCCCTCTGTTCTCAGAAACCTGCCATAAGAGAGCATTATTTCTGTAGATCCAAAAACAAACCTAAAAATTTCCCACCGAGTTGGTTATATAACATATACAGTAGCTAGAAAACGAAAGTAAATAAAAGAGGTGGAGTGAGAGTAAGAAGCATGAGCCAAGGGGTAATAGGTTTGCATGGTTCACTTACTCGAATGCGAAGAAGAGTCCGCTAGTAACCAAGATGAGGACAAGGGTCAGGTAGAAGACGCCTGTTTGCCGAGCCATCATGATCCTCCCATTACAAAAGAATTTGTTTCTTCCCGGGAAAACCTCCCATTTCCTTCTGGCAGCGATCTTCTTTTTCTTATGAGGAGACTCCATGGGAGAGGAGCTGTGAGTGCTGATCTGACTGTACTCGCAGTCTTTCATCGGCCCACCGCCTCCAGGAGTCATCAAAGAGGATAAACTATCGGGGGGGTCAAATTCCCCACCCTATCCCCCCCAAAAGCACAAACCACTTAACTAAGACAACCCCACTCTCTAGAGTCCCTAGGTCACCAGCACAAACTCAAATTAAAACTCCCCAAATAGGTTACCGTTCTAGTGATAACTTCGCCAAGTAGCCCAAGTTAATTAACCCCTTAGAGATCAAGGCTGTCATAGTAGAAAGGTTCCTCAGGGAAGGAACCCCCACCACCCCACTATTATTAAATTCTATCACGTGTTAGAGGGGTCATGGAATTAAGCCCAATGAAGGAAAAACGACATCCTCCAGCACATACAAAACATGCGCGCTCACACTCACAGACACACACACACAACACACCACAACACACTCGTTCTCCTCTCCGCGCCCCTCTCTCCGCTCTGATAGTTGATTTTAAATTCCTCTTCCAGATGACCCCTGCTGGGGGATATCTATAGGGTAGCGGGCTCGGTACTCAACTCTAGGGGCAGCGGCGGTGGGCTCGTACAGAGCTTCACAAGCTGCTCCTCTCCCCTTCGCCAGGTTTATTATAATCCATTCTCCAAGCGGCAGCTCTTCTCCCGAGAGAAAGAGATGGAAAATGGGAGGTAGATCGAGCCACCCCCGAAGCTTCCCGGGGTGGGGGAAGGAAAGCAGAACAAAATTCAAAACAAAACCACGTTGCTTTTGTCGGTAAAGATCCTTGTAAATGCTCAGGCACTAGTCCCGCTGAGAGCCCCCAATCTGCCTAGCTGTTTGCAAAGAGGACTTCTCCACACCCTGCGCCGCCGCGGCGGAGCTGGAACTATGGACTAGGACGAGCTGCAGGACAAGATCTCGGCAGCGACTGCTCGCGGATTGTGTGTCGAGTGGCTGAATGTCTTCCGCTCGCCCGGTAAAAGCCTGTCCCAGAGTGAAAAGGTACGCCAGCGGGGGTGGGCTTCTGGTAGACCGCGACAGACACTTGTTTGCAAATGCCCTCCCCAGCTCCTACTAAGAGAAGCTCCAGCGGGCGCTTCAGAGGTTTTCCGCCTCCTCGCGGCCCAGAAGTGGGCGATGGGTGTAAGCGTTTGTGGAGCGGGAGTGGTTGCTCCTGCACCCCCGGGCTCCTCCTCTTTCTCCTCCTTCTTTGGGGTTAAGCCCCTCAGTTGGGGCAACCTTCCTGCCCTGGGCTTAGCTCCCACAGTCTCAGCGTGCTCATGCAGCCCCCCATCACTTCAGGACTTAGTCTCTGTTCGGGATCCAACACACTCGCCTGCTCCTTGCTCCAGAGCTGTGCGTGGTACTGAAGAGCAGCTGCGGGGGTCCTCAGCTCGCTTCGCCCCCGAGAGAAGCAAAGGTCACACCCCCAGCAAGCGGCGCTAGGCGGCTGCCTCCTAGGCAGCTTGCACTCGCAACACACTCACTCAAAGACTTCTGTCCGCCTCCCTGCTGGGAAGCCTCTTCTTATACACAGCAGCTGCCACCGGACCAAAGAATAAAAAATAAAAACAAAAAAGCTAACCAGGAGACTCACTTTGTTCTTTAGACTACTAGGGGAATGGGGAAGGAAACCAAAGAGAAAAAGTATCCAGTCTCTTCACTCCTCACACTCCAGGTTGTTTCCTGGAGTCCTCATCCCCAGTAACCTAGAGATTTACGGACACATAACCCTCATGTTCTTCATCTGAATCGCGGGAGGCGTCCATACACTGAGGGAGACCGGGAATTGGAGTAATTAAAGAAATAATTGATGCTCATAATCGCGAAAGGGAAACCAGGAGAAGCTCACTTCCTCTTTCTCTTTCACCAAGGAAGCCAGTTCCATAGGGAGAGGTCTTTGCTAGATTAGCCTTTCCCACTCCTCTTTCTTGCTACTAAAGACTCCAGGCTCTTTTCTCCAAGCAGAGAGAATGAGAGAAGGGGGAAGGGAGAAGGACAGGGGAATGGAGTAGCTTCTGTTTTTCCCTCCCAAAATAATAGATTCTATCATTAGCCCTATTTGTGCTGTTCTCTGTCTTTTTCCACCCCTCCTTTCCCAGTATTAGACCTCAGTCTTTGTTCCTTTTATTCCTGTCTGTTGCTGTCTGTCTTCCTTTCTTTCTTTGTGGAGTCCCTACAGCAGCCGGAGTGGGAACTGCCTCCCCTCTCCCTCCTCTCACGCCCATCCATCCCTCCACTTCCCAGCCTAATAACCACAGAGTAATCTCCCAGCAACTGGGAATGTGTCAAATCAACCCATTCCCCCAGTTGACATTAAAAGAAGCAGGAGGAGCTAGTCTCTCTTTCTCTCTCTCCGCCTCCTCCTTTCCTTCTTCCCTCGCTTTGCTGCCGTCACTCGGCTGGACGAATAAGCAAGCCAGGGAGATCTAGGAGACCATGCCACAGTTCGCCAAGCTGCGCGTAGTTAGATAAAAGGATGGGGGTGGAGAAGAGAGGGAAGGGACCTCTGCCCCTCCCATCTCTTATTTTACACTTTCCTTTCTCTGCCCTCTGGGATTTGTAGTTCATTCTTTTGCTTCTGGCCCCGAAAATTGCAACTTGGGGACCACAAAGACTACAAACCCCAGCATTCCTCGCAGCGAGAATGGACCGAGTAATTGCTACATTGCTTTTTCCTCGGAAGAGTTTGAAGTATGACTTTCCCTCGTGGGCACAGTGAAGTGCTTAAATGTCTTGACATTGATTTCCGAGGGGTGAAAAAATGAGGAGGGACGTTGAGGCGAGGTGGTTGTGATAAGGAGAAAAAAAAAACACAAAATAGATAAATAGTAACTGGATTATAGGTCGCCCCCCCCCCAAAAAAAAAAAAAACAACTAAGCTAAGATTTTAAGAATGAAAATGTAAATATACATAGCTAATGTGGTTAAATTCTTTAATGGAGGAGAGACATAAAACCAGAATCAGATTCAGAAAGAGCGGGGTTTGTTTTATATTTTCAAAGCAAAGCAGAGGACCATAGAGAAGATTAAGCAGTTAATGGCTACCTAAAACGGAATGACATGATGTTCTTAGGAAAAGTAGCTTGAAAAATAACGGCATTCCCCAACTTCTCAGAAGGTGTCCTTAAAATGCATAAATTAATTGTTTAGAATTCAATGTATTTTCTCATAGATACAATGTTAGGTTCGCTGGCCACTCCACAAAAGCTTATTTAACCCTTTAACATCCTGGATGTAGAATACTATGCTCTATAAACCCTAACACCGCGTGTAACATTATTTCCTGCAGAAAATATAATCTTATTGGAGAACAAATATCCACTTACTCTAGCAGGTGCACTCCTAACCCATCTAACACTGGAAACAATAGTCTGGGGGAAGAAATTCAGCGAAATTACTTCATTCTTACATTGAGTATCATATTGTTTGCTATCTGAGCAGGTAGGAAAGGTATCAGAAGGAGGAAGAGAATTTGAAACTCAAAAAAAAGTTTAATGTTTAAAATAAATAAATCAGCAAAATGTGGCCTATAAGGAAAGAAGGAAGGGATAAGGAGTGACTTTCTGGAAGAGGTGCACTTAGCTGCTGGTCTGGAAACTAGATTGGGGTGGGTGTGGAGCACAGCCTTAGGTACAGGAAAGGAAGAGAAAAGAATACACAACTCCGGGAAGAAAAATTCTGATCAATAGGCCACCCACATGTGACAAATATGAACTGTTTTCGGTAAATTAGGGACTGCCTATTTACATATACATATATGCATAAATATTATTATTATTTGGGAGTTATAGGATCTATAAATATTTGTTAAAATTAAGACATTTTATGTCACCAACGATGATGAAAATCAGTATGTGTACAATGCCCAAGCCTTAGAGATTAAGGGGTAGGAATTATAGACAAAATAATCTTTGCAATCCAAATTTAAAAGTGAATTCAAATCAAGGCTCCTCCACTAAGTGACAATCTTGGGCAGTCTGAATCTCAATTTCCTCCTCAGGGCTGTGGTGATAAACATGCTAGATTTTGAGTTAGAAAAACCTATGTTCCAATCCTATTTCTTAACACTTATGACTTTATGACTTGGATAAATCATTTCTCTTCCAAGTGTCAGATAACTTAAAAATTTTTTTAAAATTTATTTACATATAACATCCACTTTTAAAGTAATATTTAATTTTCCCCAATTGCATGTGAAGTTTTGAAGATTCTTTTGTTGTTGTTGAGTTCCCAGGTAACTTTCTAAGATAATAAATTATAGATAGCATATAGGAATAATCATACTTGCATTAGGCAGTTGGTATGATAGACTTGGAGTCAGAGTAAATCTTGACCCACAACTACAACTTATGTGATTTTAGCCTGTTTCCTGATGTGGAGGTATCTCAATCCATAAATCTTTCAGTAAGTATTTATAAACAAGTACAATGAGGCAGCTGAGTGGCACAGTAAATAAAATGCTGGCTCTAGAGATTGAAAGACTCATCTTCCTCAATTCAAATCTGGCAAGTCACTTAATCCTGTTTGCCTCAGTTTCTTTGTCTGTAAAAATGAACTAGAAAAGGAAATGGCAAACCACTCCTGTAGCCTAGTCAGAAAAACTTCAAATGGAATCACTCACAAAGGGGCAGAAACACAAATGAAAATAATTGAACAAAAGTGTGCCATGCATTGTTCTGGGCTGATAGATTTGTAAGGACAAAAAAGACATTCCTTGTCCCCAAGGAGCTTAAATTCTATTGAGAGGAATAACATGTATACATATAAACATAAGCAAAATAAATATAATAAAGGTAATTTGGTCAGGAAACCATCAGAGCAGGAGAAGTCTTTTACAAGACAGCCTGTGAACTGAACTTTTGGAGGAAACTAGTTAAAGCAGAGGAGGAAGTACATTCCAGGCATGAAGGAAAATCTATGTAAAGCCACAGAAGCAGGAAATGGATTGCATGTATGAGGAAGAGCAAGAAGGTCAGTATATCTGGAGTAACATATTAAAAGACTGCAAAGATAGATTAGATTCAGATTGTGAAGAGCCTTAAATTCCTAATCGATGACTTTTTACTTGATTCTAAAGGAAGTAAAGTGCTTCTGACATTTGTTCAGCAGAGTGATAACATGGACAGAAGTGTTCTAAGAAGAAAACTTTGACAGCTAATAGGGATGGATTGGAGAGGGGAAAGAGACTTAAAGCAGAGAAACCAAAGGGCAGATTTTTGTTGCAATAACCCAGATAAAAGGGAAGGAGGGCCCAACCTCATATCCTTCTTCATAGTATCTCAGAGAGATATATTATACATTTTTGTATATATTATATATATATTTGTATATATTATACATTTTTTCTTTTTTTTTAATTATAGCTTTTTATTTACAAAATATATGCATGGATAATTTTTCAGCATTGACAATTGCAAAACCTTTTAATACATTATATATTAACCAGAATCATTCTACAATACCAAAGCAAATGTTCATCCAGACTCCTCCAGAAAGAAAAAATAATAATAATTTAATGAGGACAAGTGAAGCAGCTCATTAAGTTTCTTGATAGATCTAATTATTAGGAAGATGTTAAGAAATCTAAACCAGATTCTTTGCAATTTCTACTATTTTCAAATACTTATAGACTGATATTGTGTCTTTCATAAGTGGGTAGCACAATACTAGACTTGGGCCCAGAGTTAGGAAGATCTAAGTTCAAAACTGGTTCAGATACTATGTGACTTTGGGCAAATTACTAAATCTTTTTTTGTCTTGATCTTCTCATCTGTAAAGTGGACAATAATATTTCATTTGAGATATTTGTAAGGCATTTAGCACAATGTTTAACACATAGTAAGCCCTATATTAATGCTGCCTTTTGCTTGCACTATTGTTCTTTTTCACCTCCCCCTCTGCTTCCCTAATTAGCTCATCTGCAGACTAAAAATTCCTAGTTTCTTTCAGCTGATTTTCATATGTATACTAGATCATCCCCCTCTGAAGCCATTTCACTTCGTCCATGTTCTTCCTTAGATGTGGCAACATGAACTAAATAGAACTACCACTTTCCTCATTTTGTATACTGATGCAGTAGTGGACAGGAGAATTTTTCTGGTGAATTCTTGTCAACTTGAGACAGTTACTTTGCACAAGCTTTTGTTTAGAAACTTTTAGGAGGCACCTTCTCACAGAAAGTATGGACATGCCAAAAGATGCCTTAGGAAAGGGATCTAGAAAATTCCAGGTAGTTAAGTGATTGGAACTGTCTCCAGGATAATTGAGCCTCCAGGACAGGGAGAGCCTTAGAAGATGCATTCTTTAAAGGAACTACTGCTCCCTTTGACCTATATCCACAAGCTGGCAAAGCAACTAAACCTCCTTTTGGTTATGATTGCAAACCTTAAAGGGCCATATAAATGTTAGCTAAATGCTTTATATATGTCATTTTGATAAGGTGAAGTTTATTTTGGGGGGCTCTCGGTATGGGAACCAAAATGTGATGAGGTTTAGGTTTTGGGGTTCTCTTTTGTAGGGAACCAAATGATAAGGTCTAGATTTAGGGAACCAAAATGTGATTAGGGTTTCTGGTAGTCAGGGAGTTAAATGATAAGGTTCGGGATTCAGGGAACTAAAGGGAGAGGTTTGCTCCCCTGCATCCCCTTGGGATTTGGCACAAGGGCAGGGATTCCCTGTAAAGGAATTTACAAACCCAAAAACCTAGATTGAGAAAATTTATTATAGGAATTGGGAAGTAAGGTTAGAAATCCTGACAGAGAAGCATAAGATCTCGTTAGGGAAATAGGTGAGGATAAAGAGAGCATAGCACTGGAAAAGAATATTATTCCATTGGGAAGAGGCTTCCTTGGCATAGCATGGCATGTTTAGAACTTCTGCAAAAAGAGGATTTTATAATAGGAGCTTTGGCAACAAGCTGAAGGGTGCTAGTGGATGAAGTCCCAAGTTGGCTCATCTACAAGTTGGATTTCAGCTTGGGCTGGAATTTGAATAGAATTCAATGAGTTTCTTTAATTCAATAGTGTTGGAATACTTTTGCCCAGGACCAAACCAACCCCACCTAGATAACAGAATGAAACTGTTTGTTTTGTTTTCCTGGGGGGGGGGGGGTCCCTCACTGAAGAAGAGTTGAAGGAGATTTTCTCCTTCAAGCAGTTTTAGTTTTGGGGTCCTTTCTTCAATTTCATTTAATCCTTACAATAACCCAATAAGGTAGATGCCAGTAATTCCATTTTACTGACAAAAAAAACAGAGGCCAAAAGAGGTTGTATAAATTGTCCAGGTTCACACAGCTAGTAATTGTCTGAGGCAGAATTTGAACTCCTGTCTTTTCAACTCCAAATCCAAATATGCCCTGTACCATCTCTGCCTATGTGGGATGGAAGCCCAACACTATTGTTAACAAAGCCCTCTTCAATCTCTTCACTTCATTTCATAGTTATCTTCTGGATCACAGAAAAATGGCTTTCTCCTAAAATACTTCATTCCTTTTATACTCTTCAGTTTGAGTTACTTCTTATTTCAAGTCCAGAAATGTACTAGAACCATTCAAAATGTTTATGAGAGCCAATTGTTCAATGTGAACATTTACATCATTTTGTTGATTGTTTAGGAATAAGAAAATTATAGAGAAAATATTAATAATATAAATTATATGTATTTCCCCCTAGAGATGCAGTTGTTAAACATTTACTATCACATCCTTTCCAGAAGAGAAATTATGCAAGAAGGAACAGGTATTTACTTGCTCGCCACTAATACTTTTAGACCATTTCTCAAAATAATCTCTTACAAAGTGCAGTCTATCAATCTACATCTCCCTGACCAGATCCTTTTGCCGTCTTCCAAGTTCCAGGTGTTTCTCCAATTATTCTTATGTTTTTTGAGTGGGTCTGCTTGCTCAAGTCTCCTTACTCCAATTCATTCAACTCCTAAAGTGATTTTTTTAAAACTCAGGTCTGATCATGTCACCCTCTTGCTCAGTAAACTCTAGTAGACTTCCTACCGCCTCCAGGAGCAAATATAAAATGATTTGTTTGGCCTCCATAAGCTAGCACCTTCCTACCTTTCTAGTCTTCTTATACCTCCCCATTCTGTTCATGGACACTGGCCTTTGGGATGTTCCATTTCTCAGCATCAGGCATTTTTTCTGACTATCACATATACCTGTGTTCCCCTCTTTGTTCCAACTACTCAATCTGGTTTTCCTTAAATCCCAACTAGGAGTCTACCTTTTATAGGAAATCTTTTCTAATCCCTCTTAATTCCAGAGCTTTCCCTCTAGATTTTATATATATATATAATCTCCTTCTATTAGATTGTAAACTCCTTGGGGTCATGAACTGTCTTTGGCCTCTTTTTGTATCTTCAGTGCTTAGCCTACAGTAGATATTTCATCAATATTTACTGAAGTACGAAGTTCAGAACTTGGATCATGGTCTTGTCTTAAATCCTCTCTTCAAAACTTGCTATCTCAATATTTATGTTGTTGTCTCTTCCAGTATCCCAACTCCTCAGTTTATTAACTTTCTTATCTCCTATAATGTCCATCTCTTATCTACCTCAGCCACCTATAGTGACATGAAATTTAGATTTCATTCATCACCCCAAACTGTTCCACCTCTATGATCTTAAATGACTAAATTCCCCTCTCTCTTCACTACTGATATATACATATATATGTATATATCAACCACCACCTTCCATTTTTCCTGCTACCTCACTCCATTTAAATTTGATTATACTATCATATCATCGATTTAGAGCTCAGAGGAAACTTCAAAATTCTGAAGTCCAATGCCCTCAATTTAAAGCTGAAGAAATTATGGTTCAAAGAGGTAAAAAACAACTTGTGTGAAATCATACAGGTTATTACTAACAGAACTAGGATTCGAATTTAAGTCCTCTCACTTGAAAATCAGAACAAATCTAATGGTCTTTCCACTATTGTTTCTTTCATTTTTCTCCCCAGCCTCCAGTTCTTCCATTCCTACATGTTTTCCCATTATATAATCTGCATTCTTGCCTTCATTTCCTCCATTTACACCTTTGACTTTATTCATTTACATAGGCACTATTCATCCTCAAATTTCATGGTCCTTTGTCCTTATACCATTCATTCCAAACAGTCTTCATTCCTAGGTGTCCCTCTCCCCTTCTCAGCCCTTTCTACTTTTATTTCTGAACTTCTAAATGCTGTTGGAAGAAGTCACGAGGTCAGACTAACTTATTCACTTCAAATTCATGGTTTTTTTAAACCTCACATGCAACTCCTTTTAGTCATATCAGATTGATTCTCAGTGATATTGGCTTTCAACCTCTTTTCCTTTTTTTTTTTAAATAGCTTTTTATTTCTCCCAAAACATGCAAAGATAGTTTTCAATATTCACTTTTACAAAACCTTGTGTCCCACATTTTTCTCCCTATCTCCTCTCCACTTTCTTTCATAGACAGCAAACAATCCATTATAGGTTAACCGTGTCCAATTCTTCTAAACATATTTCCATATTCATTATACTGTGCAAGAAAAATCAAATCAAAAGGTGAAAGAAAAAAAAACAAGAAAGAAAAGCAAATAAACAGACAACAATAACAATATATAAAAATACTATCATTTGATCCATATTCAGTCTCCATAGTTTTCTCTCTGTATGCAGATGACTTTCCCTCACAAGTCATTGTCTTGAATTACCTCATTGTTGAAAAGAGCCAAGTCCATCACAGTTGATCATCACATAATCTTGTTGTTTCTGCAATGTTCTCTTGGTTCTATTCACTTCACTTAGCATCAGTTCATGTAAGTCTTTCAAGGTTTTTCTGAAATCAATTTATTGCTCATCATTTCTTATAGAACATATTCCATGATGTTCATATGCCACAATTTATTCAGCCATTCTTCAAGTGATGGGCATCCACTTGCCAACTGATGGACATTCACTCAGTTTCCTGTTCTTTGCTGCTACTAAAGGGGCTACTACATGCATTTTTGCACATGTGGGTCCTTTTTCCTTTTTAATGATCTCTTTGGGATATAGATCCATAAAGATACTTCAACTGCTTTTCCTTAAGCTCCTAATGGTACTTCCCCCTTTTCACTCTGGATCAGAGGATGATCCCAACTTCTTTAATAAGAAAATAAGAGTTCTTCCATCTCTCTCATTGGAACCTAGCTGTATAATGAAAAGACTTCTGACCATCTTGGCTGTGTGATAATGTCACCCAAATCTCACCTATGACTCCAAGAAACCATAGCATATATAGTGATTATATTGTTTATATAATAAGCCATCTTGACAAGCAGGCTAACCAGGGTAACTGAACAGGCCTTAAACCTGTCAGTGGCTTAAGGGGATATCTATCTAGCATGTGAAGACTTCCCCTGGCAGAATGAATGGATGAGAATAATTTGTTCCAAGAGTGATGAAGATGGCTAAATCACATACTATGGAGTTCTTAGAGCTTAGCCAGCCATTGAAAACATCAAGGTTATCTGCTGGATCCTGGACCAATTTCAATTGTTTTTACTTTTATCTTGTCATTGGATTTCTATTGACTCAGATGATGATTTTGTAGAACTCTGCTTCACTTGAATTCAATTCACCCATGAATCAAGATAGCAGCCCATGTTATCATTGATCTTCTTGAAAAATGAAGGACAAACAAAACAACTGAGATCCAGGAGATGGCAGTACTAATAATAAATTCATGAGTTGAACTTCTAAGCATGTCACTTAATCATATGTGTCTCTTTTATCTGTGTGCCATCATACATATTCCTTATATGTGTAATCTCCATCCATATCCCTGAGCATATTGTTTTTTACTTGTGTGTCTTCTAGTTATTGTTGGTCAGTCTTTTTCAGTAAGGTTTGATTCTTCATCACCTCATTTGGGGTATTGAAATAATTTGCCATTTCCTTCTCCAGCTCTTTTTTACAGATGGGGAAACTGAAAAAAGAGGGTGACTTGCCTAGGGTCATAAGTGTCAGTAACTGTCAGAGGCTAGATTTAAACTCAGAAAGATGTCTTCCTGACTTCAGTCCTGGAACTCCATCTATTAGACCACCTATCTGTCTCATATATCCATATCCATTCACACATATATACATGCATATATGTATATATAATTACATACAAGATAGGTACAAAATTAATGTCAGAGTCAGATAGAATTCAGTTTTAGAATAGTCTTTGTCTATCACCATTTACAAGTGGCATTGAGGATTTAGACATTGTTTTCTCCAAATGAAAAGACTTCAGAGAAAACCTGAGGATGAGGTATCTTGATAATTCTCCTTAGAAGAGGATGAACATTGTGTGAATCTTACTCTCATCAGATTTGGCTCAAAGAGAGAATATTAGACATACTTGGTTTTACAGAGAAACTACTCTCACCTTACAGGAAAGGAGGAGGGGAAAAGGGAAAAGGAAAGGGGTAACTAACAGAAGGAAAAGCAGAAACAGTAAGGGATAATCCCCTCTGAGCTGGTCATATAATTTCCATTTTATCCTGACTGCTAGATTAGAGAATGGTGGCTGCTTTTCATTAGAATGTGAGCTACCTGAGGATAGGATCCATGTTTTTGCCTTTCTTTGTATTCTCAACACTTAAAACAGTGCCTAGTGTAGTGGTACTTTTAAATTTTGTTATTGTAGTATTTGTTTCTTCTCTCTCTCTCTCTCTCTCTCTCTCTCTTTCTCTCTCTCTCTCTCTCTCTCTTTCTTTTTTGTTCTATGACATATCCTCTTAGTAACACAATGTTCTGGTCTTTTTCTATGGGCAAATATTCCTGGCTGCTTCCCATATGCTCCCTAAATGGAAAGGATATCAATCAGCACCATGGAACCTATTCAGTCTTTCCCATAATGGATCTTAGGTTTTGGGCCAGAGCCAGAAAGAATAGTCAGTCTCCTTTACTCCGTCAGTTCATTGGCACCTAGTAAAGCTATTTTAGGAAATTATATTTTCATCCAACTTGGGCTGAACAGGTGTTGGTGGAAAGTTTTCTGCTTTCCAAATTTAAAGGAAGCTGATCAGTTGACCAAAATGGCAATTTATCTAGAGATGGTGATACCCTACATAGTTACCCCAAACTAAATTATTTTGCAGTAATACTGATAATCCAGTCCCACCAAAGAAGAATTATAACAGGCTAACCTAGAGATAAAGCTGTCCCCTATACTTTGAATCATGGAGCAGAAATTCCATGTAGGAATCTATATTATTTAAGATAATCAGAAAATAGCTGCTGGATGAACCCAAATTGCAATCTTTCTTGCTCTATTTTACCCCCCCTCCTTCGTTTCCCCAGTTGAGAAAGAGAGAAGAGAAAAAGAGAATGGAAGGGAGAGAGACCTAGAGACAAAGAAAGAATTAGAGACTGAGACAGACCAAAAACAAAACAAAACAAAACAAAACAAAACAAAAAAACAAACAAAACAGAGAGATGACATGTTATTTCTCCTCCTGGAGGCCCTAGGTTGCTGTAGAGGGAAGGTATGTGGAGGACCCTCATAATGAACTTACAAGAATATAAAAGGGAAAAACAATTTTTTTTAAATAGACATTTATCACATGTCTATGATGTTCCAGGCAGTGTTAGGCATAAGGAAGACAATTCAAAGAATAAACAATCCCTTCTAACGAGGAGTTTACAATACATTTATCCAAGATAATTCCAATGACTTGGGATGAAAAAATGCCATCTTCATCCAGAGAGAATTGGGGAGACTGAATAAGGATCAAAATGTACTATTTTCAACTTTTTGTTTGCCTTTTATTTTTCATGGTTTTCCCCCTTTGTTCTGATTTTTCTTTTACAACATGATTAATTTGAAATTTGTTTAAAATGGTTGTACATGTATAACCTATATCAGATTGCTTACTGTTTTGGGGAGGGAGGAAGTAAAGGAGGGAAGAAAGGAAATTTGGAACTGAAAATTTTACATAAATGAATATTGAAAATTATCTTTACATGTAATTGGAAAAATAAAATACTATTAAATTTTAAAGAAAATTTAAAAAGAAAAAAAGGAAAAAATAATGAGGAACTAACATTCTAATAGGGGAAGGTAATAGAATTACAGTCTAATAATACTTTTTATTATATACATATGTATCTATACATATGGAGCCATTCTCCCTAGCTCTCATACTGATTGTCAAGTGAGAAGCCCTTGAATCTTTGGGATATGGGAAGAGGAAGTTGTGGGGGAAGGTGACAGACTACTAATATGATAACCTTGAGGCTCTTTTCAAAAATCACTCTTTGACTCATTCTTTGCCTAGAGTTTTTTTCTGGGAATCTCAAAATATAATTTATATTTAGGTTTCTAGAGATGTTGACAAAAAAATCCCTCAGCCATCATGTAAATATTCAGCTAATATGCACTTTGAGTATAGGACAATCCTGGTTTCATCCTACAAAAAATGCAAAAATAAAGTTTGTATGTGCACATGGGCTGTCTAAATGTGGGGCACAAAATGGATAGATAAGATTCAAGGTCTGGCCTTCTTCTGAAGAGACAAGGAGAATCAAGGATTACCCAGAGGAAAAGGACAGACTGCAGGAATGTTATCAAGATTAAGAGCTCTTTTCTCCAGTCTCTAAGAGGGATATTGGGTTAGATTTAATCTAACCCAAGATATTTGCCTCTCTCAGATATCTCTGGTCTAGGAGTTAGAGTCACCAGAAGGAAGGCTGCCCCCATCATCAAAGGGTAGCTTTTAGTTCATTTTAAATTAGCTTAGTCTCTTTCTACCAAATGCTGACAACACACAAGGAAATCTCAAATAGTGAATAGCTATTAAATCCATTTAGCTAAGCAAAACAGCAAAGAGAAATTGAACATTTATACACATTAAACTTATTGCAAAGAGCATATAAGACACACTGAGCTTTTCATTTGGAAATAAGATAAGATCTTAGCTCAGACCAGGAGAGAAGGAACACTATTACTCAAGAAGAAGTTCACTCTTTGAAGTTAGTAGGAAGGCAAGTTGGAAATCAGGACCTAAAGACCTAGCTTCCACTATATATCTGTACTTTTTCTCCCTCTCATCCCTCCTCTCTTTATAGATATATAGATATAGATATAGATGTAGACATCTCTCTCTCTCTCTCTCTCTCTCTCTCTCTCTCTCTCTCTCTCTCTCTGGAACTACTTTAAGTTTCTCATGAACATTACAGTCTTGCACTCAGCAGTCTCTCTATCATACAATAGTAGTGTCTCTTTCTGCACACTCAGCAGCATGCAAAATGTACCAGGCTTGCTTGGAAGATCAGCTACTGTCAAACTGACTCCCCCCAAAAAGAACTCATAGCAATCCATCAATTAAAATAATCAATACAATTTTTCTTCTCACCTTGCTGAGTGCCCCCTCAATATGGACCCATAGTTCTCAACATTCATAGTGGCACCCCCACAGGATTTAGAATTTCCCCCAAATAAAATAAATTAAATTTCAGATTGCTAAGGAGTCAATCCACTATTTTCTAGGGAATCCCAAGATCCTCTAGAAGCCCATACAGTCTTCCAGAGTGAGACTATTTCCCCAAGGTTATGGGATTTCTCCCAAAGGAATTTTGTAATTGGGGTTGCTAGAGAATCCTACCTCTTCCTATCAGACTTGTATTGTCTAAATAAGAGAAAACCACATTTGACCTTCCACCTTGTTTCTTATCTCTTGCTGTCACAGTCTATTGAGAATATTATAGAAGTGTTCGGCCTATCTGTGCAGGGTCATGTCTTTACCACTAATCAATATGGCTCCTGCACTGAGAAACTGAGATGCACCATAGGTCTTTTCCCCATAAATATCCTTTAGGGCATCATAACAGCTCTTTGGATTGTTATCAGTGTAAAACTGCATTTCATCTGTTTCCTTATTGAGGCAAGTATCCTGAATCTCTTTAATCTTTGCACTTTACTTTTGATGAAATTCAATGCTGCCTTCTTAGAGATGGATGAATTAGTAAATTCTGTGGAGTTCTTGTTTTTCATTTGTTAGTTTTTTTTATTTTTCCCCATCATTTTCATCAAATCAACCTTGTTGTTTACAAGTATTCTGGCTCAAATGAATAAACACATTGTTATACATCAAATCTCTGAAAGTTGCTCACTCTTTCTACTTAACTGTTGCCAATCCATGTATTGATTCAGGTTCCCCTTCAAGTTAGCAACAAACTAACAAAAGTTAGCTTTCTCCAAGTTAGTAATGAAACAATGTTATATATTATAAATGAATGATCCATTAGAAGACTCTGAAGAGAAGTCTGTCTCTTTATAATGGGGTTTCAGTTATAATGTATTTATATTCTTATTGTGGAAAAATATCTATAGGGGCAACTTTGAACAAGATAAGCTTTTTAGTGAATAGAATTTTAACTCTCAGCAAGGTAAAAGAAGTCTCTAATGACCTATAAGAAAACTTCTTTTAACTATTAATTCTCTGCTTTAAACAACAAACAACGCCCCCCTCCTCAACCAAAAATAGACATAGAGAATGTAGAATCAAATACCATAACCAAAAATTGTGGTATATGAATGTAATGGAATATTATTGTTATATAAGAAATGATGAACAGATTGATTTCAGAAAAGCCTGGAAAAACTTATATGAATTGGTGCTGAGTGAAGTAAGCAGAACCAAGAAAACATTGTACATAGTAACAACAAAATTATGTGATGATCCACTGTGATGGACTTGGTTCTTTTTTAAAAGGAGGTGATTCAAAACAATTAATAGACTTGGGATGGAAAATGTCAATCGCATACAGAGAGAGAACTATGGAAACTGAATGTGGATTGAAGCATCTTATTTTCCTCTTTATTGTTGTTATTTGTTTGTTTGTTTCCCCCCCTTTATGTGTTTTTTACCCCTTTAAACTGATTTTTCTTGTGCAGCACGAAAACTATAGAATACTGTTTTTTAAAAAATTGTGAGTTTCTTGAGAGCTGGGTCTATTTTTGTTTGGTTGGTTCATTTTTGCCTTTCTTTATATCTCTAACATTTAGCACAGTGCCTGACCCTTAAGAGGCAATTAATAAATTCTTCTCAACTTGTTGACTTGGAAATTGACTCCAATTTATCTTGTATATATCTTGTATGTATATAATAGTTTACCTGATTTCTTCCCCATTAGAATGCCAGTTTCTTGGGGGTAAGGACTATGTTTGCTTTTCTTGGTATCCCTGGCTCTTACGCATGATTCCTGGCACTGGTAGTTGATTAATAAATGATTGTTGCCTTGACTTGTAAGCAGTGTTGTAGAGGGTATAGGTATGGGTTAAATGGTATATGAGGATGATAATATAAATCAAGGTAACCTAGTTATGGTAGGAGGAAATGCTGAAGCAAACCAGTTGAACCTAACAGATTTTAATGTCACAATGTATGCTACGCTCTATTTTCTTCTTTCCTTCTTTCCATTCTTTTCTTCTTCCCTGCTTCCCTCCTTCTTTTCTCCCTTTCCTCCTTCCTTCTTTTTCTTCCTTTCTTCCTTTGTCTTTTTAATAATATTTTATTTTCCCAAATACATGCAAAGATATTCAACATTCACCTTTGCAAAACCTTGTGTTCCAAATTTTTCCCTTTCTCTCTTCTCTTTTCCCTCCCCAAGACAACAAACAATCCAATATAGGTTAAGCATGTGCAATTCTCCTAGACGTGTTTCTATATTCTTCATGATACATAAGAAAAATCAGATAAAGGGGGGGGGGAGGGAAACCATGCAAAAAAGAAAACACAAACAAACAAAAAACAAAAACATGTATCCTGTACTCCATGACAGAAACATGCTAGTTGCTGGGCTGTCCTTTTGTTCCTTTTAAGTCTTTATATTATCAAGGTCTTTGGTTTCTAGGTGCAGTCTTTTCCATTCAGAAGGAACAACCAGCTAATCAACAAATCATAACAATCTGGTCCAAGAATATCTTAGAGACAGAACAGAATAAAAACAGCTTAGTAGGGGTTGCTAGGGTACTCTTTTTTGAGTTTCTAGGGTAACTTCTATTTCAACAACTTGTTAGTATTCAAGCTATTCCTAGAAAAAATTGTGGGATGCTACCTGGCATATTGAATAGAGGGCACTAGGCTTGGAGTTAGAAAGATCCAAGTTCAAATCCAGCTTAACTGTTTAACTATGAGAATGTCACTTAAGCTTTGCCTAAGTTCCCTCATCTATAAAATATGGATAATAATAACATTACTTCCCAAGGTTGTTGTGAGAATCTAATAAGATAGTAATTGTAAAGAAGGGCCTAGCACATAGTAAGCACTAGATAAAAGTTGGCTAATTCTAAACTCCAAGGGATTAATCATTCATAGTCACTAGATACACCTAAAGTAAACATGATTTACTATGTCCTCAGTTATTCAGATTCAGCCTTGATGTTTTCTGATCTTCCTGATACCTCCTTTTTTTCAATTGTGAGTTTCCTTCCCCATCACTCTTCATCTTATCCTATGAGACAGAAATTTCTAGTGAATTGAATCAATGAATTAGGAATGAGAGAAACTGGGTGTGAATTTTGGCTCTGCTACTTCTTACCTCTGTGGCAATAATTCGGCATTATTATTGATTATTAATAAGAGCTAGAATTTATATAGTGTCTTAAGGTTTGTAAGCATTTCATAAAGATGATCTCATTTGATACTCACAATTACCTCGGGAAGTCAATGTCATTATCCTCATTTTGCAGTTGAGGAAACTGAAGCAGAGGTTAAGTGATATGTCCAGGGTGACATAGCGGATATATCTGAGGCTGGATTTGAAGCCAGGTCTTCTGTCTTCTCCCTCCAATAATTCTTATAATCTGTCCAGTGAGACTGCTTACAATAGTCCAATTCCATATTGGAAAAAGCAGAGGAATTTCTTCAGGAGTTTAAGGGGACTTTGAACAACCCTCTTTGATCCAAAATCAATTTGCAACTTAGTAAAGAGCAAGGGACCCTGCTAGAAGGGTCAATCCTTCCTCTAACCATAGGCAAGGATTGGAGGGCTGAGGGAGAGAAGTGAGAGGCACTTGGTGACAGGAGGAGAAGGAGAGAGACTGGAGACTTCGGACTCCAGAATCCAGGACTCTGGCTGATCCTGAAGCCCTCCAAGGAGCTAGCCTGTACTTTACAATGCATGAAGTAAATATGTGTGTATATACGTATATACACACATATACACACATACATACTATATATGCATATAAACCTATATAAAATCTTTTATGCTTTTTTATTTGATCCTTCCTATTCACTTCCTCATATCTAATTAATATTATGGTTATATATGGACATCTCTTTTCCTCTCTTATCATTGTTCAGTCTTTTTTGGGTCATGTCTGATAGTGTGTTTAAGCATAGAGAAAGGGGATGATGATATCAGATAGATGTATAATGAGGAGATGGGGAGAAGAGACAGTTCTCGGTGAATGGGTTTTTTTTTTTCCTCCTGTTAATATGAAGTGAGGGATTCTGCTAAAAGCGGAGGGCAGGGAAGAGAGCTCTAGGCAAGTGGCCTTAATTTTTTTGATGAAGTATGAGATAAGGTCTTTAACAGAGGAAGTAAATGGACAATCATGTGGAGGATCTGAAGGGAGGAAAATCAAAAGTCCAGTCCTTTTTTTTGCTAATACCTGACATATAGTAGATACTTAAATTTTTTTTTGACTCACATGGTATCATACACATGTTAATATCACGTTAAAGGATGTTTTTTCATTAAATATAAATCAAAACTTGCCTGTAACCTCCTGAATAATTGTAAAGGAAGTTGTTTATAGATCAGATAGTTTAAGTAACTTGCCCACGATTATACCCCAGGTCTTTTTAACTCTAAGTCAAGTTATACTTCCTCTCACTTTGTATATAGTAAATATTCACTGAATTGGATTTACTTCCTTAGTCCTATTAAAAATATCATTATTTTTGCAGTTACTCTGGTTGAAAATTTGTATCACCTTGTGCTCTTCCCCCATTAACACTTGTATACATGTCCTGTCAGTTGTAGAGTCTCAGATTTCCTATTTAAGGGCAATTTTAAATTCGTTTCTTTGCAGAAGCCCAAAGCAGGACTATGCCTTGTCAAGGAAACACTCTCTCATTGACATAGCTGCTTGCCAGGACCCCTGCCCGCTGTGATGATATTCTTTTCTCAGTGATAACTCCTTTTTATTTCTCTGCCAAGACCTTGTCACTTGGGAGTCAGTCTTCTTAGCAAAAGCTGACTTCTGCAGTACCAACAATAAAACTTCCTTTTTTGCCATTAATATTTCAAGTTTGTGAATTGTTGAACCTGCGCTGACCAGAAGAGGATTCTGATACTTCAACTCTCTGCATTGCTACTAACCTCATCATAAGTACATAATAAGTAATAAATTCCCAGAATAAATATCACAGTGTCCATAAAGTCTGAGACTAAATATTCTAGAACTGTTTTTTAGGATTATACCAGAGGTACCATAGTCAAGAAAGTGAAATACACAACTGGCACTTGACCCCTTACTACTTTCTCTTCCAATGTTTCTTTTCTGACATTTTTCTTTTCCACAAGTATCTATGATCTGAGCTCACTCCAAACTGTTAACTCTTAGGGACTAAAGGTAACCTATCTCTTAGGGACATTTTTATTTTAATTAGGGAATCTCAAAAGAGTTAAAAGCTTTTTATTCAAAGGAATAGACATCTTCTGATAGAAGTATAGTCTACTGGACAGGTAGTTAAAAGGATATATTTGGAAATATGTTTATCTGAAGAGGTCTCACATGTACTCCTTACTTTTAAGTATCATTTACTTAGAGGCATCAACATGGTACAGTGGATAGAGTACTGGATGTGAAGTCAGAGATATCTGAATTCAGATCTGGCATCAGACATTTACTGGGCTAATCATTTAACTTTGGTCTACCATGATTTCCTCATCTATAAAATGGGAATTATAATAGTATTTAGCTGCCAGAGTTGTTGTGAGGAAAATTAAGATAATATTTGTAAAGTACTTAATAAATACTAGCTATTTATTATTATTATTTATATAGGCCTAAATCATAAAGAATTGCCAACTCTCCCCACAAAATGGATGTTAGTACCAATTTAATAAATATCCTTTCAGAGACCCTTTCAAATTTGGAGTTATAGTTACTGATGTGGATGGTGTCCAATTTCATCCCCATCTCCAACTAATAAGAGATAGCTTAGATTCACATGGATAGACATTGTGGTTAGTTGTTACAGAGCTGTGCTTAGGGTCAGGAAGGCCTCAACTTATATTCTGCCTTAGATCCTTACTATCTGGACAAATCACATAACTTCTATCTCTAAAATGAGAATAATAATTGCATATACTTCCCCAGCATGGTTGGGAATATAAGATGAAATAACACGGACAGTGTTTTGAAAATCTCAAAGAGTCATTTAATACTAGTGCTATTATTAGAGTAGATTTTTTAACAGATTGATTTCTTTTGCTATAGTTTTATGCTACTGGGATTATGTCTTTTAAAAATGAAATACTTCCTTTATGTGGTGAAGATAAACCTCACTATGTTTCTATTCAGTTTCACTTTCCTATCCACTCTTCCTTCAGTTTTATAAAATATTTCTTGATTCAAATGCATTGACAAATTTCCAGTTGTTATATGTAAGCCTGTAAAGGGGTATAGTGACAAATGATTTTGGGATGAGAATCTTTTTTAGTGTTGCAAAAGAGTAAGTTTAAAGAGCTATAATAAGTTAAACTGAATTGTTGTCCCTGACTTGATACATTTAGAAATATTGCAAATATAGCTTAGCAGAAGTATTCAATAGTATTAATTTATTATGAGAATCGTTTTATTTTAGATACTCTGCTTTCACCCTATGCTCTACAAACAGATAAATTATCTGTTTAAATTAAATTAAACGATAATTATCCTTCTTTAGAAATCTATCACACAACTTCTAGCCATTCAGAGAAACAAAGAATTTTAGAGTTGAAAGAAAAGTCATTGTAAGAAAGAAATTTGGATGGTAGAGAAAATGAGATAAGTTAAGGGAGAAAAGGAGAGTTGTCTTAAGAAATTGTTATGGGGAGTTCACTGATTGTTTTTTAAATATGTGCAGAAAGTAGAAGCAGAAGCAGATAATGGAGAATGGCTGTGAAAATGTGGCCCAGACACTAATGCATTATTGGTGGAGTTGTGAACTGATCTAACTATTCTGGAGAGCACTTTATAACTATGCCCAGAGAGTTTTTAAATTTGATCTACAGTGTTTTTACTAGGTCTGTATTCCAAAGAGATCATAAAAGAGGGAAAAGGATCCACACATGCAAAAATGTTTATAGCAGCCCTTTTTGTAATGGCATACCCATTAATTGGGGAGTGGCTAAATAAATTATGGCATATGAATGTAATGGAAAATTATTTTTCTATAAGAAATGATGAGCAGGCTGATTTCAGAAAAGTCTGGAAAGACTTACATGAAATGATGCTGAGTGAAGTGAGCAGAATCAAGAGAGCATTGTACATAGTAACAAGAAGATTATGTGATGATCAACTGTGATAGACTTGGCTCTTTTTAATAATGAGATGATTCGAGGTCATTCCAATGGATTTGGGATAGAAAATGTCATTCTTATCCAGAGAGAGAACTATGGAGACTGACTGTGGATTATAGCATAGTATTTTCACTTTTTTGTTATTGTTTTTCTTTCTTGTGTTTTTTTTTTTCATTTTGATTTGATTTTTATTGAGCAGCAAAAACAATTTGGAAATATGTTTAGAAGAATTGCACATATTTAATTTATATGGGATTGCTTGCTGTCATGGGGGGAAAAGGAGAAAAATTTGGAACACAAGGTTTTGCAGAGGTATGTGCTGAAAACTATGTTTGCATATATTTGGAAAAAAGAAAATAATATTTAAAAAAAGAAAAGGAAATTTGGTGCAGACCTAAAAGAACATTTGGGGCACTATGCTCAGAATGAGATGAGGATGTTGAGGAAAGCTAAGGGTGAACACAAAGGGATGAAGGTTCTTGTAAGCTCTGTTGGAGAAAAGCCCTAGTTCAAATACATCTTCATACACTATCTGTGTGCTCCTGGGCAAGTCACTTGATCTTTGTCTGCCTCAGTTTCCTCATACATAAAACAGGGATTTAGCATGTTCTTCTGATGCTTGTCATGAGGATAAGATTTCTGTCAAATTTTAAAGTACTGGTTACCATTATCATCATCATCATCACCATCTACTATTGGAAATCTTTGAAATATCACAATAACAAATGGGAAAGGTACTTTATTAAATTAGAAGATCAAAAATTGTCCTGAATAGGATTAAAAAGACAAATTGTAGCCTGAAAACTATAGATCAGTAAATTTAACTTTCATTCATGGCAAAAATTTAATATGAATTATTAAATGAATGTTTAGTGAACTTTTGGAAAAGGAATTGGTAATCACAAAAATAAGCACAGCTTCACTGAGAATCAAGAAAAGAAATGAGGCTAATCTGGTGTGACCTATTCTACATGAAATTAGAATAATGAGATATCATATCAAACTATCAGCTATATTTTCACAAAGAATTTAGTGATGTTTCTCATGTTCTCCTTGTAGAATAGATGGAGCATATTCAAGCTAGATGGATACAAATTTGGTCAGATAGAAAGAGTAGCCATTAATTGTTCAATGCCAGTTTGGAAGAATATCTCTTGAAAGCGTCTCAGAGAAGGAGGAGGAGACAAAAGAATGTGGGGAAAAATTTTGTAACTCAAATTTAAAAAAAGAAGAAGAATGTTAAAAATTATCTTTACATGTAATTGGGAAAAGTAAAACATTATTTTAAAAAAGTAAAGACAAGGAAACTGAAAAAAGAAAGAAAAATTAAAAAAGAGTTCCCAGAGATGTGTTTGTCTCTGTGTTATAAAACATTTCTACAAATGACTTGGATAAGGTTATAGATGACTTGTCTATCAAATTTTCAAATGACACAATGGCTGAAAAAAATTTCTAATCTACTGGATGAGAAAGTTAGGATGTGAAGAGGTCTTGACAGGTTGAAAATGAGAAAAAAAATGAATAGGGATAAATATAAAGTCTTATATTTTATATTTCTATTTTTAAAAATTCCATGTCAAAATTACAAAGCAGGGAGCAGTTTCTTCAGCAAAGACCTACTAGTTAACCATATGAAATAGCTTCATTAAGAAAGGCCGTGTTCAGGACTGGAAGGTGAGAATCCCTGTGGCCACACCACATGAGATGTCTTATCACTGCATTTTAGCAAAAGCATTAATATGCTATAGAGCCTTCCAGGGAAAGGTAACTAGAATGAAGAAAAACCTCAAGATCATGTCATGGAAAGACTAATTAAGCATCTAGGGATGTTTAACCTAGAGAAGAAAAGTCTTAAGAGGGAGATGGTTTACTGTCTTTGGTTTGTTCTGCTTAATTTCACAGGGCAAAGTTAGAAGAAATGAATGGAAATCTCAAAAAAAAGCAAATGTAGGTTTGATATAAGTAAAAAACAAGGCAAGAATTAGAGATATCTAAAAATGGAATGGGTTACCCTGAGAAGTGGTTGGGGAAGGTGGGGGATGGGAAGTGGGAAGGATTCTTCCCAGTAAAATGCTCATAAATGTTTGATGACTGGCTCTGGGATGGGGCAGGGGGGGAAGTATGCATGATGTACTTTCTTTTCTTTTCTTTCGTAGAAAATTGGAGTTGTTTCTTGCCCACATAGATAGTATGTGATTGAGATTATATTTGAACTCAGGTTCTCTACCCGTGCAAACATGTTTGTAGCAACTCTTTTTCTGGTGGCAAAGAATTGGAACTTGAGTGGATGCCCATTAATTGGGAAATGGCTGAATAAGTTATGGTATATGAATATTATGAAATATTGTTATTCTATAAGAAATCATGAGCAGGCTGATTTCAGAAAGACGTGCAAAGAACTACATGAATTGATGCTGAGTGAAAAGAGCAGAACCAGGAGAACACTGTACACAGCTATAGCAAGATAATGTGATGATCAGTTATGATAGACTTTAGTTCTTCTTATCAATACAATGAGCCAATAGACTTGCAATAGAATATGCTATCTTTATCCAGAAAGAGAACCATGGAAACAATGCAGATCAAAGTACACTACTGTGTGGGACAGATGAGGTGCAAGACCCCATTTCCCAATTAATTAGAGACATCTTCAGATACAAAGAGAAAACATTTATTTACTCCCTGCAGGGAGAGGCCCAGAGACACCTGGGAGCCATCCCAACATGTGCTCTAGGAACCTGGCAAGCTTCTGCCTTGTCCAGGACTTAAAAGCAAAAGATCTGAGCCTTTTCATTGGGTAGACTAAAAGGACATAATCATCCTTGACCAATGGTAGCTAATGTTGGCTGCCTTCCATGGTCACATCACTTCCTCAGTTCACTAATTCCTGTATCCCAGAGTTCAAAGTTCATCCCTCTAGAGTTCATATTAACTACCACTCCCTACCCCTCCACCCCCCAATCCCTCCAGGATCCCAGCTCTGGGAACAGACTCAATACTGAGAACTACTTCATCCAATCAGTCCCATTCACTATTTTCACCTTTTATTTGTTTGCTTTTTTTTCTTATAGGTTTTTCTCTTTTGTTCTGATTTTTCTTTCACAACGTGACTAATATAGAAATATGGCTAAAATGATTATACATGTATAATTTCTATCAGATTGTTTGGTGTTAACATGTTATGGTGTTAACATGACATGTTAACATGTCATTAGAAAATAAAATATTACTGAAATAATAATAAAAAAAATGAACTCAGGTCTTCCTGAGTCTAGAACTGGTATTCTTTCTAGTGTGTCACCTCTTAATTTACTTTCAAGTTTAATCTACATTATTAACATTTTCTCCATTATTATCTTCAGTCTAGACAATAAGCAAAACCATAAATCAAGCCCTGATCTGTAGCATTTTCTGATTTCCAAAATTTAAAAATCTAGTTGTGAGACATTTTGAGCACACCCCTGGTTCTCCCTCACTGGAGGTATTTGTCCAAAACTTAGATAACCACTTGTTGAATATGTTAAAGAAGGGATTTTTGTTCAGATGGGAATTGGCCTAGGTGACCCTTAAGACTGCTTCCGACTCTGAGACTCTTTGATTCTGCGGCCTTAGAGGAGTTATCTTGTACAATCTCCTTCCCAATTTAAGAATCATTTCTCCAACTTACCTGACAAATAGTCATCCAATTTCTTTTTTTTTTGAACACTTTCAGTGACAGGTACATCACTCTTAATGAGGCAGCCCATTCTATTTTTGCACAGTTCTAATTTCAAGACAATTCTTATAATAAGTTGACATTTACCTTCTTTCCACACATTGGTCCTAATTTTGTTCTTTGAAGAAGCACAGAATAAGTCAGCCCTCTTTTCCACTTATCAGTCCTCCCAACAATTTTAGCTTGTTAGAGTCAACACATCAAGATTATTTTGGATAACAATTCAGTGATACAATGAATTAGTTCCAATTTAATATTGGTTGGCTTCTGAGAGTCGCCATTTCATCATCTATGTACTATTATTAGTTATATAATATTTGAATATACTTGGCCCTTTAAATCTGTTTCCTCCTTTATGTAAACACACCTCACCTTCATTCCAATTAATCAACTGTGCTTCATATGATATGGGATATGTCCCTTTAGCATACTAGTTATTTTCCTCTGGAAAAGTTAAAGGTTGTCAATGGTATCCTTAAAATGTAGCACTAAGAAATAAATAGAATAATAAAGATATACTATGACTAGTACATATTTTGTCTTTGTTGCTTTATAAACTAACCTTCTGTTAATAAAGCTTGCTATTGTAGCTTTGTTGACAACCAAAGCTGAATTTTCAGTCCCTTGAAATTTGTGTCTTATCCCTCTCATCATGTATTTGTGTTGTTATTTTTTTAAACCTAAGCATAGAACTTTAATTTCTATTAAATTTTATCTTGTTAGGCTCAACTTATCAAGATCATTTTGGAAACGGATCCAGTGATTCAGTAAATTAGGTCTCAGCTTCATGTCAACTCGATGATAATGTCATTCAGATCTTTTATCCACATATTAATTAAAATAGTGAATTGATGATAAGTGATCAAAGGGTATGAACAGACAACTTTCAGATGAGGAAATTGAAACCATTTCTAGTCATATGAAAAGATGTTCTAAATCACTATAGATCAGAGAAATGCAAATTAAGATAACTCTGAGGTACCACTACACATCTCTCAGATTGGCTAAGATGACAGGAAAAGATAATGAATCTTGCAGGGAATGTGGGAAAACTGGGACACTAATAGTTAGTTAGTGTTGTTAGTGGAGGTGTGAAGTGATCCAACCATTCTGGAGAGCAATTTGGAACCATGCCCAAAGGGTTATCTAGCAGTGTTTCATCCAGCAGTGTTTCTATTGGGTTTATATCCCAAAGAGATCTTAAAGAAGGGAAAGGGACACACATGTGCAAAAATGTTTGTAGCAGCTCCTTTTGTAGTGACAAGAAACTGGAAAGTGAGTGGATATGCCCATCAGTTGGAGAATGGCTGAATAAGTTATGGTATATGAATGTTATGGAATATTATTGTTCTATAAGAAATGATCAGCAGGATGATTTCAGAGAGGCCTGGAGAGACTTACATGAACTGATGCTTAGTGAAATGAGCAGAACCAGGAGATCATTGTATATGATAACAACAAGATTATACAATGATCAATTCTGATGGATGTGGCTCTTTTCAACAGTGAGATGATTCAGATCAGTTCCAATGATCTTGTAATGAAAAGAACCATGTACACCCAAAGAGAGGACTGTGGAAACACAACATAGCATTTTCACTCTTTTTGTTGTTGTTAGCTTGAATTTTATTTTCTTTCTCATTTTTTTCTTTTTGATCTGATTTTTCTTGTGCAGCAAGATAATTATATAAATATGTATACACATATTGGAATTAACATATATTTTATCATGTTTAACACATATTGGATTACTTACCATCTACAGGATGGGGTGGGGGAAAGGGAAAATTTGGACACAAGATTTTGCAAGGGTCAAATTGATGACACTATGATGAAAAATTATTTATGCATATGTTTTGAAAATTAAAAAAAATTTAATAAAATAAATAAAATAGTGAATTGAGACAGCATCAAGGGCTTAATCTTATGGCACAATACTAAAGGTATCATCAACATTAATCTCACAGTCAACCATCAACTCTCTTTGGATTTAATCATTCAACCAGTTATGAATCCATTTAACTATACTATTAATTAGGCCTCATTTGCTACCATGTCCCCAGGGGTTGTATAAGAAATGGAAAATCCAGATATACTATGTCTATAACATTCTTTTATGTACTAGTCTATATTTTTCACTTGTGTTCAGACCTCTGATTTAATTCGTACGGGTCAACTGTTTTGTAACCGTAGCCTGGGGACACTGAGAAATTAAGTGACTTTCACAGGATAGTTGAAGCAGGATATGTCAATGGCAGGGCTTGACTCTGAAACCAAGCTTCTATTCACTGCATCATTACTGATTGCTAATATAACCGTGCTAAGAAAGGAAATCTGTTTATTTGAGCTTGACAGTCTTGGTGAACTTATTTGGCTTCTAGTCATCACCACTTGCCTAAATACTCATATATTTTCTGTTTAAAAAAAAACCTATTCTCAAGTAGAATCAATTAAAGGATGGGGTAAAATAATTTTTCAGCCAAAGACAACTTAGAAGATCAGCAGAAAAGGTTTGTTGCACCCAGGTGGGAGGGTAGCACAGCCCAGCACAGGCTGTGACAACACAACCCCAGCCCCAGTAAACTGAGAGATGTTGAATTAGTAGCAGTACCAGATGCTTTTGGAGCCCTCAGTCCACCAACAGTAAGGGGGTCAAACCATTGGTCAGAAGATTGTCTTTGCTAGCACTGACAAAGGACTCCACTGCTTCCCCCATACTTGTTTTCAGATTGCAATCCTAAATGGTAGTCCCTGGGTGAGGAGGAGCATGAGCATACCAGAGCTTGTGTCCACAGTGGAACAGGGACCTTGTCACAGTTCCAGAACAGAAAAGAATGCTTGAAATCATTCACAGACTAGATGACAAGACAGGAGAGTAGTAAACACACTTTTCCTTAAATCATATCACCTTGGAAACACTGAAAACTTACAGGTCCCTAGAACTATCTCTGAAAACAGCTACACAAAATATCTGAAGCTTGGATCATTATTCCCTGACCCTGAAAGCAGAATTCAACTTTTAGAAAGAGCTAAAAAGTCAATAAGTAGAATGAGAAAATGAGCAAATAACAGAAAAAAATTCTGAGCATAGAAAATTACTATGATGACAAGAAAGATCAAAACACTCAGAAGAAAACAAAGTTCCTACATTCAAAGCTTCCAAGCAAAATATGAATTGGTTTCAAATCATGAAAAAGCTCAAAAGGGATTTTGAATATCAAATAAGAAAGGTAGAGGAAAAATTGGGACGAGAAAATGAAAGTGATGCAAGAAAATAATGAAAAATGAGTCAACAGTTTGGCAAAAGAGACACAAGAAAATACTGAAGACACTAACTCCTTAAAAACCCGATTGGATCAAATGATAAAATGTACAAAAGCTAGTAAAGGGAAGAATTATTTTTTAAAAAGAACTGGACAAATGGAAAAACCTCACTGAAGAAAATAATTCCCTAAAAATTAGAATTGACTAAATGGAAGGTAATGCTTTTATGAGAAATCAAGAAACAATTAAAATTTAAAGAATGGAAAAATAGAAAACTATATAAAATATCTTACTGGAAAAACAAATGATCAGGGAAATATACTGGAGAGATAATTTTTAAGTTATTGGATTACCTGAAAGCCATGATGAAAAAAAGAGACTCAACATCATCTTTCAATAAATTATGAAGGAAAACTATCTTGATATTCTAGAACTGGAGGGTAAAGTAGAAATTGAAAGACTCCACCAATTCTTGGGGGATGTAGAGGAAAAAGGAGAGAATTTGGAGCTCAAAGTTTTAAAAACAAATGTAAAAATTCTTTTTAGTGTATCTTGGGATAAATAAAATACTGATTTTTTTTAATAAAAAGAATTGATAACATTTTCACATATAAGAAAAAATCTATTTTTGTGATTTTGTGATATGTTGAGATAGGCTCTCTCAGGATTTTTCCACTTTTTAAAATCAGGCATCAGGGGCAACTTTGTCTTCTTTCAGGTAAAGTCTTCTCTTGTGGCTGAGAAGAAGCTGCATCAGGGAAACACTGGTTCTTTCACATAGAGGATAGCCTTGAGGGCTCTCTGGGCTATTTGCTTAGTAGGATAGCTCACTAGCCGCTACCAATGTGCTTCCTTATATGACTGTCATTTAATGGCATACTTTTTTGGCTGGGCTTTTTGTATAGAGCTTAGAATTTGTGTCCATTTTGTTCCTTGGCTTATGATAAAGACACTACCATTGACTGATCCAGTTCATGTGAAGATGTGAAGATGGGCTGTGCCAAACTTCCAAAGGTAATGAGGTCTTCCTCTGATCAGTGGAGAGGAGGGAAAGAGAGATTAATAAGACCAAGATCAGAAGCTTTACTCTTCTCTCTCCAATTGATTCCTCTCAAGGTTTAAAACTCAATAGCCCTCTCTATAGTAGCAAAGACCTGGAAATTGAGTGGGGGCCTATCAATTGAGGAATGGCTAAATAAGTTGTGGTATATGAATGTAATGGTATATTATTGTTCTATATGAAATGATGAGCTACCTGATGTCAGAAAAGCCTGTAAAAAATTCCCTCTGCTTGTGGAAATCTATCTCTGGTTCTGAATTGGCTTCTGGTTTTATAACAATTCCCTCAGGGTATGACCAAATTTCCCCTGCCAATCCAGATATTCTTCCTATATAACATTGCTCCAATTGATCAAGAATTTTTTCTTTTTTGCATGTAGTCTCTCGAAAGTCTTTGAATGATAGATTAATTAATATATATTCTCACTAGATTAAGGTACCAAGGTATACCAATTACCACTTACTTGAAATGGGGTGGGATAACTTGATTGATGTACTCACTTCTCATGTGTACCAAGTTATACTTGACATTCAGTGTAGTTTTTAATAAAATATTTCATAATTTTTTTTTTCCAAATGCAGTTAGTTTCTGTATGCTTTCAGTTTCCTGTCACTGAAACAGATAGCTGATGAGTAGGATGAATGGCAACAGAAGAAAGAATAGAAGGAAGTCAGATGTGATTATTCAGGACTTTAGGGAAAATTTTTTTCCTGTACAGGTGTTTGTATTGTAGAGTGTAAGAATAACAAGTCATTCTGTTAAATCAGTCAACAGGCATTTATTAAGCATTTTACAATGTGCCAGGCACTGTACTAACATTAAAGATACAAAAAAAGGCAATAATATGTGGCCTGCCCTTATAGAGCTTACATATTAACAAGGGAGATAATGTACAAATAACTATGTACATACAAAGATATATACAATGTAAATCAAAAGTAATCTCATAGTGAAGGCATGGGGGAGTGGAGGGTTGACAGTGTGAAGATGAAACTAAGAAAAGCCTTCTATAGAAAGTGTGTGTGTGGGTGGAATTTGAGGGGTTTTTTTTTGTTTGTTTGTTTTTGATAGCACCTATTTTTTTTGAATACATGTAAAAATAGTTTACAGTATTCACCTTTGCAAAACCTTGTGCTTCAAATTTTTCTCCTTCTCTCCACTCTGCCCCTCTCCCCAAGACAGCAAGCAATCCATTATAGTTAAAAATGTGCAATTCTTCTAAACATGTTTCCCTATTCTTCATGCTGGGCAAGAAAAATTAGCAAAAGGGAAAAAACATGATAAAAAAACCAACCAAACAACAATAACAAAAAAAGGTGAAAATACTATGCTTTGATTCATATTTAGTCTTCGTAGTTCTCTCTCTGTATGCAGAAGGCACTTTCCATCATATGTCTATTGGAATTGCCTTGAATTCCCTCATTGTTGAAGAGCCAAGTCCATCACAATTGATCATCACATAATCTTGTTGTTATTATGTAACAATGTTCTCTTGGTTCTGCTCTCTTCACTAAGCACCAATTTATGTAAGTCTTTCCAGGTTTTTTTGAAATCATCCTGCTCATCATTTCTTACAGAACAATAATATTTTATTTCATTCACATACCATAACTTATTCAGCCATTCCCCAACTGATGGGCATCCATTCAATTTTCAGTTTCTTGCCACTACTGAAAGGAGTGTTGGGCTGAATCTTTATTTTTAAAATTTCATTTATTTATTTATTTATTATATTTTTTTATTTACAAAAACACATGCATGGGTAATTTTTTCAACATTGACCCTTGCAAAACCTTCTGTTCCAAATTTTCCCCTCCTTCCTCCCACCCCCTCACTATGTTAAATTATATGTTAAATCTAATATATGTACACACACACACACACATACACACACACAGAGTTATTGTGCTGCACAAGAAAAATTGAATCTAGAAAGAAAAAATAAACCTGATAAGGAAAACAAAAATACAAGCAAACAGTAACTGAAAGGGTGAAAATGCTATGTTATGATCCACACTCAGTTCCCATAGTCCTTTCTCTTCATTACTGCACAATTGGAACTGGTTTGAATCAACTCATTGTTGAAAAGAGCCACGTCCATCAGAATTGATCATTGTATAGCCTACTTGTTGCCATGTATAATGATCTCCTGTTTCTGCTCATTCCACTTAGCATCAATTCATGTAAGTCTCTCCAGACTTCTCTGAAATCATCCTGTTGGTCATTTCTTACAGAACAATAATATTCCATAACACTCACATACCACAATTTATTCAGTCATTCTCCAATTGATGGGCATCCATTCAGTTTCCAATTTCTTGTCACTACAAATAAAAGGCTGCCACAAACATTTTTGCACATGTGGCTCCTTTTCCCTTCTTTAAGATCTCTGGGATATAATGGACTGACTCTTAAAGAAAGTCAGGGAAGGCAGGAGGTGGAGGTGAGAAATAAGATGATAACAGGCATGAAAAATAACCAGTGAAAAAACATAGAGTAAGGAGATGGTAATTAGACAAGTGTATCAAATAAATATGTCACATAAGCATCACAGATTTAGATTTAGGAAGGACTTTAGAGATCAGCTAATCTAATTTCCTCATGTTATACCTAAGAAAACTGAATGACTGGTTCCAAAGATAGGATTCAAAACTAGATCTTCTGACTAAATTCACTGGTTTTTCCACTGTACTCTGTATGAGTTTGGTGTGTTTGGTGTGTGTGTGTGTGTGTGTGTGTGTGTGTGTGTGTGTGACCTATTTTTATGGTCACAGACAATTAGGTCTCTGACAGAAATTAAGAAAAGAAAAACAAAATTGGATGCAGGGCCAAGAGCTACCTGATTCTTCATTCTTAATGAGGACGATTTTGTTGAAATCCTAAATGTTTGGGGGGCAGGAGAAGTAATCGAGTGAAAGACTTCCAAATAAGGAGAAATGTACAGGAGGGCTTTACATAATAAATTATAGTCTTCTGTTGTTCTATTTTTGTTTCCAGACTATACTAATCCAGAATGTATTTTTAGGGAACTGAAGTTCCTTTACACTAATTGTTTGGAATGAAGAAAGGATTGCACTAGATGATCTTTCAGTTCCCTTATAGCTTTAAAAACCTAGGAAACTGAGAATTCTAAAAAGGCTTTTTATTCATGTTTTAAGTTTTTCTAAGCAAATAGCTGCTTCTCCTCTTCTGTCAAAATGTGAAAAACAACTCAAAATTAGCTATGGGAAAGTGAGGCTTCCTATTTGTATTAAGCCATTTTTGCAGCCCAACATTTCCACCATTCTAGGCACATCCCTGATTTCAGACAACCAGTGCAAAGTGAAACAAGTACTTACTTGTAGTCTGACCATACAATAAAGGAACAAGGAAAGGGCTCAACTTACAAAGTAAGACCCTAAAGATAATCTTATAACCCACTGGTGTTCTTAGAATCAGAGAAACTCAATGGAACATTAAAGAAAAGTTAGTCCAGTCACTTCATTTAGCAAAAGAGGAAACTGAGGCTCAAAGAGTAGTTGTGATTTTCCAAGATCACAAAGCTTAACTAGTAGAAAAATTAGGAAAGAAAATTAGTTCTGATTTCCATTCTAGGAAGCTTTTCACTATTTTGTTAGTAATCTATAAATACAATAGATTTGGGTCATGAAAGTTTTTTAACTAAGTGAAATTTATAGATGGATTAATCTTTTAATTTTTGTACAATCCTTTCTGCAGGGAACCCTTCAAATGCCTTGAATTCTCTTTTACAAGGCACTGGGCCATGTAGACATAACACAAACAAAGCACTATCTTCCAAATGGCTGTGTAATTTACTATATAAAGCAGTTTATTGGATTATATAGTAACAGCCTAAGATGTTATATTCAGAAACAGAAATAAATCAAAGAGAAGAAAGAAAGATAAAATCTCAGTGAAATACACGGAATACTTACTGAAAAGTAAATATACCCTCCAGTGAGATGTAACCATGGATACCTATCATTTAATATCTATCATTTAATAGAGAGGGACATAGTTGGAGAGCTGAATTAAAGAAATTTTATCAAAAAGCTGTTTCAGGAAGAAGTTTGAGGCCATTAAAATAACTGCACAACTTCCCAGAAGACGATCCAGACAGCTTTCTCTCCCTTCTTCAATTCTGAGCCAGCTCATTATCTATTCACAGTTATCTCTTCAAATATATATGTTCTTATGGATTGGCGCTATGTGTTTCTCATTCAACTGTATGCAATAGTCTGAATAATATGCAATCTTCATTCACTTAGTTTTTCTTATGTGTATAGTTTAAGTGAATTTTTTGAATGATTATGCATCTCACTTTGGACCTAGAATGATTTTGCTTGATACAATCAGTAAAATGGTATTTGGAATGCTTCACTAAGTATGATATATTACTTTTCCATTTAGTTGATTCATTGAATATATTCCATGAAGTGCTTTTGGTGAATGTATATTTTCCTGTATTATGCCTGAATAAAGGTCCATATTTTTATGTCAATATTCTTCTATTGATGCTACAAAGCATGCAATACTAAAGTCTTTGAAGAATTAAAGCTGCAGGTCACACAAAGGGTAATGATTAGGTTGCATGGGGGAAGCAGGAACAGATTATAATATATTACTATTAAAAACCCCCAAAACAACTAAGGAGAAATGGCATAAATGTTATTATCAATTCATCATAGAGATACTCGACTACAAAAAAAAGTAAGCCAGTCTAGAAGTGAGGGCAAAGACTCATTGATAGCTTGAATGCTTATCTGATGTCCCTTGAATGTCAAGAGATAGAGGAAAGTGACTAATACTTTATTACTATGTAACAATGTTCTCTTGGCTCTGCTCTCTTCACTAAATACCAGTTTATATAAGTCTTTCCAGATTTTTCTGAAATTATCCTGCTCATCATTTCTTAGAGAACAATAATATTCCATTAGGATCCCTTTATGGAGGATTTCTAGGAGGATATAGATAATAATCCACAAAGTAAAAAAGGCATGACTAAATTGAGATCTGCACTACAGTGGATGTATCTATTGATGTACATTTGATAGATCCACAAAACTATGATGTTCAAGTTGTTTTTTAAAAAGCTACACATATATATATATTTTCAAATATAGAAACATTTAAATAATTTGACTCTTTTTCATATGTATCAATAACTAATCCTAGCTCTGTTTCCTAAGTTTCAATCTTATGGTCTATGTCACATTTGACTATACTTTTGTTTTGCTAGCTACATTTTGACTTCCTGTCTAAATGGAGACATTTTCCCCCAAGGTAGTAGAAATTTCTTTTCTTCCTTTTATTTCTTATATTGTCATGAACTGAGTACAATGTTTAATAACTGTAGTAGAACCTCAATTAATCAGAAATTTCAGGAAGCTAGATGAATTGGAATTAATTGGCATTTTTAGGAGAAAAGATGTTGTAAGAAAACAAATTGATGAGAAGGTTTGATTTAAAAACAAACAAACAATTTTCATGGGCTGTCTTGGGCTCAATGTGGCATATTCAACCCAACTTCCTTCTCTATTCTCTTGGTTTTGAATATTTCAACTTAAACTGAAAAGTTTTCCCTTAAACTGTAATGAAATTAAATAAAGACATTGCTTTAAACATAGAATGTATGCTCTAATTCTTCTTCAGAATCCCCTCTAAACCCCAAATGGATTAGAATAACTACAATGGTAGAAACAAAAAGGGCTTTTTGTGTAACCCAATTAACCAGAAAATTAAATTAACCAAAACATTCCATTCCATAAGCATTCTGATTAATTAGAATTTGATTGTATTTTCTGACTTACTTATTTCATAACTCTGTGAGGCAATGGACTTGGAGTAAGGAGCCCTTCTCTGGCACTTGCTACAAGTATAACCTTAGGTAAATCAATTAATTTAAAAGTTAAATAACTTTTCTGGCTCTCAATTTGCTCACAGGTCAAATAAAGGGAAGTATCCCCCACTATCTCATAGGATTGTTGTAAAGATCAAATGGAATAATCTAAAAACATTTTAAAACTATAAAAATGAAATAAAATTGAAGGTATTATTATTTAGTAGTACATAATTTATAATTTTCATATGACAAAAAATCAAATTTTGGCATATTCAAATACTTCTGTCTTCAAAGATTGAAAAACTGAACTATGTGGATAATATTTTTGAAATAATTGAAGTAATTCATCTTTGTGGTTGAAAGTTGCTACTGGTAGAAAGGATCATTAATAGAAAAGCATAATTATTAACAATTCCAAGTGATATATTTAAATACACCTTAAGGTTTCCAAATCACTTTCCATATGTTACCTGTTTAAGTCCCCAATTTACTCCTGTGAAGTAGACACCACAGATATTATTATCATGTGCTTATAGACCACTGAATGCTAAATGTGAGTGAATGTATTGTTCCTGTATATGATTATTTAAGAAAAATAATAATAAATGAGCTGAAATATATTTTGTTGGGGTATACTTGTGATATTTTTAAATAGGAAACACTTTAAAAGATTAATAGTAATGACAAATAGTGTGACACAGAACACTATGAAATCTGAAACCAGGGTTTGAATTTTGACTCTGCTTTTTAGCACCTCTGAGATCCTGAATAAATTACTTAATCTCTTTGAGCTCAAGTTTCCTCATTTTCAAAAATAGGGATTTAATCAGACAATTTCAAAAGTTTCTTCAAAATCTACTTCTCAAATAGCTGCAACATTAAAGGAAGTACTATATCTCACTCTTGTAAGAAGATAGTTTATAACTAGGGAAATAAGATAATTATCAGGAAAATTTGAGACTATTATTAACAAAAAATAATTCCCCTGAGATAGGAAGTGATAGAAAGACTGCACTCTACAATTAAGAAAAGAATAAGAGCAGGAACCTCTAATGATGACTTTTATCTATTTACTATGGTAAAGACAAAATTATATTATTCAACATGGACACTTACAGAATAGGTTTCTACAAGATAAGTAATGATAGTGGTAATGAATAATGAGACTTAAGCTTCTGAGGTCTATTTTCAGCTCATTGTAAGAGGAAATATTACCATTTATATTGCACTTTATTGATTATAAAACCCTTCAAAGATACTTACATTAGTATCTTACATCAGTTGGCTGTGAGGGCCACAGAAGGCAATGAATGGCTAAGTAGAATGCAGAAGACACATGCCAGCTAATGGATTAACATTTGCAAAAGTTTTTCCTCATGAAATTAACTCTTAGTTGTTTCTTTGCTTTTCAGAAATGTTGTTACTGGATGTCCATCAGAAAACTTAGTGGATTCCTTAGAAACCTACATAATATTTCTATTCAAATAATAAGGGCATTTTTCAAATTGAGTTATGACTTTTAAAAAAATCCTTAGCTGAATTATTTGACAATTATGATGTACCAAACAGCAAAAATACTGAAAGCACAAAGTAAAGTTTGTTCAGATGTTTCTTCACAGAGGATATTGTACTGTTTACATTAAGCCTTTGAATATTGTGGAACTTCCAGAATGAAAGAAGGGAGGAAGAGATGAAGGAACGAAGGAAGGAAGGAAGGAAGGAAGTAAAAGAAGGAAGAAGGATGAGGAAGGAAGGAAGGAAGAAAAAAGAGAGGAGGAAGGAAGAAAGGAAAGAGTGAGGGTAGAAAAAATAAGGGAAGGAAATAAGAAAGGAAGAAAGACATGAGGGAAGGAAGGTAATAAGAAAAGTGAAGGAAGGAGAGAAGAAAGGAGGGAGGGAAGAAAGAAAGAGGAAAAGAAAAAAGAAAGTAAGGAAGAAGAGAAATAAGGAAGGGATAGAAGAATGGATGGGTGGATGGAAACAAACATTTATTTAATACCTACTTGGTGCCAGTCACTGTGCTAAATGCTTTACAAATATTATTTCATTTAATCCTCACAACAACCCTGGGAGATAGGTGCTATTATTAAACTCATGTTATAGTTAAGGAAACTGAAGGAGAAAGGATTGACTGGTTCAGGGACATGCAACTAATAAGTGACTAGGTCCACATTTGAATTCAGGTCTTTCTGACTCTAGGCACAGGGTGCTATCCATTCCATCCTAAAGGACTTGTATTTCTTAGTTAATATGATTTTAGAAAATAGAGGGGCAGCAGAGGGGGAAGCAGCCATCAAAGTCAAAGAAACCTTCATTAAAGTACTGCCTATGATGTACATTCGTTATATAACCATATCATCTGCTAGTGAATCTTAATATTTTCTTCTCAGTTTTCCTTGATCTTAACCTTCCTGCTGCATTTGACACTGTTGTCCTGGATACTCTCTCTTCTCTAGGTTTTCATGACATGATTTTTTTCTTGGTTAACCTCTTACTTACCTGATTACTCCTTCTCATTCTGCTTTTTTGGTTCATCATGCATACCACATCCTATAACTCTGAGGGCTCCTCAAGACTCTATCCTGTACCTGTTTTTGTGATGTCATGAATTCCCTTAGGATTAATTAATTACCTCTATCCAGATGACTCAATGACTACATAACCAATCTCAGTCTATCCTGAATTCCAATCCTGAAGCACTACCTGTCAGACATTTCAAAGGGTATATCCCAGAGACAAACCCAGTTCCTCCAAATCCAGCCCTCTTTTACATTCCCTATTTCTAGTTGATCCTGCAAAGTACTGTAAGGAGAGACAGGAGGCAGTATGTGCTAGGCCAGTCAGACTATTACAATCTTTCCTTGGATCCTGATGGAGACAGCTCCAAACCCTAAACCCAAGAGTCTTGGGAGTAGAAATGTTTCCAGCCTAGAGCCCTTAGCTATTATCCTGGGAAGCAACCTCTGTGGAGATGTAGCCTGGCAACTGCTATTATAGGTGCTATGGCTACTAAAGACCAAGAAAAGAAAGTTCCTAGCACCAAAATACTTGACACTGTCAGAAATAGTCTTTGGCACTGACCAACATCAGAAACTGATGTGACTTTATCAGCTGAAATGAAGTTATAGAAGAGGAATTAACCTGTGTGTTGTAAATGCAGTACAAGAAAAATGGATCTTTTTCATCTGATTTGTGGCTAAAATCTTTTATATGCATCGTTTCCCTCATACCACATTAGTTCCTAAAGAGGTGAGACTGATATTCATCTATTTGTATCTCTAATGCTTATCACAATACTATATACATAGTAAATGCTAAATGAATACTTCTTTTATTATTTTTATTAAGCCCTTTTAATTGCTTAGTCTTTCTCCTTCCTTTCCTTTTCCTTCCTTCCTTCTTTTTTCTTTCCTTCCTTCCTTCCTTCCTCCCATACTTTCTTCCTCCCAACTCTCTCCCTTCCTCCTTTCTTCCTTTCCTTCATTCTTTTCCTCCCCACTGAAATCCATTCTCCACTTAACTTCCAAAAATGATTTCCTATATGTTCATAGGGAACATACTCAATAAACTCTAGTGATTCTTTGTTGCCTCTAGTATCAAATATAAATTCTTCTATTTGACTTTTAAAGCTCTTCACAGACTGGTTCCAACCTCTCTTTTCCAGCTTCATTAAATATTCCTTCTCTTCCTACATTCTATAGTTTAATAATAAAAAAAAATGACCTCTGTTTCTCACATTCAACATTCCATCTCCTATACATGTTTTTGCATTAGCTGAATAACCTCTCCAGATTATACTCTCTTTTCACCCCTACCACATAGAATCTATCAATTCCTTCAAGACACAGAACAAGCACTACCTTCTTCTATACAAGCCTTTCCCAATTTTCTTAACTGCAAGTGCTTTCTCTCTCTGATTATTCTTATTTATTTCATTTATATTCTATTATTTCACTTATTCTTTCTATATTTATTCTGTAAATATTATAAATATAGGTGGCCATGTATGTAGTTACTTCTAGTAAAATGTAAGTTTCTTGAGCATAGGAATTATTTCTTCATCATCAAGCCAGTGCTTGGCACATCCTAGATATTTAATATATATTTGCCACTTGATTGATTGTGTCCTCAGGGTAACACTTTGATTCTACATTAAAGGTGAATTGTCACTCTCGTTTGAGGGAGGGAGCTTCTGCAGTAGGAGTTTCCTCCATGTAATTGAGATGTGATTGCTTAACACAGAAATGCCTAATTTTCATGTAATATAGACAGATTATTGAAAGTTTAGCTCCCTGGGAATGCTATGTGTTCTACCTCTGTAGAGAGTAGGAGAGCACTGTTTATTTTTTTAAATTAATTAATTAATTTACAAAGCATATGCATGGGTAATTTTTCCAACATTGACCCTTGCAAAAACTTTTGCTCCAAATTTTCCCCATCTTCCCCCACTCCTTCCCCTAGCTGGCAGGTAGTCCAATACATGCTAAATATGTTGAAATACATGTTACATCCTATATATATATATATATATATATATATATATATATATATATATATATATACAGTTATCTCACTGTACAAGAAAAATCAAATCAAGAAGGAAGGAAAAGAAAAACTGAGAAAGAAAACAAAAGGCAAGCAAATAACAGAGAGAGTGAGAATGCTATGTTTTATTCCACACTTTATTCCCATGGTTCTTTCTGTGGTATAGATGGCTCTCTTCATCACTGAACAAGTAGAACTGATTTGAATCCTCTCATTGTTGAAGAGAGCCACGTCTATCAGAATTGATCATCATAGAGTTGTTGCCATGTATAATGATCTCCTAGTCCTATTCATTTCACTCAGCATCAGTTCATGTCAGTTTCTTCAGGCCTTTCTGAAATCATCCTGCTGGTCGTTTCTTACAGAACAATAGTATTTCATAGCATTCATACACCATAACTTATTCAACCATTCTCCAATTGATAGGGATCCACTCAGTTTCCAGTTTCTTGACACAGCCAAGAGCTGCCACAAACATTTTTGCACATGTGGATTCCTTTTCCTCCTTTAAGATCTTTTTGGGATATAATCCCAGTAGAAACACTGGTAGATCAAAGAGTATGCACAGTTTGATAACTTTGTGAGCATAGTTCCAAACTGCTCTCCAGGATGGTTAGATCTGTTCACAGTTCCACCAACAATATATCAGTGTCCCAGTTTTCCCACATCCCCTCCAACATTTGTCATTATTTTTTCTTGTCATTTTAGTCAATCTGACAGGTATATAGTGGTAACTCAGTGTTGTTTTAATTTGCATTTCTCTGATCAATAGTGATTTGGAGCAGTTTTTCATGTGATTATATGTGGTTTTAATTTCTTCATTTGAAAATTGTCTGTTCATATCCTTTGACCATTTATCAATTGGAAAATGGCTTTAATTATCATAAATTTGAATCAATTCTCTATATATTTTAGAAATGAGGCCTTTATCAGATCCTTTGGTTGTAAAAGTGTTTTCCCAATTTATTGCTTCCCTTCTAATCTTGTCTGCATTAATTTTGTTTGTACAATTTTTTAAAATTTAATATAATCAAAATTTTCTATTTTATGATCAATAATGTTCTCTAGTTCTTCTTTGGTTATAAATTCCTTCCTCCTCCACAAATCTAAAAGATAAACTATCTTATGTTCTTCTAATTTATTTATAATATCATTCTTTATGTCTAAATCATGAACCCATTTCAACCTTATCTTGGTATATGGTGTTAGGTGTGGGTTTTTGTCAAATAGTGAATTCTGATCCCCAAAACTGGAGCCTTTAGCTTTGTCAAATACTACATTGTTATTGCCATGGACTATTTTGTTCTGTGAACTTAAGAAATTCTCTATTTCTTAGCCAATATCAAATGATTTTGATGACCACTGTTTTATAATATAGTTTTAAATCTGATACAGTTAGGTCACCTTCATTTACTTTTCTCTTCATTAATTACTTTGAAATTCTTGACCTTTTGTCCTTCCAGATGAATTTTGTTATTATTTTTTCTAGGTCAGTAAAGTAGTTTCTTGGGAGTTTGATTGGCATAGCACTAAATAAATAGATTAGTTTAGGAAGTATTATCATCTTTATTATATTTGCTCAACCTATCCAGGAGCACTTGATATTTTTCTAATTGCTTAGATCTGACTTTATTTGTGTGAAGTGTTTTGTAGTTTTGCTCATATAGTTCCTGACTTTCCCTTAGTAGATGGATTCCCAAATATTTTATACTATTGACAGTTATTTTAAATGGAATTTCTCTTTGTATCTCTTGCTATTGGATTTTGTTAGTGATATATAAAAATGCTGATTTATGTGGATTTATTTTGTATCCTAAAATTTTGTTAAAGTTGTGGATTATTTCTTATAGTTTTTTAGTTGATTATCTAGGGTTCTCTAAGTATAACATATCATCTGCAAAGAGTGATAATTACCTACTCTAATTCCTTTAATCTCTTTTTCTTCTCTTATTGCCAAAGCTGGCATTTCTAATACAATATTGGATAGTAATAGTAATAGTGGGCAACCTTGTTTTACCCCTGATCTTATTGGGAATGGTTCTAATTTAACCCCATTACATATGATGCTTCCTGATGCTACTGACTATTTTAAGGAAAAGTCCATTTTTATTCCTATACTCTCTAGTGTTTTTATTAGGAATGGGTGTTGGATTTTACCAAATGCTTTTTCTGCATTTATTGAGATAATCATATGGTTTTTGTTAATTTGATTATTGATATAGTCAATTATGCTAATAGTTTTCCTAATATTGAACCAGCCCTGCATTTCTGGTATAAATGCTATTTGGTCATGGTGTATTATCCTGGGGATGATTTTCTGTAATCTCTTTGCTAATATTTTATTTAAGATTTTTGCATCAATATTCATTAGGGAGATTGGTCTATAATTTTCTTTCTCAATTTTCATTCTACCTAGTTTAGGTATCAGTACCATATCTGTATCATAAAAGGAATTTGGTAGGAGTCCTACATTCCCTATTTTTTCAAATAGCTTATGTAGTATTGGAGTTATTGTTCTTTAAAATGGTAGAATTCACATGTAAATCCATTTGGTCCTGGGGATTTTTTTAAGGGAGTTGATTAATAGCTTGTTCTATTTCTTTTTCTAAAATGGGACTATTTAAGTAATTTATTTCCTCTTCTGTTAATCTGGGCAATCTATATTTTTGTGGGTATTCCTCCATTTCACTTAGATTGTTAAATTTATTGGCATAAAGTTGGACAAAGTAACTCCTAATAATTGCTCTAATTTCCTCTTCATTGGTGGATAGTTAGGAAATCACTGTTTAAAAGTATAGCCAATATCTTAGCTCAGGAAGAGAAGCAAGGATTCAGGTCAGCCGTAGCTGGTTGATCATTCCTTTGTTCTTTTATTTCCAAAAAGGGATATTATACCAGAATCTCTCTTACACATATCTTAAATATTTTTGTCTAGTATTTGTATGTAGGATATGATGCTTTTTTAGGGACTTGGAAAAAAGCCAATTTCCCTGGATCCTGTAAAGGAAGAGTAACACATTGGCTAGCTTAGTTCTCTCTACAGATACTATTAAGATCAAAAACAATTTTGAATATTAAGCAAACTCATTGATTCAAGGAAATGTTAAAAAAAATTGTAGAAATTATTCCCATTAGAGCAAAGGAAAAAATATCGAAGTGTAGGTAAGCTTTTAAAATTGAGTGAAATAAAGTTTTAGCTCAGAAAATGAGAAAAATCTTATCTAAGATGTCTATTCTTAGTTCTCTAGGGTAACATGCTCTAGGGGCAGCTAGATAATACAGCAGATAGAGTGCTGGTCCTGGAGTCAGGAAGATTCTTCTTTCTCAGTTTAAAATCTGGCCTTCATACTTACTATCTGGGTGACCCTGAGAAAATCATTTAATCCTGTTTGCCTCATTTCTTCAATTTGTCAAAGGAGCTGGAGGGAAAAATGGTGAACGAATGGCACCATGAAGTATTGGACACACTTGAAATAGAATAACAGTTGCAGATTCTGGAAGATAAAGAATATGACTGAGTCATATATTTGTGGCTCCAGAAAGATCTTTCATTGGCCATTCAAATATTTGCATCTTACCTTTTTCACTTAGCTCTTTATTTAAAAATTTGTATCTTGTTTCTATAGCCTGCCAATTTTTATTTAGTTCTGAAGTGTTACAGTTTGGAAGACTCAGAGATCTTTCATAATCAGAAATAATATCCCCATTTATGGATACTGTCCTTAGTCTTCACAGGTCTTCATGAGACTACTAGCATAGGATAGTGCTAGGTTTTTTTTTTTAATTTAAGTTTTTTTTTTAATTTTCAAATTATATGCAAGGATAATTTTTCATCATTGACCCTTGCAAAACCTTATGTTCCAATTTCCCTCCCTCCCTGCCCCCCCTCCCCAGATGGCAAGCAGTCCATTATGTGTGAAACATGGTAAAAATATATGTAAATCCAATATAGGTATAAGTATTTATTCAATTATCTTGCACAAGAAGAATCAGATCAAAAAGGAAAAAAATGAGAAAGAAAATAAAATTCAAGCAGACAGCAACAAAAGAAGTGAAAATGCTATGTTGTGATCCACACTCAGTTCCCACAGTCCTTTCTCTGGACGTAGAGGGCTCTCATCATCACAAGTCCATTAGAATTGGCCTGAAATGTCTCATTGTTGAGAAGAGCTTTGTCCATCAGAATTGATCATCGTGTAATCTCGCCATTGCCATGTACAATGAAATTCTGATTCTGCTCATTTCACTTAGTATCAGTTCTAGGTCTGGGTTTTTAAAAAATATACCATTTTACTTTATTCCTTCAAAGAGGGAGAAACTAAGGTATGGAAACAATGATTTTGAGAAAGGTGAAATAACCTAGAGCATTTATGATCACAAGTCATTGCTGGTGAGGCCATCAGAACTCTGGGAAATTTCCCAGAACTCTGGGAAATGCAGTATGTTAGCAGGTATAGATAGCTGTCAGAAACACAAAATAAGATCCAAAGAGGCCAAAATGTTTAAAATAAGAATGTGCTCAGAGGGCGTAATTTTTATGAATTTCCAGTAAAATGGAATGATACATCAGAATAGCTGTGTACCCTTTCTCTGATGGGATTGCTTTCCTAGTAGTCTCTCCCATTTTGTATCAATTTCTATTTCAGTTTCCAAATTGAATAATAGCCTAATAGAAATAGCTGATCTTTATTTGTTTCATAGAACATTTGAGCTCTGTATCATTCCAGATGATCTGATTCCCATTTGCAGTCTTCCTGTATGTGGCCTTTGGACTACTTAGGAATCTTTCTAAATGAACATATTGAATTTTCTTCTGTACCAGGCAGGGTTGTTTGATGGAACTGTCAGCTTGGGTAGTGCTGATGGGAGCCAAAAGAAATGCTAGATAATCTAGGACTCTTTTGCTGAATATCTTAATTTAGGATATTTGTACATTTGCAGCTTTTTTGCTTTAGAATGCTACTTCCCTCACAAATATGCACTATCCAGGCAGATATCTTCTAGACTAGGAGACTTGAATGTGTGTGTGTGTGTGTATGTGATTTTTAAAATTAAAGCTGTCTGCTGATAATCACCTAACTTCTCTGATTCTTAATTTGATACTTTTTTTTAAAAAAGGAATAACACTTATTCTATTCACAGTAATGTGATTGATTTTTGCTGGCTGCCATTAGGTGTTTCTTAAATTACTTTAAAAAATTGTAAATGTAAAATCCATGCTTGTTTCCAGTAGTTTAGGAAGATATGCAACTTAAAAAAATTAAATTATGAATTTCTAAAGTGGTAAGAGAAATACCTTTGATCCTCTGCTTTTGAGTTGAGTCCCATAGAAGTAGAGAAAACAACCAGGACTCAAAAAATCTTTATATCAAAAAATCTTTATATATATGTATATATATTTATACATTCCAACCCATTTTTCTGGCATTATCTCACATTACTTTTCTTCATACACTATGTGCTCAAGCTAATATGATCTACTTGCTGTTCTCTCAAACCAGCATTCCTTATTCTGCATCCTGCACTGACATATTCATTATGCCTAGAATGCACTCACCTCACTTCTACTTGGAACTTCTAGCTTCCTTCAAAATTTTGCTTAGGTGTCATATCCTGTTGGAAACTTTTCTAGATTTCTTTAGGTCCCAGTGTTAGCCTACTTTTCAAATGATATTGAATTGACTTCTATCTGTGTAATCCTTGTCCCAAAGCCTATTGATATGAGAATCTCTCCTCACTGGTGGAGATGAATGCCATCTCTGAGGGGTGGGGCAGAATTGGCAAGAGTAGGAGAGCTCCAGCCTTCTTCAGCCTTCTGCAGAGCTATTCAAGTTTTGAATTGCTTTGAGTGTTTCTGGCCTCCAGCTTTTAAAAAGAAAATAGTAGGGGCCAAATATATTTAGGCAGCTGAAGGAAAATATTCTGGGTAGATAAGAGAGGAGCTTCATCATGTTCATATCTCCAGCCTGCTGTACTAGAGACTTAGGGAGTTTCCTTTTGGACAAGGTCTAGAAATCTCTCTGTTGGTTGAGCTGAGTTAATTCAGTTCCAGTGAGAAAGCTCTCATTTTGTTTTGTCTGGATTATATTATCTTATGCATACTTTCTCTGATTTCTGTTTTGTTATGTTTTGGATAAGTGGATTTTTTCACTGTGGATTCACTGTGGAATTGGTATTAAGTAGGAAAAAAAATTTGTATCATTAGCTATAGTGCTTGGGTCCTCCTTAGCCCCAAAATAGTGACACTGGTCAGAAGTTAGATAGAACCAAACACATCCCACAGACTAACATTTTTTAATGTAACAAGATAGATATAATTCTAATTCAATATCCCCTCTACCTAAGGAGAGCAGAATGGTTGCTTCTGGGCCCAAATTTCTGCTTCACCTCCTGATAAGAATTAAAGCCTCCCTTGGAGAAGAGTGGGGAGAGAAAGGGAAGGAAATATCTATTCTGCCTCCTTTTGAACCATACAACAACAGTGGTGGGGGATAGCCCCATGAAGTTTTCCTTTTCATCTATATATGTATGCTTTATCTCTAATTTTTTTCTCTCTCTCTTCCCACTATCCTCCTCCCCTAGACAGCAAGTAATTCAATAGGTTAAACATGTGCAATTCTTCCAAACATATTTCCACATTTATCATGTTACACAAAAAACATCAACTCAACAAGGAAAAAATGAGAAAGAAAAAAGCAAGCAAGCAAACAACAACAAAAAAGATAAAAATACTATGTTGTGATCCATATTCAGCCCCCACAGTCCTCTTTCTGGATGCCAATGGCTCTTTCCATTGCAAATTTGCTGGAATCATCTCATTGTTGAAAAGTCCATATCCTCTAGTTCTGACAGGAACGGAATTTCTGGGAGTTTGAGGATTTCTTCTGGGGGATAAATATAAATTATTTCAATACCAATGATTTGAAGTTGGAACAAGCAGAAGATATTGATAAGAGTGAGGGCGGCAACGTGAAATCAAGCTGATGTTTCTAATTGAGGCATAGGCTTTGAGGAAATATTAAGCTCTGCTAATACTTAAGTATTATGTTGGTTTCTCAAAGATGTTTGCATTATATGCGATCAGTTTTCAAAATATTTTAGGGTTGATATTTCTAGTACAATAGGCATGAAGCTGTGGTTGGATCCACAAATTTCTGAGCATTGGCCATAGTAAACTCCAGGGCAAGTGGAGGTTAGGGTGGCTTGGTTCAATTGTCCTGTAATAGCATCTGCTTTTAACCCTAGAGAAGGGACAGCTTCAGAAGTTAATCTCTGATGAGATTAACATTCGAATTGGAAGTTCTATGGGAAGAACTACTGAATTATCTACCTCTAGAAGTCGGAATTGTCCGGGAATCAAATCTTGGGTAGGTACCATGTATGAGTCAAATGAAAGATCTTCGTAGTCAGTGTACTCATAGCTTCAGTATCATTGACGACCCATAGCTTTGATTGTGAGGTATGGATTAAAGATTTCATTTATTATATAAAGAATGCAAAGGGAGGAGAGGGCGATTAAGACAAGAATAACTGCAGGTATAATTATTCAAATGGTTTCGACTTCTTGGGCACCCACAGTACTTATCCATCCATAGTGATTTATTTTAATAAATCTTTGTGTAGCATTGTTCATTATAGCTACATAAAAGGCTGAGTGTTTAGCTGCTATTTCTCTGAAGTTTATACATTTCAGACTTTATAAATAAAATGTCAATTGTTTGGCTATTTTTAAAGTGTTAACAGTCTCTCAGGTAAAGAGTGTTGTGCCTGGATTAGGGATTAGAAGATTTGGGTGTTTGCAGCCATTCTGGGAATACTTGCCCACATGATCTTGGCCAAATCATTAGCCTCCATAGGCCAACTTATTTTTGTTCAAAATAAGAGGATTGTAAGCTATCCAATAGAAGGACAGCAGGTGAAAAAAATGGAGCACATCAACGTAATGATGTAAAACAATTAAGATGACTATAAAGAACAATATAATTATATAAACAAAATGCTATGAAATAAAAAAGTAGAATTATAAAAGCAATATCTATAATTCTTTCAACTATGTAAAAAACAATGCAGAATATGTTTAACATATATTGAATTACTTGCCATCTAGGAGAGGGAGTAGGAGTAAAGGAGGGAAAAAAATTAGAACACAAGATTTTGTAAGGATGAATGTTGAAAATTGTCCACATATATATTTTGAAAATAAAAAGCTTTAATTTTAAAAAATGCAGAAAAAGAGGCAAAAGAATGAAAGATTGCAAAGGACAAAAGTTTTATTTGATCATAAAAATATACATTATAGTTAGGCTTATTTATAGAATAGAATTACAAAGTTGGAAATTCTACCTGCTTGTCCAATCTATGCATGAAAAAAGAATCCCCATTACAATATATCTAAAAGATCTCTGCTAGAAGACCTCTAATGAAAGGGAATCCATTACTTCTTGAGACAGCTCATTCCATTTTTAATAGCTCTAATTGTAAGGCAATTTCCCCTTATACCAAGTCTAAATTTGCCTCTGGAACTTTGACTCATTGCTTCTGGATCAAATATCTTAATCTCTATTTTCTATTTGGCTTTTAAAGTCCTTCATAACTTGACTGGCTCCTTTCTAGCTTTCCAGATTTTTCACTCTTTACTTCCTACTTTCACTTACTCTATAATCCAGTGTCATTGGCCTTCTGGCTTTTCCTTGCACAAGACACCCCATCACTCTGCGTCAGTACATTTCCTCCTATGTCTAGAATGCCCTTTCTCTTCACTTCTGTCTTCTGGCTCCCCTGACTTTCTTCAAGTCTTGGCTAAAATCATCCACTTTCTGCAAAAAAGCCTTTTTCTTGTCTTCTTCATTGTTAGTGTCTTCACTCTGAGATTACCTTCAAATTACACACACACACACACACACACACACACACACACACACACACACACACACATCACATCCTCCCCCAAACTTCTTTCTAAATTAAACAATCCTAACAATAGTGATGATAATACTACTAATAGAAATAATAATAGCTACTTATTAAATAGAGCTTTAAGGTTTGCAAAATGCTTTATAAATATTATCTCACATTTTCCTCACAAGAACCCTGAGAGGTAGCTGTTTATTGGGATTTTATATTTGAGAAAAGATGGAGGTTAAGTATTTACTCAGGGACACAAAGCTAATTAGTGGATTCCAATTCAGGTTCTCTTGATTCCAGGTCTAGCACTTTATCTATTGAGTCACCTAATTGCCTCCACTATCCTTGCTGGAACCTCTCCAGTGTATCTATAATTTCCCTAAACTATGGCATTTAGAACTGAACATGTTACACCAAATATAATCTGATTAGGACAAGCAGGTAAGCAATGAAGGCAAGAAATACTGAGTTAGTATTTATTCTATGCTATGCATTGTGTCCCAAACAAACAAAAAGACAAGCCTATGCTCTCAAAAAGTTTACATTCTAATGAGGGAAGACAATCTATTAAAGAGAGTTGAATAGGATTGGGAGGGGGGAGGGCGTGTTGGAGCAAAGTTCAGAAAATCAGAAACACAGGTGGGAGGAGAATGAAACAGGATTGGCCTGGGCTGTCTCCAAAATGGAGGTCTCAGAAGGAGTTCACCAATGGAAGAAAGGTTGGCCTGGTGGAAGGCTGTTCCAGGGTAAGAAGGTGGCTGAATCATGATGGTATAGTTTAAGAGGACTATGACCTCCTTATTCTTGAATTTTTTCATAGTGTAATCCAGGAATATATTAGCTTTTTGGCTGACACACAATACTGTAGATTCAATTGATTTGTTGAATTGCAGACATTAAGCAAACAAATAAACCCAATTATTTTTCAGATAGATTACTGTCCCATCATACTTCCCTCATCATGAACCTTTGAGATTCTTTTTTAATCTGACTGTAAGTCTCTATATTTATTCTAATTAAATTTTGTCTTATTTAGTTTGGCTCCATGATATACTCTGTCAAGATCTTTTTGGATCCTGACTCTTATCACCCAAGGTTAGCTTTACCCTCCAATTTTGTTATATGCAAATTTAATAAAAATCTCTGCCTTTATCCATGTCACTGATAAAATGTGAAACACGGTGGGCCCAAACACATCTCTATGGCACCCTTCTTTCTAGTAGACATTGAACCTCTAATGACTTTCTTAAGTCAGATCATTCAACTAAGTCTGATTTGATTCATCTTTCATTAGAATAACATTCAAGCTTTGCTAAAAATTGAGGTAAACTCTATTTACAACATTCCTCAGATATACTGACTTGTTAACCCTATCAAAAATGGAAATAAGGTTAGTCTGATATTTGTTATAAGAGATGGTTTCTATTCACTGAGAAGGGGATGAATAGGTGGGTAGTAATAGAGAAGAAGCAGGAAAAGGAGAACTAGGAGGAGGAAAAAGAGGAAGAGGAGGAAAAGATGATGATGATGATGATGATAAGATCATAGGGTAATAGATTTAGTGCTGTGTTATGGGCCAGAACTGTGAACTTAAAACAAAGGATTCTTACAAGGTACTAAGTCAGTGAAATTGATAGAGGCAATAGTTATCTAATTTAACATGGTTCAGTATGATTGATTTAATCCTACAAGGAGATGTTATGGGCCAGAACTTGAAACAAGGTACTAGGTGGAATTGAGGAGACAATGGTTAAACCTAGCATCAATTTAATCCTACAATAAATAATGGTTTCCTAGTGATATAATGATTGGTTTGTACTCAATGTGGAGTTTATAAGCTAGAAGCCTCAGTCAGGGAAAGTCAGGGAAAAGCAGACAGAAGGCTAGAGGCTGAAGGCTGGAGCACAAGCCCTTGGATTCAGAGAGATTCATCCCATCTCAACCACCTTGGTGGCAAGCTCTTCTTCTTTTCTCCACTGAAACCAAGATTCTGGAAGGCCTCCAGAAAACTAGCCGAGCCCCAAGTGAAGGAGATAAGACTTTAAAGGAGACAATAAAGGATTTGGACTTTAACACCTGGCTGTACTTGTGGTGATTACTGAACTGAAACGAAGGTTGCTCCCAGAGACCCCAAGAAAACCTCAACAGAGAACATTACATTTTGTAGAAAACATTACAGTGTTGGAAGTAAATCTAATGATCATCTGATCCTTCCATATCAGTATATAAAGGGTCAGGAATTCAGTCAATATAAAAGACTTTGCTCACTGCCTTTAGCTTTTGTTTATATCTTTTTTGTACTCATTCATTTAACTGGAAGACAAATGAGAGATGCTATTAAAAGTGAAAAATCCTTGAAATTTTGAACTGTTTGGCAACTATTGGGCAAATAATCATAACCTTATAGCTTAATATTCAGAAATGAAAATTAGATAAGTAGATAATCATGGTACACTAAGGGGAGGTCTCTAAATGAGGAACCTAAAGCCAGAACTAGGAAGAATAGTTCAAAGAAAAGGCTAAATCAGAAAGCATAAGCATGCTAGAACTACCATGCTCTTTATTCTAAAGGTCTTGATGCCTAGGATGAAGAACCTCCAGCTAAAGGAAAGGAAGCCTTGAGTTCTGAAGAAATAGCACTATATAGAGGTTTTTTGTCTGCCTTTTCCAAGAATTAGAAAAATGCTTGTCTATAGGTTTTAAACTACAAACTTTTGAGGATTAAGGACTCTTCTTGGATTTAGTGGCTGTTATGTCAAATCTGTGAAGAACTAATATACTATTGCTAAATCACTCAGTGATCCACTTATGAAGCCATCTTATTTCAGGCCCTCATTATTTACTTGCTTCTCACCTGGACTATCTTAATAATCTGTTCATCTTTTCCATCTTGTTTCTCCATCTCCCCAAACAGCACCCTTTTCATTTCCCACCAGTTGCTCTGCTTGGTATTGGTATTTTAGGAACAACAAGCTTCCCCCAGGATCATCATCATCACTAGTAAATCTTGTCATAGAGATTGCTTCAGCTTTGGTGTTCAATATTTCATCAGTCACTTTTACTTGCCTAACTCCTCTGACTTCTCAAACATCCCTTTATAAAAAAGCTCAAAATTTACCAATCACCACCTTTTTTGATTCTACTTCATCGTTTCCCCCTCCTCACCTGCTGGCTACTTCTCATCCTTTCCTCTTTTTGCAATTTCCTTTTTTGTAATATCTTCCTTTATTAGATTGTAAGCTCCTCAAAGACAAGGACTGTCTTTCTTATTTGTATCCCCAGATCTTCTTACAGTGCTAGGTTCAGAATGAGCACTAAAAAAGGCTTATTGAGTATCACTAATTTTCCTTCCATAAGTTGCCACATTGATATTCTTAGGCCACAGATCAGACACCTTGTATCACCTTATCTCAAGAAACCTCAGTGACCATTAGTTCTTTTTTTAAAAATTAAATTTTATTTTATTTTCTGATCCACATTCTCTCCCTTCTACTTACCTTTCCTGCAATGAGAAAGCCATTGGATCTTTATTATCACTAAAATAAAACAGGTTCCTAACTAAACATGCCCCAAACTGGACCATTACCCTCCTTTCTTTTGAACTTTTCCATTATTGCTGAGGGAACCATTATCCTCCTAGTCACACAGGTTTTCAAACAATGTGTTAACTCCTCATTTTCCTTCACCTTCCATGTCTAAACTATTGCTAAGACCTGTTGATTTTATCTTTGCAACATCTCTTAAATTTAACTCCTCTCATCTGAGTAAAGGCCTGGTAAAGGTCTTCAATCACCTCGAGATTGGACTATTGCAATAGTATTCTGGTTGTTTTCTAATTTCTCCAACCAGTTCATCCTCCACTCAGTTGTCTCAATAATATTCCTAAAGCATATAGTCTGACTATAATAATAAATTAAATTAATAAAATATAATACTAAATAAATAATAATAAAGCCTGATTATATTAATACATACCCTCATTCAAAAAACATTAGTGATTCCCTATCGCTTCCAGGATAAAATATAAAATCCTCTGGTTGATGTTAATATCTATTCCTAACTTGGTCTTCTTACCTTTCTAGACTTCTCACACTTTACAATTTCTCTCTCACATATCTTGTGATCCAATAACATTGATCTCCTACCTATTCCTCAAATAATAATAAAAAAAACCCTTCATCTTCTAACCCTGACCATTTTGGCTATCCTCCATACCTGGAATATACCCCCTTCTCAAATCTGCTCCAGTCTCCCTTCAAGTCCTACCTTCTAAAAGAAAGACTTTCCTATGAGTGTGAACCACTACATAGAATTTCCAATCCCTGTTTTTGTCCGCTTACATTTTTTATTTCTTTCACAGGTTAATTGTACATTATTTCAAAGTCCCAATCTTCTTGTGCAGCAAAACAACTGTATGGATATTATATTTAACATATACTTTAACATATTTAACATGTATTGGTCTACCTGTCACCTTGGGGAGGGGGTAAGGGGAAGGAGGGGAAAAATTGGAACAAAAGGTTTGGCAATTGTCAATACTGAAAAAAATTACCCATGCATATATCTTGTAAATAAAAAGCTATATAAAAAAATAAAAAACGCCTTTCCTGAACTCTTCATTCTAGCATCATCTCAGTGTAAACGATTCCAAATTTATTCTGAATGTAGCTTGATTGTAACAGTTTTTTATATACTGTGTCCCCTATTAGACTGTGAAATCTTTGATATCAGTGACTTCCTTTTATTTTTGAATTCCCAGCACTTAGCACCGTCTGTCATATAGTAGGAAAGTATTAGACATTGCTTGACATTTAAAGATTTTTATAACAATGACTTAACTTATATTTCTAGGTTGATGTCACATTATATACTTGCTATTTCTCCTAAGCTAGCTTACTAGCTGTTCCTCATATAGGTTCAGCACAATAACATTTATGGGGGTTGAAGTGGGAGAGAAAAAAAGCACTGGATTTGGAGTGTGGACACTGAGTTTAAATTCTGTTTTTGACACAAACTATGTTTATAACACTCTGAGAAACTGTTTTTATTTGTTTGTTTTTGTTTTTTGTTATCTCATCTGTAAAATGAAAGAATGGACAAGAATGCCATTGTGGAAACTCATTCTCCATTGTGCAAAAAAAGGTTCAATTTTCCCTATTGCCTATTAGCAACAACTGCTTATCAACTGCCACCCAATAGGCAGATAAATATATGAATACTGAGAGTGGTAGCACTTTCCCCTTCTTTCCCTACCTTTCCTGCTTCTAGACTAGTTTTCATAAGCATCTTCTAGGAAAGGAATTCCTGTGGAGAAAGAGTCAGCCATCCCCACCAATTCCCAAGTACAAGGTAGATAAATAAGCTTACCTGAAGCAACAAAATATCTTGAGAGACAAGAGGCAGCATATGACAAGCAGATTAGACTACCCTCACCACCTTGACTACCATTTCCCTGAAGACCCTGATGGAGAGAGCTCACCCCAAGAGTCCTGGGAATAGCAATGCTCCCAATCCCAATGCCTGAAGCAACCTTTGTGAAATGCAGCCTGGTCACAACTTCTGTAGTTGCACCAGTCCCATCTACTGAAAATTTAGAAAAGAAAGTTTTTGTCACTAAAGTCTTTGGTACTATCCAATGGTTCAACACCAGAAAGTGATATGATCTTATCAATGAAAATGACATCAAAGAAGTATTATTTTACCTCTGTACCCTAAGAACCATAATTCCTTTCCATCTGACTCATAGTTGAAACTTTTCATGTGTTGTCTCCCTCTGAAAAATGTGAGTTCCTTGAGAGCAAAAGGGCTTTCTTATGTTTCAATTTGTATCTTTAGCATTTGATGCAGTATAGAACTTTGCTATTGTAAGTATTGAATAAATATTTTATTTGTGTCTATTCCTCCAACCATTCATTCATTCATCCACCCACCAATTCATTCATCATTCTATCTCTTCATCCAACCATTTATTTATCTCTTTCCATCTAACCATTCACTCATCCATCCATCATTTTATCTATTCATTCAACTATTCATTTATTCATTCATCCATTCAAGTGTTCATTTGTCTTCCATCCATTCATTTATCCATCTATCCACCCATCAATTCATTATTCCATTCATCCAACTATTCATTTATTCATCCACTGTATGTGCACGAATGTTGGTGGCAGCCCTCTTTGTAGCGGCCAGAAACTGGAAACTGAGGGGATGCCCATCAATGGGAGAATGGGTGAATAAATTGTGGTATATGAACAGTCATCCATCCATCCATCCATCCATCCAAACATTTAATAAACCATGCTAGGAGTTCAAGATATCTTGGGCTCTTTGATCGGCAACAAGTGGATTAAAATTAATCCAGTGGCTAGATAATAACAGAATTTTGAGGTCTAAGGTCTTACTTAATAATATATACTTTGTATTTATACGTCTGCTCTTCATCACTCCTAACCCAGTAGGGTCCGCTCAAAGGAACATAGCCTCTTAAGCCACGTGCTCCAGCGGAGGCGCGATGGCGAGTTTGCGCAGAAGCCGGGAGGTAGATTGGGGTGGGGCCAGAGCACGCGGAGCTCAGTCTCCGGAAGTGGAAGGGCGGAACCCGGTAGCAGGAGGACCTGCCCGCTACTGGATTCCGGTTGCACCGTTCCGGCACTTCTTTCTCTGGTTTCGTTGTTTCCACCCGGGCTCACTTGGTGGACGGCTCGAACGCCATCCAACTATGGAGCCTGTGAGCTCCGGGAACAGGGGCCTTCCTCAGTCTTTGGAACAGCCTGCAGCATCGGATAACCGGCTGTTTCTGGTGAAAGGTGCGCGCGGCAGCTGTCTTGAGCCTTGAGGAGCCTTGAGCTCGGCCCCGGCGCGGGCGGTTCTGCCCAGGCCCCCGGCGCTGCTGCGCTGTCCTTAGAGGTTATGTTTGTGATTGTGGGAGGCGTAGGCTGAGCGGAAACCCTAGTGCGCCCCCTTCCTCCCTGGGGCCGTAGACCCTCAGCTTAGTTCGGCTCTGCCTCTAACGAACGACCCGTTGGGCTTGCGGAGACCTCTCTGCTCTGAGCCTCGGTTTTCCCATCTGTAGAAAATCAGATAACCTAAGGACCAGATAAACCAGCCCCAAAACAACACCCAGGGCTGACAGTAGGGTCTGGGGAGGGGAAGGCGCTTTAGGTGTAATACTATCTCACATTGGTTAGGACTTATAGGCTTACCAAGTATTCTCAGTCACCTTATGAGGTAGGTACGGCGGTCGTCACTGGTGATATTGCAGATATTGGGTAGCCCCTTCTGCAGCAGAAGAGAACAGTCTCAGAAAAATTAAGCAACTTGCCCAAGCATTGTTAAGTGGCAGAATCTAGATCTGAAATCAGGACTTCTGACTTCCATTCAGTACATTTTCCTTGAAACTGACCTCGATTGCTCTTTTCAGAATGAGCTTATTTTAATGGGAAAAACAAAATAAAAAAAAAAAATCACTTTTCTAGCCTATGGCTTTACACAAATATAGATCCTAAACAGTTGTATTAACTTTCTGTTTTCTCCTTTGCAGGATAGACGATAAACATTTCTTTCTGATTTTTTAAAATAAATGAGTGCAGAGCATGTCTTAAATTTTCTTTTGAAATCTTCCTTTAGTCTTTTTTTAAACTTTTCTGAGGTTATTAAGTTTTTTTTATTTACTCTTTGACAGGTGGAATTTTTCTTGGTACAGCTGCTGCTGCAGGAATGCTGGCTGGTTTTCTTACCACTTTGTCATTAGCTAAAAAGAAAAGCCCTCAGTGGTTCAATAAGGTTTGTGATCTAATAATTCATTTGCATCTGTATTATTTTTGCTATATGGAATGATATTTTGATGGTGTTTCTAAGAGATCTTTGAATATATACATAGAATCTAAAGTTATTTTTGTTGTTGTTAGTTTCAAAAGGTATTATTAAGGATTAATTATTAAAACAAAGTATTAAGCATTTACACGCTTAATTATTATTATGTTAAGTGCTTTATAATTCTTATTTCATTTGATTTTTAAGTAAAAAAAAGTTCTTCCTTTTATGTTGGAATACACAAAAGCCACTTGTGGTGTTTTTTTTCTTTAAAATAACGTAATGGTTCTCTCTGGGTGAAAGCAGGTTTCTCAGGGAGGTTTTCTGGAGGCAACCTTAGTTTCAGTTAAGAGTAATAATCACCTCAAAATGCAGCCAGGTGATAAAAGTTCAAACATTTATTTTCTCCTTCCAAAATAGCCTAGTTAGCTTTTCTTAGAGGCCTCTCTCTCTCCTTGGTTCTAAGAGCTCTTGCAGCTTGTCCTTTGCCTCTGCTTTCTTCAGCCTCCAGCCAGCACAAAGATGGAATGAATGTCGTGTCTCCTTCACTTGGGGCTCGGCTAGCTTTCTGGAGAGCCTTTCAGACCAGCTTGGTCTCAGTGGGGAAAGTGCAGGAGCCCAGCCACCACAGTGGTGTGAGATGAAGATGAATCTGGTTGCACCTCCAAGAGAGGGCTTCTCCTCAACTGAACTGATGCTCCCTTCTCCATGTAGAGGCTCTCCGAGAGCCTCTATCTGTTTCTTATATATGAGAGAGTGGAATTGTGGGATATCTCCCAACGTATTCTCTGGCCCTAAGAGCTTCAAGGGAAGTGTGAATTCAGATATCTCATACTAAACCCTGAAATTTCCCAAACATGTGAACTCCAATGAGTAAAGATGTGAACACAAGCATTGTATCAATTAATTCTACTTAGTACCTTGTTTCAGGTTCTGGCCCAAAACATCTCCTTGTAAGCTCGATATAGGATACTGAACCATGCTAAATTAGATAACTATTGTCTCTATCAGCTCTAATGACTTAACAGTTTGTAAAGATTCCAACCCAAACCTGCAGAATGGATCTTCTCTTGTGAGAGGATGATACAAGGAGATTGAGAGGCTGTTGCTGTTGTCTGACCTCTCTCCTCTTCCCTCTGCCTCCAATTTATCTCATTCCCAGTCCGCAACACCTGTATCAGCAAAGGCTGCCCTACAACTCCTTCAGATATTATGATCCTCAGCTGTGGAAGCTCTCAGAGAATTGACCTGTCCCTTAACACTTTTTAAAAATGGGGACAAATTTATATCCTGTTTTCAAATAAAATTTCAATTCTATTACAAGGTAAAGAGATGTCATGTAGATATTTATAATTAGATGGGGTTGGAATTGCATAAAGGAATAAACCCTTAAACTGTTTAATACTAAAATTGCTCCTAGGAATAGTGGCTTCTTAATCACCAGAAAAAACGTATTTAAAAGGGCTTCCACAAACACTTTTGCACATGTGGATCCTTTTCCCTTGTTTATGATCTTTCTGGGATACAAGCCTTAGTAGAAACACTACTGGATCAGAGGGTATGCATAGTTTGATAGCCTTTTGGGCATAGTTCCAAATGGTTCTCCAGAATGATTGATTAGCTCACAATATAATTGTTTCTAGAGATAATAGGGAGTCACTGGAATTTGTTGAGTAGAAAGATGGCATGATCAAACATGTACTTTAGGAGATTTGTTCAGCGCTCCATGTTATCTCATTTCATCTATATAACAATTCTGTGAGGTGAGTGTTATTCCCATTTTACACAATAGAGATTGAGACTGAGAGGTTAGGTAATTTGTTTGGAGTCACACAGATAGGAAGTGATTCACATTAGGTTTCCTGGATTTCAGGTCTACCCTTGACACTGCTAAAAGCTCTGCAGGTTCTTATTACCTCCAGGATCAAATATAAAACCTTGGTTTGGCATTTAAAACTTTTCATAACCTTGGCTTTTCTATCTTTTCAGTCTCTTTGCCCTTGACTCTCATCCTTGTACTTTATAGTCAAAGAACAAATAATCTATTGATGTTCCTTGTACACAGAATTCTATCTCCTGATTCCATGCTTTTTCTAGAGCTGTACCCTATGGTTGGATGCTGTCTTTAAGCACTATTAAGTGCCTCCAAGCTTTTCTGACTTCCTGTAAAGACTCAGCTCAGATCCTATAACTCTTTCATTAATACTACTGGACTTTCAAGGAGTTGATTTCTTAATCTGGCCTCTTCAAGGATTCAGTATTCATATGAGTCTGGGATCCAGGTCTAACCTTACTTTTAATGACTATTTCAGGTACATGGTGGATTTTGTGGTTTAGGCTGAGAACTTAATCATCATTTATAGTAATTCTATAGGAAAATGTCATGAATTCCAAGCAGTTGACTTCTAAGTAAGTTTTTGAAGCACAACCCATTCATAAACTGGGGTTATTGTATTTTTTAGGATAATGCTTAACTCATTTTTTTAGCTTTTAGTTTTCATAGGAACTTTGAGAGAAATTGATGTAGTTTGCTATTAAGGGACCAGAACTGGACCAGAACCAGATCAGAACCGAAGAGACTACATTTTCTAGTCTTAACTTTGCAATCAATTAACTTGACTCGGGGAAATAACACCCTGTATTTGCATTTACTGATCTGTCATTGGACACTATTTTTAACTTGATACTAGTTAGTAGATTTAACTGCTAAAGAATAATTTGCTATATGGTTATGTAGGCAGCTAGGTGGCATAGTGGATAGAGTGCTTAGACCCATTTTTCTGAGTTCAAATCCTGCCTCAGACATTTACTAGCTGTGTAACCCTGTGCAAATCACTTAACCTTGTTTACCTCAGTTCCTCATCTCAAAAAGATCTGGAGAAATAAATGGCAAACCAATATCTTTGTGGGTCACAAATTATCTGGCACAAGTAAAAAGTCACTGAACAACAAAAAGATTATACAGCACTATCTTTTCATGGATACCAGTTCTAATCATTTTTTCAGGTAAGGGTAAGTCATTTAAGAAATTAATACTTAATAAGGTTTTAGAAAGAATGAACTTAAGCAAAGATATGATTAGAGACTACTAAAGTGACAATCAGTTTTTAACACTGATAGTTTCTTTCATAAATGTAGAAGGAATATTTTTGTTCATTCGAAGTGACTTGAGTAATTAGGAAGGTTAAAAGAGTAATAGGTTATTAGTTTAGTAAATGTTGGTTGATGGAAGGCTTATCTCTCTTTTCCTACATATGAATAATAATAATAAAAAAAAGACAATGCTGATTAATTATTTAAAATTTCTTTCAGTGATCTGATTGACAGAGTAAATCTGATTTTTAAAAAAAAGGCCCCATGTATTTTAAATTAGTGACTAGTTTAATATTTGAAAATTATAGTAATTATAGAAAATTATAGTTAAATGGCATGTTTGTTGAAAGGAAATTTAAAAATATCTGGTTTTTGCTTTAGTTATATAGATAATTTATAAGTTTTGGCAATTATTTAATTAAGAAGACCTAGATTCAAAGCCTACTTCTGACACAAATTAGGTATATGGCTAGGGCATGGTCCCTTTAACTGTTAGTTTGCTTTAGTGGAAGGAATTTTTACAGTAGGAGCTTACCACATTGAATTTTAGGTTGAATAAAAAAAAACATTCTCTACAATGCTAGTTGTTCAAACAAAAAACTGGAAAGGATTTCCTAAGCCATCTGATCCAACTCCTTTGTTTTACATGTAAAGAAACTGAGTCTACGAGGCTTGTCACCTGCGTAGTAAGTAGAAAAGGTGGGATTTGAACGCAGATTCTCAGAATCAAGATCCAGTGTTCTTTCCACTGTACTAATATCTTGTCTCATATTGTAGAATGACCAAAGGGAGAAAAAACATCCCTTAAATTCCCCAAATTCTCCCAATAGGCATTATTAATCTGTTTGGTTGGAAGTGACTAAGTTCCCAATAACTCCTCAAGTATCTGCTTCACTTTTAGGTAAATAAAAGAACCAAATTATTCAGTTTTCTGATAACTGCAAGGTTAGGCTGAAAAAAAAAATTACATCACTGCTTTGTGTTAATTTTATAAAAATGAAAATTATATTTCTAAGGTTATAGCATATATCAAAAATGTAAGGGAAATATGATTACATGATTAAAATGTATCTTTTGAGCTAATGAGTAAATCAGTTTGATTTAATTTAAATGTTCTCTAAAAATGAGATTGATGAGAGTTATTGAACTTTTATTCTTCACTGTTTTATTGACTTTCAATTAACTCTGAGTAAGTTACTTAATGGTCTTGTCCTTTAATATCTATACTTGTATAAAGGATTATTAATTTTTGCCAGCTACTTCCTCAGAAAAGTATAGGTAAATATTAAGAAGATGAAATACACCCTAATATTGAGATAGCAGTATATACTAAATGTAGTTATATGCAGGAGAGTCTTGTAAAATGTAGTACAGTATTTACAACATGGTTTGGGGATTCACTATATGCAAATATTCATTATCTTATTAAGAATTTTTGATATTTAAATTTTAAAATAAGTTCTGGGAAATAATAAAGGAAAATGTAAGGACAATTGAATTGCTAAAATAAAGCCTAAACAAAAAAAGATTATAATCAGACAGAACTGTGGATATGTATGTAATATATATCTATTTACTTTTTTCTTGCTAGTGTTTCAAATGACATTTCATTTCAGGAATGGCTTTATATTGCCTCCAGGAGGAAACACAAAGTGCTCTATTTGGCATTCAAATACTCTTTCTCCTATTTCTATTTTGTCAGTCTTATTTTTTTCTTGTCAACATTTTTTAATTAATGTTTTCTTCATTTTTAAATCTATCCTTATTTGGTGTAGTTAAAACAAAATATTAAAATTTTAGTGTACTTCCATTGCATGTTATGCTTGATTTTGGTTTTAGATATTTTTAGTGATATTAAACAAAGTTCCCTCCTTTGTTTTTTAGATTCCTAGCACAAGTAAATGGTGTTTTTTTCAAATACTTTTTACATCTATTGAAATAATTGTAGTTTTGAATGGTTTTATTTCTAATATGACTAAATTGTTTTTCTAATTTTGAACCATCTTTGCATTCCTAGTATAAATCCAGTTTGGTTCTAATGAATGATTTCTTGTATAAATCTTTGTAGCCTGTTAGACAGGATTTTATTTCAATTTTCTTTTGATATTCCGTAGGTCACCAATAGATGTATGAAATTCTATCAGGGCTTTTTAAACTTTTTCCACTCATGATTCCTTTTTACCCAAGAAATTTTTATGTGATCCTGGGTATATAATATGCAAATAAAAATTTACAAATATGAAATAGCTATATGTCATAATTGACTGATGATAAATCATAAAGAAATTTATTTTATAATAATTATTTGGTATACATACAGTTTTGCCACTTATTAAAGATGAAAGCAAATGTGCATACTAATAAATGTGCTTGTTTATTTTTACATAAAGAATTAAATCTTGGTAGAATATTAGATACTTTTTATTGTTGCCAAATTTTTTGAGATTTCTAAAATCTACAATTTTAAGAAACTGCTCTAAATCAGCACTTTGCTTCTTGCTTACACTGTTTCTGAGCAATTTTTCTGAATGATTTCTTGGAGTATGGCATTCAAGTTTTCATCTTCAAGGTGCTATTTAAAAAAATTTTTTTTTCAACAGACTTTTCAAATATGTGGAAAACTAGATGGGAGGGTTTTTTCCTTTGCATTTCTAGCACCTTTGCACACTGCCTGACATAAAATTAGTTTTTGGTACACGGTCAGTTATTGCTTAGTTATATAAAGAATGCTTAATTTATTTTATATATGTATATATATATATGTATGTATATATGCATTTTATCACTACAATAACAAAATTGCTTTGGTCTCCTTAATGATTTTTAAATATATGACATTATCCGCTAATTCCTTTTTCTTTACTTTATCACCTCTCTTCTAAAAGATGAAAGTTTAATTTCATTATTAGTCTTTGAAGTCATTACATTATAGTTTTTCCTTTTTCTGGAATGTTTCTTAGTAGAATCTTTTTACATTCTTTCAAATTCTGTTTTTTTGATTTTTAGAGTTTTCACGTGTACTTTTAATCTTTTGTTTCATTTTTCCTTTTTCCTTTGCATTTTTGTTTTCAAATTCTGTGGCCTTTTTTGGGGGGAGGGGAAATAATTGAATGCTGTGAAGCATGCCTCTCTGTCTTTTCTAACTTCTTTAGTTTCTGGCCAGAACTCTAATTTTTTCCTCTTCTTTATACTTTCACTTAATTTTCCAGCCATGTTGTCAAATATCTTCAATGAGGATGAGCATGGTATCAAATTCAAGTATCACACTAATGATAAATTTTTCAACTTGAAAAGCCTACAAGCCAGGATTAAAGCGGAGGGAGTATTGGTGGATGATTTTGCATTTGCAGATCATTATACACTCAATGCAGCCTCAGAAGCTGAGATACAACAAAGTATGAATTAAGTCCCTGCTGTATGTGTTAATTTTGGCCTAACACCATCAAAAAAACCCACAGGTGCTCCATTACCCAACATTACACCATCCATATATGAAACCATAGATAGGAAATGGAGAATTTTTGAATAAGGTGGATAAGTTCACTTACTTTCCAGGATTGTACACATTGATAATGAAGTTGTCACACACATTGTCAGAACTAGCTCAGTATTTGGGAGGCTCTGAAAGAATGTGTGGGAGAGAAGAGGTATTAGATCAACTACCGGTCTGACGGTCTGCAAGTGCTGTTGTGCTGGCTTCATTATTGCATGCTTATGAGACCTAGATCATATACCAGTACCATGCCAGGAACCTGAATTGTTTCCTTTTCAATTGTCTTAGGAAAATTCTGAAGTTTACCTGGTAGGATATGATACCAGACACCGAGATCCTTTCTCAGACTAACCCATCATGTATTTAAATTACTGTAGAGCGCAACTCTGATGGATTGGTCATGTTATTTGAATGCCTAACTCATGCTTGCCAAGAAAGTCTTTTATGGAGAACTTATACAGGGCAAACACTTACATGATAGCCAGGAAAAAATGATACAAGGACACTCAAGATGTCTCTTAACTTTGGAATTGATTATTTGACATGAGAAACACTGGTACAGGACTGCACAGCTTGCCCATCAGAGAGAGTTCTGTGGTCTGTGATGTACAGAGTTAGAAAATCTATCTCAAATGTTTACTTGGATTTTTGTGCCCAACCTGTGATAGAACACTGAACTCAGTGTGGCTGAGCAGCCACAGACACATGTTAACTTGACTTTTTAACATAATGATATCATGTTAAGGGGTCTAAAAGAATGTGAAGGGTAACTACTAATTTTCTGAATGCTCTTCTATATCATTTTTTAGATTGTTAGAATTGGTTCATTGTTTGAAGAAGTCTTATGGAATTGATTGTGGTACCTTCTTCCTCAAGAGATTTTTATTTATTTTCCATTGTTATGAAGTACTTTTGCACTGAAACTTTTCTTTTTCTGAAAGTCTGATCATTTCTTGGTCAACTTTTGTCTGTTTCTTTATCAATGCCTTTTTTATTATTTACTTTCTAAAAATTTTCTTCTTGATGCCAGTTCTTTTCCTTCTTAAAGCCTTGTGCTTTTGTATTATTCCTTCAGTCCTTTTTGTTCTTTGTCATCTTTCACCAAGACTAGATATAGTCTCTGTCTCTTAGCAGGTAAGGGTGAGCAATTGGGATCTTATTTTAGGAGATTCTAAGTTACCTGTTTGTCAACCTTCTTTTCTTTAAACTCCCTTGGCTGTTCCTCTGGGAACTGGTCATGAAGGGGTGAAGAAAAGGGTGCCTCAGGACATTGAAAAGAGAGGCCTGCACACTTTTTTTCCAGCCTCATCTCTTCTACTGACTACCAGTTTTCTCTTTGCTGAATTTAGGGTTGCTAGGGTTAGCATATGGTCTTTGTGAGAGGGTTTAAATTCGTAGTTCTTGCCTTAAATTAGTAACCAATTAGGTTAGTTTTCACACAAACATTATGAGAATACACAGAACTACAAAAAGTATCAAGTAAGAAAGTTATTAATACAAGATGCCAAATATTTGAAAAATTGAGACACTTTTCTCCTTATCTCCATTATATGAAGCTGATTGTTTGGGTGTGTGAGAAGAGGAGGGTGGGTAGGAGGGCAAGAATTTGAGGATGGTAAATTGGTCTTCAGTGATTGTTTCTTTAAGAATTAACTTGGTGGGCCAGACATGATTGCATGTTCCTGTAATCCTTGCTACCAAGGTAGCTGAGACTGACACATCTCTTGAACTCAGGAAATCTGAGCAGCAGCAGGGATAAAACCCCATCACCTGTCTGTACTAAGTCTGGCAGCAGTGTGGTAAAGGGATGGGGGAGGAACCCAACTACCCAGGGAAGATTGAATGTTTTCAGGTTAGAAATGGAGCAGGTCAAGCTTTCTTTGCAGATCATTGGGATTGGCTCCTGCTCAAGTGGGCACTATACTTCTAGCCTGGGCAAGATCGAAAGGCCTAGTTAAAAACAGCTACCATTAGCAGTTACTTTGTGGTGGATTCTCTGACTTGAGCCCTTTCGGCTAGCTGACTTAGTAGATAGAAGGTTGATTTTGCAGTAAGGAACCCATGAGTTTGCTCCCACTAAGACATTAGCAGTGTGACCCCAGAGAGCTCACTTCACATATTGGGCTCCAGTTTCTTCATCTGTAAAGGGCATAATAATAGCACCTACCTCACAGTTCTTGTGTGGATTGAATGAGATAACATACGTAAAACACCTCACCTATCTTAAAGTGCTATTACTGTATTATTTATTTAGTGGGTGGAAAGCTGTCCCTGGAATAACCTCTCCTTTGGCCATTTTCCCAGTGGCTTAGTAGATAGAACACCAGAGTTGGACTCAGGAAGGCCTCAATTTGAATCCTGGGTCAGATACTTGTTAGCTGTATGAGTCTGGACAAGCCACTTAATCTCCCCAAGATTTCATTTCCTCATCTGTAAAATGCATTCAGGGGCCTGTGAGGTCTTTAGTAGTACTGTCTATGATTTTCGCTCATAAATTTTTATTCTTGGATTAATTTTCTTATCTATGATTCTGACTCACCTCATTCTCCTGCTATTCTGTTTTTGTTTCCAGGGAATTACTGCCACAGCTGCTTTACCAGAGAGCGGTTCTTCTCTTGCCTTGCGAGCGTTGGGTTGGGGGTCACTTTACGCATGGTGTGGTGTTGGTGTAATCAGTTTTGCCATCTGGAAAGCTTTAGGAGTTCACAGTGTAAGTACCATCACTGTTTTCTCTGAACTAAACCTTAGTATGCATAACCACTCTATCTGCTGCAGATTTTAAAAACTTAGCTAATTTTAGTTTTTTCTCTCTAACACACATATGTACATAGAGCCCACTGAAGTTGTCCAAATTCTCACTAGTGCTCATTGTACATTAAACTGACACAAGACAATGATTTAAGTAATTGAATATAATATATAACGTGATAAAATGACCCTTTAAAAATTTTTAATTTTTCTTATAGCAAGGGATATAAATGACCTGGGTTCTATCCTATTTCTGCCTCTCTGTAATCCTGTGACTTTGGACAAACTGCTTAACCAACCTAGCTAGACCTCACTTTGTAAAAGAATGTACTCAGGAATTCTTAATCTTTTTTGTATCATGGATCCCTTTGGCAATTTGGTAAAGAATCTGGGCCTTTTTTCAGAATAATGATTTTAAATAATTGAAAAAAATGCTATACATAAAGATGTAATTTTTTTTTTTCCCTTTCAAGTTCATATGCCATATCCTCCCACACACATTCCCAGACTAGAAGACTTTTACATCTATCAGTTATAAAATTCTGTGAAGTATGCTACTTGATTTCAGATTTCACAAGCATACTTTAAAAGTATGTTAATGCATTTTGAAAGTATTTAAAAATTCCACATTATTTAGTGATCTTTAAGACATACAAATTATTTGATAAATTGACCTAAGGAGATGTAAACATTTGTTGTGGTGGTTTTTTAAGTAAGTAGAAAGAGTTTTGTAGTTATTCCATCATAAAAATTACTCTATTCTTAATTCTCTGAAGTTTGAATTTTATATCAAAAAAAGTAAAAGAATTATTGATGCAGTCACAATAGTTTCTCAGTAGTTTTCTCAAAAAGACAATATATTTTTATTTTTTTCATATTTTATAAATTTTATATGTTGATATGTGAATAAAAGTAATGAAATTAGTAATGATTTTTATAATTCCTCTTTTCTTTAAACATTGCTGAAAAGAAAAGAAAAATCTCTCCCCAAAAGTCATATTGTTATAAAATTGCTTAAATCCTTCCATGACTTATTACAAATACTTTTAATTTAGTTTAAAATGAGGTAAACATTTTCAAATTGATGCTCTGCTCTCCTAACCTCCCATAACCACTATAGTCATTGAAATCAGTATTTTTATTTTTAGAGATTGTGTGATTCTGGATAAGACACTTAGCCTCTGAAAAATCTTCATTTTTTCCATCTGAAAAATGAGTAAGTCAGGCTAAAATATTCCTGAAGCTTTCCATAGTCCCCAAATTCAGTTATTATTTGAGATTACTAAATCACCATTCTTCCTCGTGATTCTATCCCTTATAGCATGGCTGGAATAATCTTTGTTAGACATAGATATGATCATTTTACTCCTTGGCTCAAAAATATTTAACTTCTCACTTGCTTCCTGAGTAAACTTCACAATCTTGACCATAGCATTCAATACTCATGACAATTTGCTATCGACTTTTCTTTATTTCCTCTTGTTATTTTGCCCTTGGTATCTCATATTCCAACTTTTTGTGTTGTTCCTCCTGCCTAGAATATCCTCCTTCTCTTTGTCTGTTGGATTTCTCCTCATCCTGTAAAGTCACTCAGATGCTGCCTCCTTCTTAAAGCCTTCCCTGACCTCCTGTGGTGGTGACAACTTTCCCTTTGAATCTTATGTAACACTAGGATTACAACTCTTTATTGCATTTATCATATGATAATGTAAATGCTAATAGCTATTAATGTTAGCTGTTCTCTAGACATCAGTTTGCTTATTCATTTCTTCTTCCCTTTCTAAATGAATAGAAATAGCTCAAATAATCCATTGATCAAAGTAGGATATTGTTGTGTTCTGCTTTCTAGAGCTCCACACTAGGGTGAAAAAGCATACTGTCTTAGTGGAAGAGAGAAGAGGCGAGACTCCTGATGATGGTGAAAATATGGAGTCCGTTTATTCTCATTCTTTCACCTTTATATCCCCTAATACCCTTATATAATCAAAGCAACACTGCACATGCACTAAGTATAAACTGTGCAGGTGGGACCATATAAACAACTTGCTATTGTGTGTAGTTTGCCACTTGGTATCACTCTACTTCAATCACAACACAGGTTGTCCACTGCTCCCTGACTTTTCAGGAAGGCTTTTTTTCTATCCCATGATTTCCAACCATTGAACCCAGATCCTTTCTTTATTTTGCTTTCCTATAATGTATTTACTTTGCTCAACACTTTCACCTATGTATCTATATCATTTATCTGTCTATGTGTATCTTCTCCTGTGTTCAGTCTTTGGCCTCTTAATATTTTTCATCTTTTATTTCTTCCTCTTTCTGCTTGTCCAAAGGTCTTCCTTGTTCCTCTTCTATCCTGAGGGCTTCATTGTGAGCTCAGCACTTTTTGACCAAAATCTTCATCTGGGCACTGTATTTTCTTAGATATGTTAAACTAAGGTGTTACAGAATGAGAAACAGAAATGTAAAACAGTTACTGTGATACTACCTTAGCAACCCCCTATATGTTAGTTAGCCTAATTTGATCAGACTGTTTCTTTGATCACAAAAAATGATAGTATTCTTGAAATGTAGTAGCTAACATGCTGTCTTAATGCCTTCTGAACACAAGCTATGCAGGCAGAATCTATCAAACTACCTTTGTCTTATATATTGAGCAATGGAAGTGCACCTGCAGCTATACTTTTACCTTTTCTGATGAATACAAATGGCTTATTGAAAACCCACCATAGCCAAAAATATCAGCACAGGCCCTGGGACTCAGAGTTCTTTGGACAAAAGTACTTCCAGGCACATAAAGTAGCTGGGATTAGGCCCAGAGTTAATAAAGGAATTAATAAGGGCCTGACTTGGTTTTGTTGTGTTTTCACCAGAGAATAATTTATATGTTCAAAGTAGTCAGTTCTAATGATCTCTTTGGTCAATTTCATTATAATTTCATTATAAAAAATTTGAAGCATTAATCTAAAATTGTCATTCTTTTAGTACTTAGTAATTATGTAAACAAAATTATAATGGTAGAGGGTTGCCAAAATTGTTATTTATCAGTTATTCACTTGAGATTCTCCTTGCTTAGCAGTTTTACATATATATGTAAAATATAAGTTACTATTAAAAAAAAGTTAACTCACTAATTACTATTTTTCCACTTGGCCATTCAAGCTCTGTACTCCTATCTTTTTTCTCTCTATTCCTATTCACTTTCTTCTATTTTCTCTTCTCAAGAAGTCAAGCAGTGCATTGCAATGATTTAAAAACACTAGTGTCCACTTTACTTGAGTGGCAGCATAATAGATTCTTTACTCTATATGTATCACTCTGCTTTAAATGTGTTTCTTGTAAACAACATATGGTATTTCTGGCTTTTAATCCAGTCTGCTATCTGCTTCTGTTTTATGGGAGAGTTCATGCCATTCACATTCACAGTTAAAATTACTAATTCTGTATTTCCCACCATCTTATTTTCTGCAAGTTAGATGTTTCTCTTTCCTTTTCTTCTTTCTCTCATCAGTGTTTTGCTTCTGACCACCATGTCTCTCAATCTTCCCTTCCCTTTTACAGCCCTTCCCCCTCTTTCTTATCCCTTTCCCCTTTTACTTCTTTTCTTCCTTCTATTAGCCTCATCCTTTACTTAATCCTTTCCTTTCCTTTTTCTCTATAGGATGAGACAAATTTCTATATCAAACTAAATATGTCTGATATTCTTTCTTTTAGCCAAATTAAATGAGATTAAGATTCACACAGTGCTCATCTCTCTCCTTTCTTTCACTCAGCTGTAATAGGTCTTTTTTTTGCTTCTACATGTAATGTAATTTACCCGTCAGGTCCTCCTAACTTCAGGGCTAGTACTCTCCACTGTACCACCTAGATACCCCCTAATTTCTTTTTTATATCATCACCTGCTACTGGAAATTTGTTACCCTCCAAATATTTGTGAGTTCTGTCACTCCTGTTTAGAGGCTTGATCTGGTGTTGATTCTGAGTGAGGCCAGGAAGAGTTCAAAGACCTGTCTTCTCTCTGCCATTTTGGCTCTACCCCATGATGTCCACTTTAAATTTTATACACTGAACACATCATTTTTGTCAGCAAGTATTTACTCATTCATTCCCAATAAGAGTAATGTCAATAGCAGTCCCAACCCCATTTAGGCAGTGAATTGAGAATTTTTTTTTTTAATAAGATGATGGAGTATATTTTCATTATTGCTTTTTGGCAGTGTGGTTCAGTACTTAAAATTTAATTCAGAGCAACACCACTATATAGCAGTAAATTATCATGAAATAATAATTGGGTATCACAACATAAACATTCTTTGGATTTTATTTTCTTTTTAAAAAAGTAATCTGAACATCTCAATATATCCCTTCACTCTCTCACTGAGCAAATAATTAAAAACAAAAAACTTTGAAAAATAAAGCCCTGGATACATAAGTGTATTCTCAAGTTGATCATGTCTAAAAATACTCCTCTGTCTCTCTCCATTTTGTTTGTCACCTTTCTCTTAGGAGGTGAAAGGTGTTTTTCATTCTTTGGATTTGTGATTTATCATGTTGATCAAAATTTTAAAATCTTTCAAAGTTGTTTTTCTCTGGAATGGCTCTTCTAGTAGATTACTTCTCTGTGCATCAGTTCAGTTTCTTCTGAAACTGTCCATTTCATCATTTCTTGTTAACACAATAATGTTTCATATATTCCTAAACCACAATTTGTTTAGCCATTGTTTGACTATTAGTATTTGTTTAGTCATCATTCCTTAAAAAGATATCCTGTTAAGTTTTGCCTAGTAGTAGTATAGCTAAGGCACAGGGGATGCTTAGTTTGCCAGCTTTCTGAGACCTTTTTAATTTTACTCATTTTTTTCTTATATTCCCCTTTTGTTCACTTTCTGACTCCTTCCCTTTTTGAATGTATTTCTCCTGAACCTGAACCTCAGAGCTGACCCAGCCTTAGTTCCTCCTCATCCCTCCCTCATACAAGCTGGTACCTTGTCTGACTACCTTCTGTCTTTTGTTCTCCGGGAGAGTTTTGCATCCCTTGGCAGAGTTTGCGTCTGCTTTTCTATATCAATCAGAGTTGAGATCTTCTGCTTGTTACTGTTGTCAAGATGATGGGGTGAGGACAAGAGCTGGTTATGGTGGCAGAAACCAAGGCTGCAGCTGGAAAATTTCTAAGTAGATCCCAGCACACGTCAGAAGGCTGGGTTTTGTTAGTTGTCAAGAGCATAGGGGCTTGTGGTGGGATTTGCTGAATGAACAAGTATTGGATTAATTTTCTCTGCTTTTATAAGGTGTTACATTGTTATATATTTTAATGTTTTGGCCTGTGGAGATAGCTGTAATTGCTTTTCTTCAGGCACATACTTTCTCTTTTGGAAGAGTATTTGGGACTCAGTGAACATTGTAGAAAAGGCCTCATCTTCCATCATTTGGTCACATGACCTGTGTAATACTTGGTCACTAGTTCTGTGATTTTATTTACATGGACACTCTATCTAGTACTGTAGGTCAGAACCCATCTATGCTCTTTCCTCCTGTGCAACTGTTGTTCATATCCTCTAAATCCTCCACAGGGGAGCCATTCATAGTTCTAGAGGAGCTCTGTGGATCTACTGACATTGTGTGGGTATAGTGGATTATACAGGCAGTCCCATTCTTGACCTGTATGACCAGCCCACTATTTTCTAGGCTTAACATCTTTTAGTCATTTTTCTTGTGTAATTCTTTATCGGTAGTCAGTCACACAGTGAGAGAATTTAATCTTCAGTTCTCTCTCCACACAGATACATAGAAATCAGAGGGATTCAAGTTTCTACCTTTTGGTCAAGAGAGTATATACATATATGTGGTAATTATGATATTAGAAAAAGGGAAATTTATAGTTGTCTGTGATCAAATTTTATCAACACCATTTCTTAGGAAAAAATCAATCCCTATGAATAAGGAAAACATGTTTAATATATAAACATTAGCATATAGTTAGAAATAAGACAGGTCTGTGTGTATAAGGCAAGATAGAGAATCAAGGCACTTTGGGGAGTAATTCACACAGTAAATCTAATTATGTTTCAGTGTGAAATTGCTGACTTCAGGTAGATCTAGCTCAAGGAAAAGTGCCATCTGATGACTGACCTGGAGAGCTTTTAATTTAAAAAAAAAAAAAAAAGCTTACTTTCACTACCTTAAACCACAGCTACATCTGCTGGCCACGAAAGGAAGTAAACACATCTCTTCAAGTTCTTTCAGACTATTTTTTCTGTTGGCTTTTTCTTCTTATTTTTTTTAATCCTTATGATTAAAAAAAATAAGAAAACAAAGCCAAACCTTATGGTTATTTCTTTGAAAAGAATAAAGATATTTCCATTTATATTTTTTGGTCATTTTTTTAAAAAATAAGCTTACTGAACTTAAGAGCTAATGGAAATTAGAAATCCAATCCTGTGTTTTCATTTCCACTTTATAAAAACTCCTTTAAAAGGAATCAACAATTAGTCTGTAATCAGTAAACATTTAGTAAATATCTACTATGTTGCCAGGTACTATCCTAAGCACTTGTATACAAAAAAAAAGGACACATAGCCAAGAAATTTGTACAAACAAGTTGTGGATAGGATAAAGAGGAAATAATTAACAGAGCAGCACTAGGAAAAAAAGGGGGAGTTGGGAAATGCTTCCTTTAGAAAATGGGATTTGACTTCCAACTTGGAAAAAAAAAAAATCTAACAAAGTCAGGAGGCAGTGATGAAGAAAGAGAGTATTCCAGGCATGGAGAACAGAGAAAATGTCTGCAGCCCAGAGATGGGATGTCTTGTTCATAGAACAGCCTGGAGGCCGTTGTCACTGAACTGAAAAGTACATGTTGTGGGGAGTAAGGTGTAAGAAAGGTGAAAGAGTAGAGGAGTTGGGGCAAGTTTAGGATGAAATCCTTTAGGGCTTTTGGCACCAAATAGATTTTCGGTTTTAATTGTGGAGATGATTGGGAGCCAGTGGAGTTTGAGTAGGAATATCAGAGCCTTAGGAAAAGCACTTTGGCAGGTGAGTAGAGGATGGGGTGGAGTAGAGAGGATCTTGTGCAGCGGGCTGGACAGGAGGTGGTAAAGGCCTGTACCAGGGTGGTGTCAGAATTGGGGGGGATAGAGGGGGAGTAGTTGAGAGATTTTTCAGAAGTGAAATGGTAACAAATTTGGTATGGGAGAGACTGAACTGCTGAATATGAAGCCTCGGTTGTGAGTCTGAGAGTTGGGGGGATGGAATGGTGCCCTGGGCAATAATAGGGAAGTGGGAAAGTTTAGGGGGAAAGGCATTGAGTTATGTTTTGGACATACTAAGTTTAAAATGTCTGCTGGACATCCAATACAGTAAAATTAGTACAAATAATTGCCTCCTCTTTATAAATGAGGAAACTGAGGCAAGCTAGTTGGGGGGGAACTGAAACTCACATCAAGACAGACTCTAACTCTCAGCCTTTTCTGCTTTTACTACATTCTAAATGCAAAAAATATCTTCTTCATGGTAGTAACTATTTTAAAAATAATTTATCAGCATCTTTCATTTTTTAAATCTTTTAAATGGACTAAAGTAAACCCATGCTATTAATTAATACTGTTATATAATTGTAATTTCGAGTGACTCTTTTGCCATCAAGGTGTTAGAGAAGATACAGCTGAAGGTATGGACTGTGATTGTAGTTTCATCATTTTCAGCTGTACTTAGGACTATTTTTCTTTTATGAACATATAAATAAAATGACCCATAGTTAGTGACACTTGAAAATATTTCTGGAGTAGTTTGTATTTGTTTATTCAGCTATAGGTAATAGTTAAATATAGCTGAATAAATGGGGTAGATTTTTTTCTCAGTTTTAGGGAAGCAAATTTCCAGTGCAATTATGATATTAAAATAATATATTATTTTGCACCTAGTCTAACATTACATTCTGTTTCTCAGATTAATGGTTCCTACAAAAATGAAAGTTCATATCATTTTCACTGCCAACATTTATTGAGAATATGATTGGAAATCATAAAGACACAATTCATGCCCTCTGGAAGACCTGTAATTAGTAAAATCTCAAGGATAAGAGAGAATGTGGAATAAAGAATGGAGATAATTTCATAATATATTTCAATCTATTTTAAAACTTTAAAATTATTATGAAATACTAGAAAATTATCTCTGCGATTAAGGAAAAAATATTTTAAAAGTAATGTTTTCTTCTCATTCTGTGATCCATACTGCTTGTGTTCTGCGCTATTTTGAATTCATTACTTGTTTTTAAAACAAAACCTTATTGGAACATTTTTAAAACATAAAAATAGTTTCACATTGTTATATTTTGCAAAGTCACGAAAACTTAGTTAGAAAATAGTGATACTGATTTTCAATCTCATTATATTAAAACCTTACCTTGTAAAAGAAGCAGCTGACATTGGGGAGAAAAAGCTGACCTATGAGTTTGGAAGACCAGAATTCCAGTGTTGCTTCTGACACATCCTGTTTGTGGCATCCTGGGCAAGTCTTTTAACTTCTCAGTATTGTAGGCAACACTCTAAAACTACAAATTATAGCAAAAATGCTGACCTGCATTGGTAAGGAGTGTATGTGTGTGTGTATGGGGGCTGGGAAGAGGGAGGGAGTGGGGAGTTTCTTCATACAAGAGTTTGCTTTATCAGTGAAATCACAGAACCAATCCCCATTCCCCTTTATTCTGGATAACTAATCATTTACCATGTCAGTGTTGCTTTGTTAAGCTCTGAGATGTCACAGTGGAAAACCAGCACTGACAGTCTTTTTAAAAAAGATTTTTCCATATGTAAGTAACTATTTTATGACGATGTATAAGTTTTTAAAAAGTCTGGGGATTTCTAGAATCTGATCACTTGGCCATATAACATAGAAACTCCATTTTCTCAAATTACTCAGCTAACCAGACTCATAGGAAGTTAATCAACAGACCTGAATACCAATTTGTTATTTTATGATGAAATAATTTAACAATAGAAATTGCAATATTTGTGTCAGCCTATAGTAAATTTGTTTCCCAGTAGGAAATCATACAGAGAAAGCCAATTTAAACCTAAAAGGTTGTTTAAATGGCGTGACCTTTTCCATCTTTTTAGTTTATGTTGGCAAGACTAACTCTCAAAAGACTTTATTTTTTTTTCTAAGTTCTGTGCATAGAAGGTAATTTGTCACCCAGGTGAGCAGTGAAGCTTGCATGGTCATATGATCTAAATGGCTAATGTAAAACACAAGCATGGATAATAACTACAACCAGATATAGCTAGTGCTTTTACAAATCAGCGTTCTTTTCTGTTAAAAATTTAGTTTAAAAAATATTTTTGGTAATTATCTTAATTGATAAGGTTTAAAATAGAATATAATGAAGAACAGATACCTAGGAACAATCAAGTAGTCTCTTCTTCATGATCCAGTATTTTAAACTGTCCTGATTTTTCCTTCTGGAGTTCACTAAAATTAAGTAGACAGAAAAATTACTTATACTGAATTCTGCCTTAAAGCCAGAAAGCATATAGAGTTTCTAGTTCTGATTTTGAAACTTGAGAGCGTCAGAAAATTTGAAACCTTAAAATGTTAAAAAGTTTTTCTACAATTAGCATTCTCTACCTTTCCATTCTTTTTCCATTTTTTTATGTGAGGAGAAAATTGATTTTCTGTTTCAGATTGCCAAAAACCCAAAGAGAGTGAGTTTTGACTATCTGTACATACACATACTGTGTGAATCCCTTGTTATATACAGTCCTTTTATAATTCAAAGGGAGTTGATTTTACATTTTTGACTTCTTCACTGGGGACCTGCCCTTAAAACCTAGATAATAATAGGGCAGATTTTCAACAATCAGGCATTTATTAAATGCTTATAACATTCTGTGATCACTGTACTTAGAACTGGGAGTTATACAATTATTTAAAAAGATCTGGTCCTTTTCATTATGGAGTTCATAAAATAGTAAAAAGAATACATGAACTGCAATCTAGTAAAAAGATTACACAAATTGCAAAATATGTGACAAATGTATGAGAAAGGGATGTCAGTGGATCTGTGAATATAAATATTCCATCTTGTGAAGCAGATAGCACATCAGTACTAACCTCTCATGGATGACTTTTCCTCATGTCCTCCCATAAACCTATATAACAAAAGTGGTGGAGTCTTCCTCTAAATTCAGCTTATTCCCTGGATACCAATGGAGCATATGAGCTGTTTATCAGTAATACTTTGTTCATAATACCAGGAAAGTATGTATTCTTTTATTTTTCTGTGCATACATTTCTTTGATAAAATCCTTTATGGTACATTTTCTTTCTTCTTCTTCATTTTTTTTTTCCTGAGGCAATTGCTTGGGGCAATTGCCCAAGGTCACATGACTAGGAAGTGTTAAGTGTCTGAGATCAGATTTGAACTCAGGTCTTCCTGACTTCAGTCTATCCATTGCACCACCTAACTCCTCCCTGGTACATTTTCTATACACTTCTTTGTTTGCATGCACCCACTAAAAAAGATGACCTTTGTTTCAGAGAAGATCTTGGTGTTATTAAAAATGTTACCTAATTTCCCCAAAGAATATTGAGGTTATTCTCTTCATCCTTTTTAGTTTTGGGGACTAACTATGAGTTGTCCATCTTTCAGGAAAATAAAATATTCATCAAAGATTTTGTTTTTCCTGTTTGGATCTAGCAGATAATTAGTTCAATTCTACACTTTCCTCTCCTCTTGGATCCTATCCCCCCTTTTTTTGTCACTTCTCAGGCTTTGTGAGATCCAACCCTGGCTTACTTTCATCATCCATCTCCTCTGCTCCTACTGAATAAGCTAGGAAATGGCCAAACCAGTTGGTCCATTATGATCAATTTACTTATGATTTCTTACTTGAATTATTTGTAGTCTCCTAATTGGTCTCCCATCGTAAGTCTCTTCCCTCTCCAATCCATTTATAGAGCTTCCAAAGCGATTCCTTTAAAGAAGTGATTCTCAAACTTTTGTTCTCAGTATCTTCGTGTTGTTTCAGAGACCCCCAACAATTCTTTGGACTACACTTTGAGAACCACTGCTTGAAAGTGTCTGTCTATCCATATCCCCACCCTCCCCACCCCTCCTTACTCAGTAAACTTCAGTTACTTCTTATTACCTGTAGATTCAAATTATAAAGTTCTCAGTTTCCCATTTAGCTTGTCATAATAACTCCAGCTTTCCCTTCTAAATTACACATTAATTTCCTGCCCACACTCTGTGTCCAGCAAAACTATCCTTGCTGTTCCTCATATATGACACTTGCTTTTTTTTTTCTTTGTGCAGATACGTGACTTTTATTTTTTATTTTTTAAATTTTTAATAGCTTTTTATTAATAAGTTATATGCATGGGTAATTTTACAGCATTGACAATTGCCAAACCTTTTGTTCCAATTTTTCCCCTCCTTCCTCCCACCCCTTCCCCTAGATGGCAGGATGACCAATACAAGTTAAACATGTTAAAGTATAAATTAAATACAAAATATATATGTCCAAACTGGTATTTTGCTATACAAAAAAAACCAGACTCTGAAATATTGTACATTTAGCCTGTGAAGGAAATCAAAAATGCAGGCAGGCAAAAATATAGGGATTGGGAATTCTTTGTAATGGTTCTTAGTCATCTCCCAGAGTTCTTTCACTGAGTGTAAATGGTTCAATTCATTACTGCTCCATTGGAATGATTTGGTTCATCTCATTGTTGAAAATGGCCAGGTCCGTCAGAATTGATCATCATATAGTATTGTTGTTGAAGTATATAATGACCTCCTGGCTCTGCTCGTTTCACTCAGCATCAGTTCCTGGAAGTCTCTCCAGGCCTTTCTGAAATCATCCTGTTGGTCATTTCTTATTGAACAACAATATTCCATAATATTCATATACCACAACTTATTCAGCCATTCTCCAATTGATGGGCATCCATTCAATTTCCAGTTTCTGGCCACTACAAACAGGGTTGCCACAAACATTTTGGCACATACAGGTCCCTTTCCCTTCTTTAATATCTCTTTGGGATATAAGCCCAGTAGTAACACTGTTGGATCAAAGGGTATGCACAGTTTGATAACTTTTTGAGTGTAGTTCCAAATCGCTCTCCAGAATGGTTGGACGTATTCACAATTCTGTGGTGTTGTCTTCTTTTGTATAATATATAATGGTTCTCTGTGGGAGCAGGTTTCTTGGGGAGGTTTTCTGGAGGCACCCTTAGTTTCAGTTTAAAGTAGTAATCACTTCAAATGCAGCCAGGAGTTAAAATCCAGTCCTTTATTGTGTCCTTCAAAGTCTTGAGCTTCAGCCCCTAGCTCCCTCCAAATGTCTCCAGCCAGCACAAAGGTGGAATGTGGCTTCTGTCTTTCTGTGTCTCCCAGAGCGCTCTTTGGCCCTGAGAGCTTCTTGCTTATATGCTGTACGCTGAGTACACACCAATCATTATATCACTGGAAAACCATTATTTGTTGTAGGATTAAATCAATTCTAAACTAGATTTAAACATTGTCTCCTCAATTCCACTTAGTACCTTGTTTCAAGTTCTGGCCCATAACATCTCCTTATAGGATCAGCTCAATCATACTGAACCATGCTAAATTAGATAATTATTGTCTATCAATTCTAATGACTTAACACTTTGTAAGGATTCCAATACAATTCCACCAACAATGTATTAGTGTCCCTGTTTTCCCCATATCCCTTCCAACATTCCGCATTATCCTTCCCTGTCATTCTAGCCAGTCTGACAGGTGTGTAGTGGTATCTCAGAGTTATGACACCTGCTTTTACACTGACTGTCCTTCATGCCTTAAATATACTCCCTCCTCTTCTCTGCCTCTCAGAATCCCTGATTTCCCTCAGAATTCAACTTGGGGGCCATCTTGGAGTCTTTGTGTATCCTCCCAACTGCTAGTAGTTCCCTCCCTTTCCCCAAATTACTTTGTAAAATGAAAATGTTAAGGAATTTTCCAAAAACCACACAAGATGTCAAGAAATTAATAAATCAACCTGAGAAAATTATAGAAACTTGGCTACTACAAGTGATTATTCTTTTACTCATTTAGGAAGTATGAAAAGTTCTTCTACCAACTTAAAATGGATTATTCAGCCTTGACCATTAGATAAAGACAGCTGAGAACAGAGTGGAGACACCTGGCAATCAGCATAAAGAATTAGCCATGCTTTTTGGGCCTGTGTTAAATAATAAGCAAGTCATCTCTGAGGAGAGTTGTCTGTGGCACTCAAGAAGGGAGTCTGTCTGTCTGCAGGGTGGAAGATGCTAGTTGTTGATAGAAGTTAAGAATCTGGTACCTGGAGCTAGGATCCTGCTTAGCCACCCTAAGATCCTCTTGGTGCTAGCATGTGGGCTTTATTAGTTAAGCTTAGTCCATACTTCAGAGAAAATAGTGCTGGGAGCCAAGTGTAAAGAAGCATCATTAGAGATTGAGAGCAAGGTGGCAGGAGTCCTGCAGGGATCTACATTGCCTTAGCTGTGTGTATTCCCACTGTGCATATGTCCACTGGCAAGCCGCTCTTTCCCCTAACAGTGTCTGTATTTATGGGAGAATCTAAAGGTTTTTGTTGTTACTATTCTTGCAGTGCAATTTTAGTTCAGCTCTTTGCTGAGCTGATTGTGTCTGGCTGACATTGAAGGTCAACTCATCAGAGAACTCTCAGGAGCAGTTTGGTCTTAAGGTATGACAAAGGAGGGTTCCTGAACCTGGGATGGTCCTCCACAGACCCATCTGCAACAATTGATATAGTCATTTTCCTTCTCTCCTCTCCTCTTTTTCTCCTCTCCCCCTTCCCCATCTCTCTGTCTGTCTTTCTCTGTCTCTGTCTCTGTTTCTCTGTCGCTCTCTCTCTCTCTCTCTCTCTCTGTCTCTTTTCACACACACACACAGACACACACACACACACACACACACACACACACACACGTCTCCAGTACTTACAGCATAGACAATTAATAAATGCTTGTTGATTGACTAATTAGGCCAAATTCTTGAGTACTTATAGATCTTTTAAAAGAGGTCCTAAAGTATTAGAAGCTTTAAATTTCACTATATCCTTTACAAATTTTTGTTGTTGTCATTTATGGACTTAAGAATCACTCTTCTTCCTGTCTAATAAATTTAAAATCTAACTTATAGTTTTCTTCTGTACTCTAATCATTTCCAAATTTGATAGGGAAAGGAAATAAATATATAGCACCTGCTGTATGCCAAGCACTATGCTAAGTGCTTTACAGATATCTCATTTGACCTTCAGAATGTTTGCACATAAAGTAACAATATTAATATATGTTTAAATATAATATTTCATATATTTGAACATTCTGCCCTCCTGATTTCTCCTTAAATTCCATGACCTCTCTTTCCTGTCTACTTAAGTAGACACTTGACCATTTCCACTGAATTTTTCTCAAGTGCAAGAATTCTTAGTTAGAACTCTGAGTATCTTCTCTAGAGGTCTCTAGATATACCTCAGAAAGATTTTTTTTCCCCTTTCATTCTCCTTTCCTTATGTTTAATCCTTGGTGGAATGTTTGGCATTCCAAACTAGCTAGGTGGTATAGGGCAGAACTTCTTAAATTTTTTCCACTTGTGGCCTCTTTTTACCCAATAAATTTGTATGTGACCCCAGATATAGAGATATATAAAATAAATATAGAAATCAAACACTTGCTGATAATAAATCATAATTTTGCAACCCTCACATTTAGTTAAGAGACCATATATGGAATTGAGAACCACAGTTTAAGGAGATAGGTTATAGTGATAGAGCCTAATATTAGGAAGACAAGTTCAAATCCAGTAGCTGTGTGACTTTGGGCAAGTGATTTAACTTCTGTCTATTTCATTTTCTTCTACTGTAAAATGGGTATATTCAGAATTGTTGTGAGGATCAGATAAGATAATGTTTGTAAAACACATGTGTCTGACACATAGTTGGCATTTTTTAAATGTTTGTTCTCGTCTTCCCCCACCCTCGAATTCCCTACCTACGTTCCCCAGCCCTCTTTCATTTCCTCTTTATTTTTGCCATTCTTCAAATTTTATCCAGATAATTCTTCCTTGACACTCTACCAGAATTCTCATTTTCATTAGTTGGTTGCCTTGGGGCCTATAAAAGATTATTTTCCACTTACTATACAGTAGAAAGTTGAAATTTGAAGATTAACACTGAGAGGTTGCTGAGTGGCCTTGATTTTCACTGCTTCTGGAGAGGAAATCTCAATAACGATTGTTGCATTTCTTCTTTGCTTCCTAAACACTGTACTCTTGTACTCTCAAGGCATTTCCAACGAGTTTCTCTTCCCAGGGTGCATACTTGAAGCTCATATTCTGATTACTACATGTCAGAGTGCCCTGTCTAGTTCCTTCTTGTTCTGACTCTTGATAGTGCTTATTAGAAATCAGTGAACATAGAATCACAGTGATCTTTGAATGACTGTTCCATCAGAGGACAGTTCTATCCATTGTAAGTGCTCTTGGATATTTTGTAAATTTAAGGCTTATGGAATGTGTTTTTGAAGTAACTTTTTAACTATTTAAAGTTAGTGTTATGGATCAATTATTTTAAATTAAAAACGGTGATGGCAAGAACATATCTTTGTAACCCTTATTTCAAATTCTGTTTTAACTATAACTGGCATAGCATATTGGTGAGGAAAGCTATTTGTTATAAATGTGAAAAAGCAGTTTGGTGAATGTGAGGCTGAATTATAAGCAATAATTTTAAAAGAAGTAATGATTGATGCAATTGTTTGCATTTTCATGAAAACTTAAGCTATTCAGGGAACATTTCCAAGTGTCTTTTTTTTTTAAACCACTAGTTTTCTTTTCAAAGAGGAATTGAGCCCTATGCATTTTGGGAATCTAAACATAGAAATTAATAAAAAAGATAAACTTGGTCATAAAAACCTTAAAAACATCATGCTTGGCATAAATTGAGTTTAATCATCCTAAAAATGCTTGTTATCCTAAAATTAAAAAAAAAAATCTTAACATGAATGACTTCTCCTCCTTGTTTCTTACATAACTTTTCACCAAAAAAGAAAAAAGAAAAAGAAAAAGAAAAGGAACATATGGAGGGAAAGAGATCTAGAGAAGTATGAGCTGAATATCTAATGATACATATTTTCAAAAGATACTTTTTCCCAAGTTCTATTTAAAATGTTACTGGTTACACTTCTACACTTATAACTTGTTAAATATAATTTTAAAACTTTAAGAAAATTCTTTTTGTATGTATACAAATAACAGTAAAATTCCTTTTTCTATATATGTATACACAATAATGATATCAGGAAATGAGGTGTTCAATATCAAATAAATTTTCCAGATAATTGAAATGTCACCTTTTTAGGTAAAAAAAAAAATCTTTTATACTTTTTTGGTTGAAATTATTTACAAATGTTTTACATACTTTCTTGACATAAACAGTATCTATTGAATAAAGTTCCGTGGTAATTGAAGAACATTGTTTTGAGCATGGCTTACTATACTTGACTTTAGTACCATGTTGCCCTTAAGAGCTATTGAGGTATATTAATACAATTTGCCTTGTACATATAAAAATAAATAGACTTTTTTTTATAGTTACTTTTTTATCCTGTCTTTCCTTTGTGTCACTGCTAGCCTATTTTATTTTATCTATAGTAAAAACAATTTACTGTTCAATTGTCTTATGAAGGCCTTAGGGTGGAACAAGCCTCTCTTATGGAATGAAGTACTTGAACTTTATGATAGCTTTACTTCAGAGATCTTTTTCATTTTCTTGTGAGATCTTGGCCTTTTCTAAATGGTTGGGTTGCTGAAAGTCTTATCTCTAAGTAACTGAGGGATTAACTTACTAAAATGTATCATGGAATAAAGTGTCTTTTGGTTTTTTTTTTTTTTCAAATATAATAGTTTAGATCTTGGACAAATTATTCCTAGAATAACATATTTCAGAAGTAGTTAAGTTTCAAAATGACTGTTTACATATTCTTTTGTGTTGGAATAACTAAAATCTCTTCTCAAAAAGAAAATCATTTGTATGCACAAATCACTTTATTCATGTATGTTTCCTTGGATTCAAATGATTAATAAATAGAATTGTGGCAGGGAAAATAAATACCAAGGAAAGGGACAAATTAATCAATAAGCACTGTCTCTAGTTAAAGCCTAAGGCCCCCAAATAAAATTTTTTTGTTGGGGGGAAGGATTATAGTATTACTTTTTCAAATTCTTTTTATTTCTTTTTAATCTGCTAACCAATTAAGATAAGTAACTTTTTCAAAGCACATAAAATTTTTATTTCACTGAAAAAAAGACATATTCTATGACTTATATTTAAGTTATTGCTTAGTTACTCCATTTGGTTTTTGAACAGAAGCTCCTTGTTAATTTTGTGATTTTTAAATAACAACTAAGGAATTTGGTTTCAGCACTGTTCTTTTTATTTAAGAGAATGCTTTTGGGTTCAAAGAATAACTTTCTATTCATTAAGCATACATTGGGGCATTTTGATTTTGTATATCACAGAATTTTAAGGGCCTTTGACAACCAGTCTGGTTGGTTTTAACCAATATCTGAAAGGAATCCCCACTGACCAGCATCCTCTTATGATCTCCAATGAGGGAAAAACATTCTACTTTTAGACAATTCTAAGTATTAAAAAAAATTCTTGGTTTTAAATCCTGCAATTGCTACTTTGCAACTTCTGCCCATTACCTCTGTTTCTGCTTTCTGCCACATAGAACAAATTGAATCCCTTTTCCATTAGTTAGGCCTTCAGATACTTCAAAACAAAAAACTATCATCTTCTACTTGATTAGGCTTAACGTCCCCAGTTCCTTTAACTAATCTTCATGTGACATGAACTCCAGACCTTTTATCATCCTGGTTGTCTTTCTTCGGACATTTTCCAGCTTATCAGTGTACTTTTTAACCTATGACACCCTAAACTGAACACAATATTCCAAATATAGATTTTCTAAAGAACTTCATGAATTCTTAGGAGAAATGAGTAAAGATATTTTTAAAATGAATTTATAAACTCTTGAAGAAAGAATTAGAAGGATAATAGATAGCTTAGATTCCCTGAAAATTGGATCCTTTAAAGATATAGATGGTCATTTCATTGATCAGAATTGTTAAGTTTTTCAGAGATATTTTTTACACTGTTGTTGGTCTTGTATGAATTGTTCTCTTGGTTCTTCTAACTTTCTTTTGTATATGTTCATACTACCCAGGATTCTTGTAGGTATCTCTTATAGTTTAATAATATTCCATTATATTCTGATGCCATATTGATTCACCATTTCCCAGTTTATGAGAATATGTGGTTTTTTTCTTCTTTAAAATATAATATAAGATGGTTCTCTCTAAGAGCAGGTTTCTTGGGGAGGTTTTCTGGAGGCAGCCTTAGTTTCAGTTAAAGTGATAATCACTCAAATGCAGCCAGATGTTAAAAGTTCAGATCTTTTATTGCTTCCTCCATAGCCCGGGTAGTTTTTCCTAGAGGCCTATCTTTCTGCTTGGTTCCAAGAGCTCTTGCAGTTGTCCTTTGCCTCTGCTTTCTTCAGCTCCAGCCAGCACAGAAGTGGAAGATGGAATAAATCTCTCTTGCCTCCGAGAGAGGGCTTCTGGCTCTCAATCTCCCAGAGTGCTCCTTCTGAGTCTTGTCTCCTTGCCTGGGGCTGGGCAGCTTTCTGGAGAGCCTTTCAGACCAGCCTTGGTCTCAGTGGAGGAAGTGCAGGAGGCCAGCCACCACAGTGGGATGAATGAATCTGGTTGCGCCTCCGAGAGAGGGCTTCTCCTGAATTGACCGAGGCTCCCTTCTCAATCTTTTCAACAAACTAGGCTGACTGAGCTCAGCTGTTTTTATGCTATCTCAAAGATTGAGTCTTCCGAGAGAGAGTGGTATTATGGGATCTGAGAGTGGGATTATGAGTTTCTGGCTTGTGAATCTCATACTGAATACTGACTTGTGAATCTCCCAAAAGTGTGAACTCCAATGAGTACTTAAATACTTCTTGCTTATATGAGTTCTCTAAAGGTGTGAACACAAGCATTGTATCAATTCCATTGAGTTAACACTAGGATTCTAACATCTCCCTTGAGTTATTACCTTGTTTCAAGTTGAATTAACACTAGGATTCTAACAAGAGTACCCTTAAGATTGTTTTCTTTTTTCCCTTTTAATTTGCCTCTTGAAATATTGTATTCCTCCCACCTGTAGACGAATGTTCCAGGTCTTTTGGCTCTAACTGTAGTTCCTTGATATATGAACTGCTTCTTTTTGGATGTTTGGAAGCATTTTTTCCTTTAATTTAGGAACTCTGGATTTTGCTTGTGATAATCTACGGATTTTTCCTTTCAGCTTTTCTTTCAGAAAGTGAATAGTGAATTCTTCCTATGTCTGGTTCTAACAGATCTAGACAGTATATATTTATGATTTCTTGAAATATGTCTAGAATTTTTAAAAAATACTTTTTTTAGGGAGTCCAGTGATTCTTAAATTGTCTCTGCCCATTTTCTATGTTGTTTGTGATATAAAAAACAGAAGAAAATATGAGATATATATCACAGATATCTCACATTTTCTTCTATTTTTTTCAACCTTTTGATTTTATTCCAGTATTTCTTGATATTTCATGGAATCATTGATTTCTATTTGGTCCATTTCAATTTCAGCCTGACTATAACTTGGGTAAGGTTTACTGTTTTCTCTTGTAATCTTGTTATTCTTCTAATTCTTTACTTTTTTACCGTCCTGTTTCACTTTAAAGCACTTTTAAGTTTGTAAGGTATTTTACATAAGTTGACTCATTTTATTTCCATAAAACCCTATGAAATAGGTGCTATTATTCCTTTTTTTCACAGTTGAGGAAACTGAGGCACAAGGAAATTATGACTTATGACTTACCTAAGGTCACATAGTAAGTCAGGCAGGTTTTGAATTCAAGTCTTCTGACTTCAAGTCCCACTGTGCCACCTAGTTGCCCCCTTTATGTCTTTGCTTTAATTTGTTAATTATTCCTTCTTTGGGGGAATCTCTAGATTTCCAATAGTATTTTATACTAGTCTGTAGTCTTTGATTTACTCATCTCTTTAGTGTTAGTTCCTAGAAAGGGGCTAGACGGGTCTGAGTGCTATATTACATTGGGCTTTTGGATGGCAGTAGTCAGCCCTGCTTGTTCTTGCCCCATGTTCCTCAGAGTTCTTGAATTGACCTCTGTCTCCCAGGAGTAGGTGGTACAAAGAATAGAGTGCAGGCTGTGAAGTCAGGAAGACTTGAGTTTAAATCTAGCCTCAGACACTTTCTTTCTGTTAGATTCTGGATAAATCAATTAACCTTGTTTGCCTTAGTTTCCTCGTCTGTAAAATGAGGTTAATAGTAGTACCTATTTGCAGAATTGTTATAAGGATCAAATGAAATAATAATTGTAAAGGGGAAAATAAAATAATAATTGGAAAGTGCTTAGTCCAGTGCCAGGCACAAAGTAGGTAAGCATCTATAAATGCTTATTTCCTTCCTTTTCCCTTTTTCCCTTCCCCCCTTCTCCCCCCCCCCGAATCTTTGAGGTTCAGAACCTTAGTTCTTCAGAACCCTTTCTGGCATCTCAGAGTCCACGATGCTTTGTCTGTCCTGGTTGGAGTCAGTCAACTCTGGCTGATTTTAATACTTGGGGCTTCCTAAGTTCCCTAGCACTTTCTTGGAGGGCCCTTAATTTTTACTGCTTCTAGGCATACAGGGCCTTGCAAGTTATGTGTGTGTTTCTGGTCTTTTTTATGCTGTTCATGTTGGGAGGCTGATCTTCTTTGCCTGCATTGGTGCTGGCTTTGCTAGAGACCCTTTTCTGTTACCTGCAGGATTCTGGCTGATAACAATCTGGGATGATTGAAGTCACGCTAGTTTCTTATCAGATATTTTGATCTGGTGTGAATTTCAGATTTTTGCTGGAGTAGGTATGTGGGACTCCTTGGAGGACAAGCAGCTCTTTGGATCAGCATCCAGCTCTCTCTTTTTCAAGAAGAGATTTAGATCTTTTTTTAAATTTTATTTTATTAAAGCTTTTTATTTATAAAAGACATGCATGGGTAATTTTTCAACATTGATCCTTGCAAAACTTTCTGTTCCAAATTTTCCTTCCTTCCCCCAGTACCCTCCTTTAGGTGGCATGTAGTCCAATACATGTTATATTTGTTAAAATATGTTAAATCCAGCATATGTATACATATTTATACGGTTATCTTGCTGTACAAGAAAAATCGGATCAAGAAGGGAAAAAAAACCTGAGAAAGAAGACAAAATGCAAACAAACATCAACACAAAGAGTGAAAATGCACTCTTGGATTTGTTGTGATCCATACTCAGTTCCCACAGTCTTCTCTCTCTGTGTGTAGATGGCTCTCTTCATCACTGAACAATTGGAACTGATTTGAATGATCTCATTGTTGAAGAGAGCTACATTCATCAGAATTGATCATCATATAGTCTTCTTATTGCCATGTATAATGAGATCCTTTTTTTTTTTTAAGCTTTAACTATAAACTTATAGTTCAAATTAATTTGTAGGCAAGGGGAATAATTTCAGGACCTTGGCGTTTGTGATAGAACTTATAGATATTATGCATTATCAGCTTCTCTTTTTGTAACTGTGAGTGAAAGAAATAAAACCTACAAACATAACTGAAAGCTACAATTTATATTTTATGATTTTCTCTTTCCTTCCTTCCTTTCTTAATTTTCTTTTTTTTTTTTTTTTAATAACTCTTTATTGACAGAACCCATGCCAGGGTAATTTTTTACAGCATTATCCCTTGCACTCACCTATATTCCGATTTTTCCCCTCCCTCCCTCCACCCCTTCCCCCAGATGGCAAGCAGTCCTTTACCTGTTGAATAGGTTACAGTATATCCTAGATACAATATATGTGTGTAGAACCTAACAGTTTTCTTGTTGCACAGGGAGAATTGGATTCAGAAGGTATAAATAACCCAGGAAGAAAAACAAAAATGCAAGCAGTTTATATTCATTTCCCAGTGTTCTTTCTTTGGGTGTAGCTGCTTCTGTCCATCCTTGATCAATTGAAACTGAATTAGCTCTCTTTATCGAAGAGATCCACTTCCATCAGAATACATCCTCAAACAGTATCGTTGTTGAGGTATATAATGATTTCCTGGTTCTGCTCATTTCACTTAGTATCAGTTCATGTAAGTCTCGCCAGTCCTCTCTGTATTCATCCTGTTGGTCATTCCTTACAGAACAATAATATTCCATAACGTTCATATACCACAATTTACTTAACCATTCTCCAATTGATGGGCATCCATTCATTTTCCAGGTTCTAGCCACTACAAACAGGGCTGCCACAAACATTTTGGCACATACAGATCCCTTTCCCTTCTTTAGTATCTCATTGGGGTATAAGCTCAGAAGTAACACTGCTCAAAGGGTATGCACAGTTTGATAACTTTTTGAGTATAGTTCCAAATTGCTCTCCAGAATGGCTGGATGTGTTCATAATTCCACCAACAATGTTTCAGTGTCCCTGTTTTCCCACATCCCCTCCAACATTCCACATTATCTTTCCCTGTCACTCTAGCCAATCTGACAGGTGTGTAGTGGTATCTCAGAGTTGTCTTAATTTGCATTTCTCTGATTAATAATGATTTGGAGCATATTTTCATATGTCTATAAATAGTTTCAATTTCTTCGTCTGAGAATTGTCTGTTCATATCCTTTGACCATTTATCAATTGGAGAATGGTTTGATTTCTTATATATTAGAGTCAATTCTCTATATATTTTGGAAATGAGGCCTTTATCAGAACCTTTGATTGTAAAAATGTTTTCCCAGTTTATTGTTTCCCTTCTAATCTTGTCTGCATTTGTTTTGTTTGTACAAAAACTTTTCAATTTGATATAATCAAAATTTTCTATTTTGTGGTCAATAGAGATCTCTAGTTCTTCTTTGGTCATAAATGCCTCCCTCTTCCACAGGTCTGAGAGGTAAACTATCCTATGCTCTTCCAATTTATTTATAATCTCATTCTTTATGCCTAGGTCATGAACCCATTTTGATCTTATCTTGGTGTACAGTGTTAAGTGTGGGTCAATGCCTAGTTTCTGCCATACTAATTTCGAATTTTCCCAGCAATTTTTGTCAAATAATGTGTTCTTATCCCAAAAACTGGGGTCTTTGGGTTTGTCAAACACTATATTATTAAAGTTATTGGCTGTTTTGTCCTTTGAACCTAACCTATTCCATTGATCAACTAGTCTATTTCTTAGCCAATACCAGATGGTTTTAGTAACTGCTGCTTTATAATATAATTTTAGATCTAGTACCTTTCCTTCCTTCCTTCCTTCCTTCCTTCTTTCCTTTTCTTTCTTTCTTTTTTGAAGCATTTGGGGTTAAGTGACTTACCCAGGGTCACACAATTAGGGAAGTCCTCTATCCATTGTGCCATATTTTATGATTTTCCACCTATAATAAAGACTTGGAAAAAAAATTCTAGTAGAAATTTTGGGAGGGTTTCATGAAAGTTTTTTTTTTCTTCAAATTTAGCTTAAATATTCACTGCTTTTTAATCTACTCTAATTTGTTTTGCTAATCAAAGATTTCACATTCTAATTTCGTTAAGAAACTTTTTAAAGGATAAAATACTTTTAACATTTTGGAATGGGGGCAAAAATCTCTACCAACACATTTACTTTATTTTTTTCTTTATTAAAAAGGAGTTTTTTTGTTTGTTTGTTTGTTTTTAACAAAGTAATAAAAAGTAATTTGCAAGTTCTTGGGGCATCTAGGTAGCACAGTGCCTAGAGTACCAGCTCTGAATTCAGGAGGACCTGAGCTCTCTCTGATCTCAGACACTTAACACTTCCTAGCTGTGTGACCCTGGACAAGTCACTTAATCCCAATTGCTTCAGCAAAATAAAATAAAATTAAAAATAATTTGTAAGTTATTAAGAATAAAATATTATTTATAACCTATATTGGATTGTTGCTAATTTGGGAAAGAAGGAAAAAGGGGAAGGAGAGAAAAAAGAAAATTTGGAACTCAAAATCTTACATTCTCCATACCAAAATGAGCTATTTTTATATGTAATTGGAAAAATAAAATGCTATTGAATAAAAAAAGTAAAATGTTAGTTGACAAATTTGTATTTTGCTCCACTCAAAGATTCACCCCTTAACCCAGGGTTGTCATATATGCCCAAAGCCTTACCTTCATATTTTTTCCCCTTACCCAAACTAATCTCATCTCATAATTTGCTAGTCAAACCAGCATATTTCTTTGGACAGACTTGATTTTGATACCATAGTCTCTTGTCTCAAGATCAGAAAGTCTCACATTGTTATACCAGCTCCTGCTGCTTCTTCCCTAAAATGGGTTTCATTATAACCACAAATATGGAATGACTTGGGGCTAAGTGACTTGCCTAGGGTCACACAGCTATGACGTTTTAAATGTCTGAGGTCAGATTTGAACTCAGGACCTTCTGACGTCAGGGCTGGTTCTCTATGCACTATGCCACCTAGCTGCCCTGGGGCATGATTTTGAGATATCTAAAAGGCACTTGGTAATTTGGTATTACAACTCAGAAGTGAGACTGACTAAATATATTGATCTGGAAATGATCTGTGTAGAGATAGTACTTGAACCCTTGAAAGCTGATGAGATCACCAAGTAAGATAGTATAGAGATAAAATTACTAGGACCCAGGACAGATCCTTGAGGGCTGTAATTAGTGGGCATGATATGGATGAAGATCCAGCAAAGGAGACCAAGAAGTGGTCAAACAAGAAAAGAAAATACTGTTGTGAAAACCTAGAGAGCAGAGAGTATCCAGAAAAAAGTGATCCATGATGTAAGATGCTGAGAAGGGAATCAAGAATGATTTCAATCTGGTCAAAGGATAAGAACAGACAATTTTCAGAGGATGAAATTGAAACTATTACCACTCATATGAAAGAGTGTTCCAAATCATTATTGATCAGAGAAATGCAAATTAAGACAACTCTGAGATACCACTACACACCTGTCAGATTGGCTAAGATGACAGGAAAAAATAATGATGAATGTTGGAGGGGATGCGGAAAACTGGGACACTAATGCATTGTTGGTGGAGTTGTGAACGAATCCAACCATTCTGGAGAGCAATCTGGAATTATGCCCAAAAAATTATCAAATTGTGCATATCCTTTGATCCAGCAGTGTTTCTATTGGGCTTATATCCCAAAGAAATACTAAAGAAGGGAAAAGGACCTGTATGTGCCAAAATGTTTGTAGCAGCCCTGTTTGTAGTGGCCAGAAACTGGAAAATGAATGGATGCCCATCAATTGGAGAATGGCTGGGTAAATTGTGGTATATGAATGTTATGGAATATTATTGTTCTGTAAGAAATGACCAGCAGGATGAATACAGAGAGGACTGGCGAGACTTACATGAACTGATGCTAAGTGAAATGAGCAGAACCAGGAGATCATTATACACTTCGACAACGATATTGTATGAGGACATATTTTGATGGAAGTGGATTTCTTTGACAAAGAGACCTGAGTTTCAATTGATAAATGACGGACAAAAGCAGCTACACCCAAAGAAAGAACACTGGGAAACGAATGTGAACTATCTGCATTTTTGTTTTTCTTCCCAGGTTATTTATACCTTCTGAATCCAATTCTCCCTATGCAACAAGAGAACTGTTGGGTTCTGCAAACATATATTGTATCTAGGATATACTGCAACATATCCAACATATAAAGGACTGCTTGCCATCTAGGGGAGGGGGTGGAGGGAGGGAGGGGAAAAAAAAAATCGGAACAGAAACTAGTGTCAATATAAAGTAATTATTAAATAAAAAATTAAAAAAAAAAAGAATGATTTCAATCAAGAAAAGTCCATTAGAATTGGCAATTAAGAGTTTATTTGTAACTTTGGAAAGTAATTTTTCAGTTAAATGATGAAGTTGGAAATCAGATTGAAGTTTTAAAAGAAAATTGAAAGGAATGTGGAGGATTTTTCAAGGAGTTTAGCCTTGAAGGAAAAGAGAGAGATGGGATAAAAAGTGGAATAGGTAGAACAAATTAAAGTATTTTAATGATAGTAGAGACATGTTAGGTCAAGAGGAAGAAGCTATTACAGAAATTGAAAGTTAGACAATGACAATAGTGGGGGGGGGTCTTCTTCTGCAGAAAATGGAGTGGGAATCAAAGGTAGGAGACCATAGGGAAGGAGGAGATGGAGTGGGATGGGAGCAAAGTCCAAATGATATAAAATGAGCAGGAAGGGAGAAGAAGGAGCTGGGTGAATGGTTTCAGTTTTTTGGGTTAAGTGTGAAATTAGGTCTGATGAAGCCTTCATCTGAAGAGTACAGGTAAAGTGCTGTGGAAATTTGAAAGAGAAATGAAAAGGTTTGGAGATGCTGGTATGGAGAATGTAATAATTTTTCATAAAGTGCTTTATAAACCATATGATACTATATAAATGCTATTATTATCATCAATTAGGGAGGAGTAGAAGAATTATTTTGCTGAATTCAAGATTTAGTGAGATTAGATAACATAAATTTGTAGTGGATTTAGCATAATTTTGTGATTTCTCCCTCTCCCCCAGTTCTATTCAGTAGCATGTGAATAGGAACAGAGGTTGTAGATAGTGACAGTAGTATTGGATTGAACAACAGACCAAAGGATTTACAGGGAGGGTGGAGAACAAGTTTAATCATTGAGAAAGATGGAAGATAGAAGAATTTTAGAATTCATGAATATGGAAGTAGAACATTTAGGGATGATGCTTACATTAAGGGATGATCATCTCTATGTCTGAATTGAATATATCTGAATCTATATCTATATCTAACAGTGAATGAAAGGGATATGGTGGAGGTTGGGTCTTTGGGACAGTTGACAGTTGATTGAATGTTAGAAATTGAGGGAGAGAAATTAGAAGTTTGGGTTATTGTGATTTTGAGAGGAGGAGCAGATTTTGTTCAAAAGATCATGTCAGTTTTAAACATTTGAGTTGAAGGTCTGGAAAGATCTTATCCACCAACTTGAGTGACTTTGTCTTGCTTTTCCAATAAATGTAAACCATGTCTTATCTTTTAAAGCCCTACACAGCCTGGCCTCAATCTTTTTTTCCTCATTGAACATTATTCCGTAACCTGCGATCTGTCGTCCAGCCAAATGTGCCTTCTTTTTGTTCTTCATACAACATCCATCTCCTTTTCACTTGATGTTGTGGATGCCTTCCTCCTCCTCTCTATCTCAGAGTCCTTCTCTTCCTTTAAGATGAATTTCAAATAGCCTCTTCTACATGAAGCCTTTTTTGACCCTTCCCTCTTATTTGCTAGTGTTCTCTCTCCCAAACCACCTTTTAAAACTAATTTGAATATGCTTGTATTTGTAACTTTATGTTTTTGACTAAAAAAAATTCATCTCCTAGCATCCAGTCTTCTAATAATGAGACTTTCAGAATTTAGTCTGTCTTTAGACAATATGCATAGTATTTTGATGGACTCCCTTATTAAATGTAGGACGTGTTCTAATGAGCCAACTTTTGAGATGTTCCATATCAAAGGGAACCATTAAAGTAAGATTTTAGAAGAGCATTTCCATGTATGATATAATAATGTTAGATGCTAACTATACTATTATTTATTTAACCTTCAGTATTTATGTGGTGGTTGGTGGTGGGTTTGGCTCATTTTTTTTGTTTCTGTTTTTTGTAATAAGTGATCTAAATCCAAATTTGAAATTTTGAAAAATTTTAAAGTTTTTATTTTTATGCTTATTTAAAATCATTCTCTATTTTAACAGAAAGTACCACTGGCCTCTCTTTTCAATTTTAAAAGCATAGTTTTTAATTATGGGTAAAGGTAACACCGCCCCTACTGTGTATAAAGATTTATAGCTGTCCAAAATGAACATTTAGTGAATTTTTCACAGTATGTCTATTCTCAGCTTTGCTCACTTTTTATCATATCTCCAGAATTCTCAGTGACATTAATGATAAGAAAGAAGACTGGAGTAAGAGTAACGGTGTACTTATTCACTTACACAAAAATGAATACTCCAGAATTGAGCAGAGATTATATGGGGTATAAAAATGTTGAAGGACAAGATAAGTGTATACCATATTTTGCTACCAATTAATATTTCTTTTTAGAGACTTTAATTATCATATGGAAATTAATACAAGCTTTTTTTTTTGTTGACACATGAACTAAATATAGGAAACTAAGTCTTCTAGAAATCTAGGTTGGCTTAATAATGCAAGAATATTGGAAAGTACATGTGTTTGAAAACTTTAACTCTAGGATTCACTTGATCAAGAAACTTATTTTTTGTCATTTTACTCGAAGCAAGACTTAACAACTACTTTCCCTAATGGAGCAATCCTAAAGCTTTTTTTTTTCTCCCCGTGACATACTGTCAGCAGTGCACATTAAAAAGACATTATGAAATGGAAGCTGCTTTTAGGTGCTCTTGATTTTGCCAGATGAGATGGAATCATCAGGTTAAGATAGGAAAATAACAGTGATCTTTAGCTATTAGATATTATTTAATGCAATAAAGTATATGATTGGCTTTTAGAAAGAATCTTGACAGAGGTGGAACAGTTACTGTAATTTATTTGGCAGCAAAAGACAGTGTCACTAAATTTTACAGTTGCTAAAAATAAAACTCAACTTAGTGAAATCACTTTAGAAACTGCCTCTGGGTACTGAGCATATTGGGTTGTTAAATCAAAACATGTTACAAATTGATCTTATTGGGTAGGGTCTTAGCAACACCCTGGGACTGGCAAAATTCCCTTGCTTTGACACTTAAGTAAGGGCTGTAGAATCAACTCCTATTGCTCACTTTACTTCATTGTTAATAGAAGATTACTTTTGAATTGTGCTGTAATGTTATTCACTATAATAAAAATTGGCTGTTTGAATGATTACTTTCAAAGATTGTATTTCTCAGAACATTACACATTAACTTTTATTTCTAAATCAATTGACTTGAGTATAGATTCTAAACTTTCTGCATATGAGATGGTAGGGATTTGGAAGGGAGTAAAGTTTCTCAAGAGGGTATCATTAGATAAAAAGGAGGCTGCTTAGGGCAACTTGGAAAAATGGAAAGCTGGGATTATATGTCCTATATTACTATATATGCTAATATAATAATAGAAATAAATTAATATGTTCAAATAGCTCTCATCTCAGGAGTACTATAGATGTTAACTCCTATTCATAAGTGAAAGGCTCTGGCATCTGCATTGTAAACTAAACAGCAGTTCTCAGTTAAACTATATCAAGCTGACATTTGTCAGTAGTACTCCCTGGAAATTAGCATTTACCTTGCCATGCTGAATGGAGGAGCTTATCACAATATTTCATTGTGAAGATAGAAAAATATTCTGTTGTACCATGATTAAGGAAATATTGTAAGGAGAAGATGGGCTAATTGAAGTAACTTCCTTATGATACAATGACATGTCAAATTGTGACATTGTTTAGGAACAGAGCACCAAGTACTCTAGTGCTGTATTATAGCATTATTTTTTGCAGTTTATTGTTGACTGAATGAAAATGAAGTCTTTTTATCTGCCTAACATTTTGTATTTATGTGTTTCATGAAATTATACTTTTGAGTTTACTTTGGCCAAATTTGGTATGTTTAGGTTTCAAAAAATCAATAAGCATTTTAAAAGATTCTGTGTAAATAATAGCTATTCAGAAATGCAAAGGGAAACATGAAATTGATTATCCCTTTTACTGGGGGAGACAATATGCACATATATAAGTATATATAATATATGTATACAAAATAAATGAAAGGTAATAGAAGGATACTGGGGGGGTGGGATGGGACATCCTCAGGAAAGGTTTCATCTAGAAAGTGGCATTTGAAGTGTTGAAGGCAGAGGGAAAGTGAAAGAGTATTCTGGAGTTGTCAGAATAGCCAGATTAAGATTTGGCAACTGATTGAAAATGTGGAACAAGTTCAAATGAGGAATTGAAGATAACACTTAAGTACAAACCTGTGTAATCAGGAAGATGTTGTTGAAAATAGTGAAGTTAAGATTCAATTTACATTTATGTTTTGGTTTTGTTATTCAGCATTTTGAAACAAAATGGCATCCATTCAGAGTTTTCAAATGAGTATATTTTCTGTGGCCTTTAGTTGGCACAGTGAATAGAGTACTAGACCTGGAATCAGGAAGACTCATTTTCCTGAGTACAAATCTGGCTTCAAACTCTAATCAATGTGTGACTGGTTTTCATTTAGCCCGGTTTGTCTCAGTTTCCTCAGAATGGCAAACCACTCTAAGTATCCTTGTCAAGAAAATCCTAAAGGAGTCATAGAGAGGCAGAAACGAATTAAGTGACTGAACAACAAAAGTTTTTCTCTAATTTAAAAAATTTCATTGAAAGTTGGTGCATGGAAATGTGATTATATTGAGTGAAGGCTACAATTCAGACAGCTAGTAATATACTTTTGGTCAAATAATGCCCTATGAACAAAAGTATTGGAGAGACAGCATAGCAGAGTAGAGAGAGCGAGCTGACTTTGGAATGAGAAAAGACTGAGCTCAAGTCCTACCTTGCCCATACTCTAGCCATGTAACCTTGCATAATCTGTCTTTCTGAGACTATAAACTGCAGAACTGTTGCTATTCAACATATTCAGCATTGGTAGAAAAACATTTCATCACTGGTATTTCCTTACATCAGTGAATGTACAGATCCAGCTCCTCCACAAAAAGATTAATTTATGATAAACATAAATAGGTAATATTTATGGCATTACTTTTCAAAAAAGTTATTTTCTTCTATTGGCAGTAACATTTCAATGGGATTTTATTGTGATAAAGATATATTATCATTGTTTATCAGAAATTTAATTTAAGGGTGGTAATTACATTTCTAAAGGAACTTTCATAGAGAATTTTATAAATATATAATTTGTTAAGCTCACCTGTATTAATGCTGCTCAGCATTACTGAACATTGTAAATACTTGAACAAGAAAAAGTAAATTAGAAGAGACCATGTATGTAGAGATGGTAAATAAGATGGTAAATCTTATTTTTAATAAGATGGTAATCTTAGGGGTGTGAGAAAAATCTTAGATAGCTACAAATTGAGAGGATACCTCAGTCATAAAAATTAAGTAATAGTAAAACAGTAATATTCACATACTATAGAATTGACAACTATTTTAATCACTTTCTTACCAAAAGTTTTCAATTTAATTATAATAATAACTAACATTTATGCAATTAAGATTTACAAAGTATTTTACAAGAATTATTTCATTTTATTTAGACATTTAAATGATCTTTTTTTCCTAAGGGAAATGTATCTTCAATTTCATAATGGCAATTAATGGAAACATAAGGTTTGCTTTATAATCAATTTTGATGTTTTAAATCTGTTCCATAAAATGAGGACTATATATTATTTTTGTTAGTTTTTAGATGAAGGTTGCTGAATATAGCAAAGTTTGAAATTATAGTTTATATGATATATAAAAATGTTAGTTTCCTATTAGGCCTGTCATATGAGTCAGTTTTGTATATATCTTCTAACATAAAAGAGAACAGTTTGTTAGTGTAGTAAAAACTTCTTCATATATCTCAAAAAATGATTTTTTAAAATTGAAAATTGAGATCTTTCTCAAATAGCCAAATGACTCTATAATCTAATCATTTTGGTTATTCCCTCCAGCCATGTTATTTGTAATTCATACTTGCTTGTATATGTGCAACTCTTGACTTCCAATAAATTTGATTTTATCTTGATACTATAATTATAAGTAGAAATACATGAGCTGTCCAACAATTATGTCACACTATTGCCACATAAATAGGTTACTCTTCACTTATACTTTTATTTAATGAAATTCTTTATTTCATTTTTCTTTATAATTCCTTGTTTGTAATGTTTTACAGTATGTTCATGTTCTCCATTGGTCCTTTTAAAAATTTAACTCTTCTGTGATGTATCGATTTTTTTAGCAGAAATAAATATTAATATTTTATTTTTTCTATTGCAAACAACTTTAACATTAATTTTTTAAAACTTTGAGTTCCCTTTTTTCTTCGCCTCTTCCTTCCTTGAAAAGGCAATTTGATAGAAATTATACATTTCTAATATGCAAAATGTATTTCCATATTAACTATGTTGCAAAAGAAAACAGAACAAAAAGACAAAATTTTTAAAGTGTGTTTCAGTTTATATTCAGACTCCATCAGTTCTTTCAGTGGAGGTAGATAATATTTTTCATCACAAGTCTTTCAGAATTATCTTAGATCATTGTATTGCTGAGAATAGCTAAGTCATTCACAGTTGATCATCATACAGAATTTCTATTACTATATATAAAGTTCTCTTTATACTTATATAAGTTTTTTCTAGATTTTTCTGAAAGCATCCTGTTTGTCATTTCTTACAGCACAATAGTATTCCATCACAATCATAAATTATGGCTTGTTCAGCCAAACCCCAGTTGATGGGCATCTCAATTTTCAATTCTTTGCCACCACACAAGCTGCTATAAATATTTTTATATATATAGGTCTTTTCCCTTTTGGAAGGGGGAAGGAGTGGGGAGGAAGGGGATAATGGTATTGTTGGTTCAGGGGGTATGCACAGCATTCTAGCTCTTTGGGTGTACTTCTAAATTACTTTCCAGAATGGTTGGATCAGTTTACAACTCATCAGCAATGAGTGTCCCAATTTTTCTACATCTCCAATATTTATTTTTTTTTCTACCAAATAGTCTGCTGGGTCTGAGATAGTATATTAGAGTTGTTTTAATTTGTATTTATCTAAACAATAATGATATAGGACATTTTTTCATGTGACTATGTTTAGTTTTGCTTTTTTCTTCTGAAAACTGAGTGTTCATATTTTTTGACTATCAATTAAGAATGACTATTCTTATAGGGTATTGATATTAAGAAGCAGAACTTTTCTTTCAGTGGGAATTTGGGAGTCATTAAATCTTTTTGGAATTTCCTAAAGCTGAATAGACTGGATTGTAGGCATTCTCCTCCTCTGCCTCCTCCTCCATCCCCCCTCCTCTCCTCCTGTGATTATTGATTTTACTCAGGTGACTTGGTAATAATATTTGGGATTTGATGTGATCAACACAATATTACTTATGATTGGATATCTAGAGCACCTCATCGTCTATACAGAATCTCTTTTCAACTTGTATTGTACTTCAGATTTCTTTCATGACAGTGATGTATACTTCTTGCAAGCATATCTCCCTGTTTAATGCTTCCCCTGATGTTAGTGGTCCCAGGTTTGTTAAACTATGTTACCTGTTGTTATTAAATCTTTTAAGGAATCTTGTATAATTTGTATAGATAGCATTTATTGGCAATTAGACCTTAAAGAAGTGTTTACCCTATTGAATCAATTTTAAATATAGTTATGTGCCGGGAACCATTTTATTCTTTATAGCCATCAGTCAATTATATGATGGTAAAAATGTAATTGGTTATGGAATGTTACTTGCAGAAGACTGCTTATTAACATACTCATTGAGGAATTCCTTAGTATATATGTCTGTTATTTTCATGGATAGGGTAGTGGGCATATAATTTGGTACTGATATTCTCTTGATCACCTTTTTGATAATAATAAGGTCCAAGAATTTCCCCATGCCTTTGATATGTTTCTCTCCTTAAGATATCCTGAGAATTGATTTCTCAACTCCTATAGAATTATTGCTTCTCCAGGCTACATCTCTTCTTTGTACATTTGACCTTGTCTAGATGGTCTTCACATTTTTTTCTCTTAAGTGTCATTTCTACCTCATTTTTTTGCACATCTGGAAAAGGATTTATTATAAAATTATAAAAATCTTTCCTTCTTTTGTCCTTTCAGTTTTATTCTTTTTTTTATTAATAGCTTTTTATTTACAAGTTATATGCATGCATAATTTTACAGCATTGACAGTTGCCAAATCTTTTGTTGCAATTTTTCCCCTCCTTCCCCCCACCCCCTCCCCTAGATGTCAGGCTGACCAATACAAGTTAAATGTGTTAAAGTATAAATTAAATACAAAATAAGTATACATGTCCAAACCGTTATTTTGTTGTACAAAAAGGATCAGACTCTGAAATAGTGTACAATTAACCTGTGAAGGAAATAAAAAATGCAGGCAGACAAAAATATAGGGATTGGGAATTCTATGTAATGGTTCTTAGTCATCTCACAGAGTTCTTTCGCTGGGTGTAGTTCCAATTTTATTCTAAGATGACTTTGTTTAGTTGGGTCTCTCACAAGCTTTCTTTATATTTATTTTCCCTTCATTGATTTCTCAGTTTACATGATGATACTATAATCTCTTCTACTATCCTTCTTCATAAGGTTTTACAAATATATTTTTCTTCTAATAAAATCCAGTGTTTTGGATCTAATAAAATCTAGTAAATTCATGTTGTCCTTGGTTGCTACTTTTCTCATTTGTTAAGTCTTTTCTAACCAAGAAGTTTTTTATGATCTTTTGGTCTTTTCTAGTTAATGCATTTGATTTAAATCTGTTAAATTTCTGTATAAAATTACTATAGTTAGTATTGTACTTTTCTCCACTTATTTCCTAGCTTGCAGTGTCAAAAACTTGTTTAAATAAGTTGTTGGAATTATTTTAATTCTATTCCATTTTTGAAAATCATTTTGATTCTTCTAGCTTTATATAAATTGATATTTTTTGTTTTAACAAGCCAAGGGTCTGAGTGTACACAGGCAAAAATTCTGGAATGATTTCCCACATGAAAAATGAATTTTTCCTGTCAAAGTATAATTCATTTCATTGTTATTCATTGTTTGCCATGTTCTAAGCCTTTATTTCTTTTATTCTAAGATAGTATTCATTGAACTCTTATTACTTTTTAAATATTCCCTTTCTTTGTCTTTATTTGCTTCTATTCATTTTCCACTTTCTGATGTGCTTTAATAAATTCCTTTTGTACTTACTTTCATATCTCTGAGAACGTTGGGAAGCAGGAACAAAAATAAACATGGCACTGGCTTGGGGTTTTAAGAAATATATGTTAACATTTTTATGTTCAAATGAAAATTTCTAGTCAACAAACATTTATTAAACACCTACTGTGTACCAGGCACTAGAATCTGAAAATCTAAAGGCATACATACCCTCAAATTGCTTATATGCTAAGGGACAAACACCATATGTATGTTTATAAGTATATTCAAAATAAATATAAGGTAAGTTTTAAAAGGGAGATCCCTAGGAGCTAAGGAGTTCAAAAAAGGCTTCATTGGAAGGTAGTGCATGAATCTAATTTTTAAAAAATAATAATAATTCTAAGGGATGAATATGAGGAAAGAATACATTTTAGTCCCATGGGACAGAGTTTGGATGAACTATATAGTGTAGGAAGGGGCTAATAGATAATATCTGGAAAGATAGTTTGGGACCAGATTGTTAAATATTTTAAATGCCAAACAGGAATTTTATCCTAAATGCAAGAGAAAACTTTTTCATTTTTATTTATTTATTTATTCATTCATTCATTCATTCATTTATTACAGCTTTTTATTTACAAGATATATGCATGGGTAATTTTTCAGCACTGACCCTTGCAAAAGCTTCTGTTCCAACTTTCCCCCCCTTCCCCTAGATGGTAGGTAGACCTATATATGTTAAATATATATTAAACACAATATATGTACACATATCCATACAGGTATTTTGCTGCACAAGAAAAATCGGACTTAGAAATAAGGTAAAAATAACCTAAGAAGGAAATTTAAAAAATGCAAGTGAACAAAAACAGAAGGAGTGGAAAAATTGTGTTGTGGTTCACACTCATTTCCCATAGTTCTTTCACTGGGTGTAGCTTGTTCTCTTCATTATTGAACAAATGGAACTTATTTGGTTCATCTCATTGTTGAAGAGAGCCACGTCCATCAGAATTGATCATCATATAGTATTGTTGTTGATGTGTATAATGGTATCCTGGTTTTGCTCATTTCACTCAGCATCAGTTCATGTAAGTCTCTCGAGGCCTTTCTGAAATCATCCTGCTGGTCATTTCTTAAAGAACAATAATATTCCATAACATTCATATACCACAACTAATTCAGCCATTCTCCAATTGATGGGCATCCATTCAATTTCCAGTTTCTAGCCACTACAAAACTATCTTATGTTCTTCTAATTTATTTATAATCTCATTCTTTATGCCTAGATTATGAACCCGTTTTGACCTTATCTTGGTGTATAGTGTTATGTGTGGATCAGTGCCTAGTTTCTGCCATACTAATTTCCAATTCCCAGCAGTTTTTCTGAAACAGTGAATTTTTATCCCAAAAGTGGGGTCTTTGGGTCAAACTCTAGATTATTATAGTTATTGACTATTTTGTCCTATGAACTTAATCTATTGTACTGATCGACTCATCTATTTCTTAGCCAATACCAAATGGTTTTGGTGACTGCTGCTTTATAATATAGTTTTAGATCTGGTACACCTTAATTTGATTTTTTTTTTCATTAGTTCCCTTGAAAGTCTTGACCTTTTGTTCTTCCAGATGAATTTTGTTATTATTTTTTTCTAGGTCATTAAAATAATTTTTGGGGAGTCTGATTGGTATAGCACTAAATAAATAGATTAGGTTGTATTGTCATCTTGATTATATTCACTCGACCTATTCAAGAGCGCTAAATATTTTTCCAATTGGTTAGATCTGACATTATTTGTGTGAAAAGTGTTTTGTAGTTTTGCTCATACAGTTTCTGACGTTCCCTTAGCAGACAGATTCCCAAATAGTTTATATTATCAGCAGTTACTTTAAATGGAATTTCTCTTTGGATCTCTAGCTGTTGGATTTTGTTAGTGATATATAAGAATGCTGATGATTTATGTGGATTTATTTTGTATCCTGCAACTTTGCTAAAATTATAGATTATTTCTAATAGCTTTTTTATAGAATCTCTGGGGTTCTCTTAGTATCCCATCATATCATCAGCAAAGAGTGATAATTTGGTTTCCTCATTACCTACTCTAATTCCTTTAATCTCTTTCTCAACTTTTATAGCTGAAAATAGCATTTCTAATACAATATTAAATAGTAATGGTGATAGTGGGCAACGTTGTTTCCCTCCTGATCTTACCGTGTTTCCCCGAAAATAAGACCTATCCCGAAAATAAGCTCTCCCCTTACTGTATAAGATTCCTCTAAAATAAGCCCTCCCCCGAAAATAAGCCCTAGGAGATTGCTACTGTAGTGAAGGTGATCCCTTGCGCTACACGCTACATTACGGTACCCTCTGTATGTACCGTACCCCCACCCCCACCCCCGAGTGAAACGCATGCCGCGCTCCAAGCTGCATCCAATCAGAGCTGCAGCAGTGAGCTTGTCATTCTGTGCTTCCCTAGTGATTTGCTTGCTGGCGCCATTGAGAGCAGTGCCGCGGAGGAGAGCTGAGGCAGGACAACATAAAAACCCAGTATGTAAGAGGGAATGAGGGGGCATGATGGAGGATAAAAGAAGAATTCAGGGGGCATGATAGAGGATAAAAGAAGAACTCAGCCAGCACTCACCACGCTAAAGAAATGAAGAACTTCCTTGCAGAGAGAAGAATAGATCAAGGAATGATTCCTGCAGGAATGACTGCCTATCTCCACACCCTTGATATTGCAATAAACAAGCCATTCAAGGACCATTTGCGCATGGAAGTCAATGACTACATTGAAAATAGAATGGAAAGAAATCAGCGTGGAAACTTTGTGAAGCCCTGTCTGCAAGAAGTCGTGACTTGGGTGAAGAAGTCATGGGATAAAATTACTGACAGCTATGTCGCCAAGGCACTATGAGTAGGTTACCTGGATAAGACATGTTCATTTAAAGAGAGCTATATTGGTGGGCATGACAGATTGGGTCCACTTCTTCTGAAGGAAATAGAGGCGCAAGACATCCAGGACGGAATTCAGGGTATGGACACTTATGACGATGTTGTTGAAGAAGATGACATGATCATTATTGAATAAAGGTACTTTTTTTGTTCACATTTACCTGTTTAATAAAATTGCTGTCAATGTTCATTAAAATAAGCGCTCCCCTGCAAATAAGCCCTCTGGTGTTTTTTCTGTCCAAAAAAAAATTAATAAGACAGTGTCTTATTATCGGGGAAACACGGTATTGGCAATGATTCCAGTTTATCCCCATTATATATGGGGATACATACATGCTTACTGGCAGTTTTAAATAGATGATCCTGACTATTTTAAGGAAAAGTCCATTTATTCCTATGTTCTCAAATGTTTTTTAATAGGAATTGATGTTAGATTTTATCAAATGCTTTTTCTGTATCTATTGAGATGATCATTTGGTTTTTGTTAATTTCGTTATTGATATAGTTAGTTATGCTAATAGTTTTCCTAATATTGAACCAATCCTGAATTCCTGGTATAAATCCTACTTGGTCATGGTGTATTATCCTGGGGATGATTTTCTGTAATCTTTTTGCTATTATTTTATTTAATATTTTTGCATCAATATTTACTAGGGAGATTGGTCTATATTTTTTTTTCTCTGTTTTCATCCTACCTGGTTTAGGTATCAGTACTATGTCTGTGTTATAAAAGGAATTTGGTAGGAGTCCTTCATTCACTATTTTTTTTCAAATAGTTTATATAGTATTGAGTTAATTATTCTTTATGTTTGGTAGAATTTACATGTAAATCCATCTGGTCCTGGGGATTTTTTTCTTAGGGAGTTGATTAATAGCTTGTTCTATTTCTTTTTCTAAAATGGGATTATTTAAGCAATTTACTTCCTCCTCTGTTAATCTGGGCAGCCTATATTTTTGAAGGTAGTCATCCATTTCACTTAGGTTATCAAATTTATTGCATAAAGTTGGGCAAAGTAACTCCTAATTATTGCTCTAACTTCCTCTTCATTGGTGGAAAGTTCTCCCTTTTCATTTTTAAGACTAACAATTTGATTTTCCTCTGCTTTTTCTAATCAAATTTACCAAAGATTTATGTATTTTGTTGGTTTTTTCATAAAACCAGGCCTTAGTTTTCTTTTTTATCTTCTCTTTCTCTTATTTTATTCAAATAAGCCTCTAGAGATATAAAATTTCCCCTTATTACCACTTTAACTGCATCCTACAAATTTTGGTATGTTGTCTCATTGTTGTCATTCTCTTGGGTAAAATTATTATTTGTGTCTTATGATTCATTCATTCTTTAGGATGAGATTATTTAGTTTCCAATTACTTTTTGGTATATTTACCCCTAGCTTTTTGTTGAATGTAGTTTTTATTGCATCATGATCTGAAAAGAATGCATTTACCAGTTCTGCCTTTCGGCATTTAATTTTAAGGTCTTTATGTCCTAATATATAGTTTTCTTTGTCTCTTCGTGAGATGTAATTTCCCTCTTTTTACCTCCACTTTTCCCTTTTTCTGATACAATCCCCTTTCTATGTCTAATTCCCTTTAAAAAAATATTATAACAGTAAAATCAAATTATACAAGCGGTCTTTATGTATGCCTGTAACAGAAATACAGTTCTCAAGAGTTATTTTTATCTTTTTATGCTTCTCTTGAGTTCTATATTTGGAGGTCAAATTTTTGGTTTAGCTCTGTTGTTGTTTTTTTCATTAGGAATAAATGGAATTCACCTATTTCATTAAATGTCCATCTTCTTCCCTGGAAGTAAATGCTCAGCTTAGCTGGGTAGTTTATTCTTGGCTGTATTCCAAGTTCTTTTGCCTTTCAGAATATCAGATTCCAGGCCCTTCGATCCTTTAATGTGGAAACTGCTAGATCCTGAGTGATCCTTATTATGGCTCCTCGGTATTTGAATTGTTTTTTTTCTGGCTGCTTGTAATATTTTTTTTTCCTTAGTCTGATAGTTCTGAAATTTAGCCACAATATTCCTTGGAGTTTTTATTTTGGGGTCTCTTTTAGAAGGTATTCAATGAATTTTTTCAATGGCATGTTACCTTCTGATTCTATTACATCTGGCCAGTTCTCTTTGATGATTTCCTAGAAAATAGTGTCTAGGATCTTTTTTTTCATTATGGTTTTCAGAGAGCCCAGTAATCCTTAAATTCTCTCTCCTAGATCTATTTTCCAAGCATGTTGTTTTTCCAAGTAGATATTTAACTTTTTTTTCCTATTTTTTTATTATTTTGGTTTTTCTTGACTGATTCTTAATGTTTCAATGAATCATTCATTTCCATTTGTTCAGTTCTGATTTTTAATGAGTTATTTTCTTCATTAATTTTTTTTTACTTCTTTTTGTATATGTCCAGTTGAGATTTTAAATGAGTTGTTTTGCTCTATGGAATTTTTTTCCATTTCACTAATTTTTTTAAACTGAGTTATTTTCTTTCTCCAATTCACAAATCCTACTTTCCTGGGAGTCCTTTATCTTTTCCATTTCACAAATTCTGTTTCCCTGGGAGTTCTTTACCTTTTCCAATTCACATTTTAGGAAGTTGTTTTCTTTTTCCACTTTATCAAATTTTTCTTTTAGTGAGTTATATGCCTTTTCCATACTCTCTTGCAGAGCTTCCCTTTCTTTTCTCCATTTTTCTTCTAGCTGTCTTTTAAGATCTTTTATAATTTTTTTCTAGGAGAGCCTTGTGTGATGGGGAACAGATTATATCCACCTTTGGGTTTTTGTCTGGAGATTGTCTGCTATTTAGTCTCTTCAGGGTTGGAAATCTGCTCTCTTTCTGCATAGAAGCTATCTATAGTTAGAGCTCACTTTGTTTTTTTACTCATTTTTTAAAAGCCCTTAGGATCTGCCCTCATGGCAGGGAAGTTCCCAGCTTCCTGTACAGAACAGGGACAGATGGACGGTACCTGTCCTGTGAACGGGCTGCTTAGAGTGACTGCCCTGGGAAGAGCTGTGAGCTGAGGAACAGTAGCTATCCTGCAGAAACATCACTGCCCTGGGCAAAAGCCCAGTGCTGCGTAATGTGACTGCGCTGTGGTCCTGCTGAGTCACTCCTGGTGCTGGGGGGTTGTGGCCAGGTCCTGTGAAACTCTGATGTTTTGGAGTACACTCTACCTTTGGCGTTTGTGTAACTTCTCTGCTGATCTACTGCTTTGCAACAAAAGCAAAGCAGCCAACCTGTGGTAGAGTCCTCCCTGGAGACCACCCCCATCCCTAGCTGCTCAGTATATGCTAGCCTCCGTGTTCTGCCTCCCTGTCTGCACTGGCCTCCTCCTGCCTAATCAAGACAGACCTTTTATGGCAATCTACCAAATTATCTTCTGCTGATAATTTGTTATACTCCCAATATATGTGGATTCTACCAATCAAGCACTATTTCAGAGGCTGAATTTGGTAATCAATAGTGAGGGTAGAAGGGAAGTCAGAATGAAGCATGTGTCCTCTCTGCCATCTTGGCTCTCCCTCCTCCCCTCCTCTTCCCCCTCTTCCTCCCCCCCCTCGCCCTGAAAACTTTTTCAGCTTATTGAGCTAGAGAGTAACATGCTTGCTTGCTTGCTTATTTATTTATCCTATCTATTCTTTTGTTTGTTTATGTACACACACACACACACACACACATTTATAGTTATGTATATGTGTGTATTATAGACATGTATGTAATTTTTCCAGTCACATGTAAAACAATTTTTTTTACATTTGTTTTTAAAACGTTGAGTTGCAAATTCTCTCGCTCCTCCCTGAGCAGCATGTGAAGTTATGCAAAACATTTCTTACTAGTCTTGTTATGAAGGAAAACATAGATCTTCACTCCTTCCCTCCAAAAAAAGCCTTCAGAAAGATAAAATTTAAAAAAAGTATTCTTCAATCTGTATTCACACACATTCTTTGGGTATGGATAGCATTTTTCATCATAAGTCCTTCATTTTTTGCTGAGTATAACAGTCTTTTTCACAGCTGATCATCCTATTACTTTGTACATAGTATATTTCATTTTGCATGAGCTCATGGAGGATTTTCTGACTTTTTCTGAGAATAGTCTGCTCATCGTTTTTTATACAACAATAGTATTCCATCATAATCACATATCACAATTTATTCAACTATTCTCCAGTTGAGGAGCCCCTCAGTTTCTAGTTCTTTACCCTGAGAAAAGAGCTGCTATAAATATTATTATACACACACACACACACACATATAGATAGATAGATAGATAGATAGATAGATAGATAGATAGATCCTTTTCCTTTTTTTTTTAATGTCTTGAGATTCATGCCTAGTAGTGGTATTGTTAAGTCAAATGATATGCATAATTTTATAACCCTTTGGTCATAGTTCATATCTTTTGATCATTTATCAATTTTGGGAATGGCTCTTATTTTTTATAAATTTGACTCAGTTCCCTGTACATTTGAGAAAAAAGAGCTTCATCAAAAAAACAACTTGAAAATTCTTTTCATAATTATTCTTGCTGACTATATTCCCCCTCCCTCATTTATTCGATTCTCTCTCTTTTCAACCTATCCATCCTCAAACGTGTTTTGCTTCTGACCAGTCCTGTCCCGCAATGTACCCTCCCTTCTCTCATCCTTCCCCCTTCTTCCCTTCCCTTCATGCTTTTCTGCAGGGTAAGATAGATCTCTCTATCCATATTGAATATGTATGTTTTTTCCTATTTGAGTCAGTTATAATGAGAGTAAGATGGGAATGATATGTTCATTTCTATTGTTTGGTAACTGTGATGGCCTAGAGAAGGAAAAGATCTACTGAGCTATTGCAGTAATCTAAATGATAGCTGATTCAGGACTGACCTAGAATGGTTACCCTATGACTAGAGAGGAGTCAAATCAAGATATTGTGGAATTAAAAACTACAACCATTGGCAACTGACTGGATATATGGGGTTCTAGAGTGAGCAATAAGATAATGCCAGCCTTCAAAATCTGGGAGTCTAGAAGAAAGGTGATATATACTCTCAGAAATAAAGAGTTTCTGAAGAGGGATAGGATTGGAGGCTGAGGAAAACATCAAAGATTCTGAGACTTTCCATTATTCTTCTCATTCATTATTCTAAAGTATTTCTGGAACCTCCTCTTAGAGGTTTGAAACTTCTTGAAACTTGTTTCAAACTTTTCGAATAAGTTTTTAAACCACACAGAATGTTTCTTTCAAAAAAACACTTGGGGGTCTATTAACAAAAAATGTTATTAATCAGTTATTAATTTATCTTATTCATCAGACTTAGCTTCAGATAGCTTTTGCCTTTTTACAAAAATTAAACACAGTCTTGATATATTTTGGAAATATATACCCCAGAAGCTTTAAAGACACTATCAGAGGAAGAGTTTCCAGAATGTTTTAAGCAAAGGAAACATCATTGAAGTAATTGTATAGTCTGCCAAGGTGGCTTCAGTAAAAGGGGAAACAGTCACTTAGGGTATTGTGGTATGTTTGTTTAGGGTTGAAAAAAAAACTTCATCACTTTGTAATCCTAATTCTTAAATAAAGTATATTCTTACATATAACTCCATTGGATTTAAATATATAGATAGATAGATAGATAGATATAGATATAGATATAGATATATATAGATATATAGATATATAAATATATAAAGAACCAAAATTTGATCCTAGTTGTTTATATTCAGGTGTTACTCTGTGGTCTTTATCCATGAGCATTGCAATTTTATCTAGTCAGCAAAGGTGTTAGTCTGTAAGAGCTTTGGATATTTACCGCTCCTTTTAACATTTGATGACTGATTTTTTTTTTTTCTTCTTTTAGATGAAAGACTTTCAGAGTAAAATGCAATCAATATTTCCAGTGATTCCCAAGAACCCTGGGTCATCTGTCGAATGGGAGGAAGCACTGAAATCCAAATGAGATTAGCATGAAAGAACGCCAAAGAGATTGTTAGAGCGAAGTAGCTTGGACATGCTAAAATAGCCATCCTCTTTAAAGGAAAAAGAGATCAAATTGATTTCTATTCAGAAAAGTGAACAAATCATTGGTAGAACATGGACTCTGTGGCTTTCAGCATCTTCACTATAGTCTATGAAAACTCAAAGTCATTCTGCATTTGCTTTATCTTGGAATCAAACGGGATTACATGTTTTCCAAGATTTGAGAGTTGTTTCAAAGAACATTAGTTGTGAGTAAATAAATAACTTTCCTTTGTGGAAAATATACTAGTATAGAAAGTTAGATATATTTCTATAAACTTTAAAAACAAGTCTTTCACTTGAAAAGCCAAATTGTGTGATAAATATGCTGACAAAAATATTTAAAAACCTTTGATACTTCTCACCACCAGGTTGGGACTAAGCTAAAACTTAAAGATGGTTCATTAAAAAAAATTTAAGACCATAAATAAGTTACTTGAGATCAGGGACTATTTTTTGTCTTTCTTTTTATCTCCAGAACTGACATGTAATGCCTGACATGTAGTAGGTGCTTAATAAATGCTCATTGACTAGCATGGCCATAGATAGTAATGAAATAATAGTGACTCATTCTTTGAAATTAAATGAGTTAATTCCAGGAAGCTCTCATGTTGTTGTGTGATTATCTGGCTGTACCTGGCACAATAAAAGCCAGTTAAGCTGTTCAACTATTCACCTCTAGTGCACATCATAATATTAGATCATTTGTTTGAAATGATTTTTCCTTTGCTTTGTGCCCTTCGTTCACTCATTCAGTGCCCTACTTAAAAGCCACTCAATATATTTCTACATGTCTTTATGCTTTGAAGAAAATAAAAAACAACAGATTAATATAATATGAGAGTAATTTGTTGTCTTTGTCATGCTGTCACTAATATGAAGTGTACATTTAGTAGATAATTTGATACCAGATTCCTAAACACTTACCTAACCAGTTACCTAAACATAATTTTATCTTAATCATCAAAGTGAAAATAGCACAATATTAAATCCACACATCTAACAAATATTTTTAACCCAAACTCACATGTTATTGAGTCTAACATTCAATATTTAGTCTAATAATTCTAATGAATTTTCTGTGAGTAAATTTCTAAGTAATTCATCATTAAGAAAACATTCTCTGTTGCTCTGTGGTGTCTTATAGAAACTAATAGAGAACAGTGTCTAATTGCAATCACTGTATTTATCAGACTTAAAAGTTTTTAAAGAAACAAGAAAAATATTTTTTACTATGTAAATTTTTCAGAGAAATAACATCTGGTTGAAAATGCAAATTTGAAGTTTCTTTTATGATTGCTTAAGCTTTAATTAGTCAGCTATCAGGTCTAATAAAGTACATTTGAAATTTATTTGTTAATATGAAACCTTTTAGTTCTAATAAAAAATAAAAAATTAAATGTCAAGTGCATAATTTAGCATTTTTGTCTAAACCATGATGCCACACTTAAATTGCTGAATTGTGATTAAACAAGTTGTAATCAGTATTTGGATTTCTTATGCAACTTATTACAAAAATCTAAGACTAAAAAGAAATTGAGAGTAAAATTTATAATACTACATATATATCATCTCAAGGTTCATCTCACTCATCTTTCATTTTAAACTAGGTAACATAAATGAGAAAAGTTTGGAGAAGACAAATACAAAGATCAGAAAATCATTTGAAGTGATAGTTTTTAAAATATGCATCAAGGTTACAAACCCTGATAGATGGATTAGTGTGCCTCTAGGTCTATATGACAAAATGGAGTAAGCAGTACTGGAAGTACCTGTAACCACCTATAGCTAAAATTCAAGTTTCTTGTTTTTCTTTGCATGTAGATGCAGATCCACAGAAGGGGTTGGGAGAAGGGAAAAAAGTCAAGGTTTTCTAAGAAAATAGAGCTGTAATTCATAATTGATTAATTAATTATTTAAATGACCGTGGTTTGAAATAAACTTTTATACTATAAGCCCCTGAGTACAGGAAGTATCCTTTATTCTTTGTAAACCCCACTGTAGCATCTCCTTCAGTATGCTACAAGTTGTGTGATATATATTCCCTTTTAATGTTGATGACAACTAGTGCAGAAAATGCTTTTTGTGTTAATTGGCAAAATAAATGGCAGGGTAGATGTTGCATGTATTGTGGCTACTTCTACATAATGAACTTCACAAATGCTTTTATTGAAGACATATTAAAAATGAGTATAAATACTAAATGAGTATTTAGATCGAAGATGATGGACATGTACAGATGGTATGGAGCTTGTTAACTCAAAATAAGCAGAAAAGAAAGGAAATAAAATATGCTTCAAATAATGTGCTTTTAGTGTTAAACCAATCGATGCCAATTTAAAAAAATTGGTCATTGGTATAAGACAGTAGTGTCAAACACAAGATACAGGTTACTGTGGGTTTATATTTTGACTTAGAAAAACACATCTTAACTTTATCTTATGTTTTGTTATATTTTTATTTTGTTACATGTTTCCTCATTATATTTTAATCTGCTTTGAGTACATTTGGTTGTGCTATGAGCTATATGGTCATGTGTTTGATACTATTGGGCTAGGGAACGCTCCTTTGCCAGTGAAGCTCTTCAACACTTGATACTGCTGTGCTAGAGAGTTGCCTAGAGGCAACATTATTTTATTTGTACTGAAAATTCCCTGATCTGCTTTTCTTTTCCCAATCTTGAATCCTTAATTACTTTTTAGATACCTGGAATCCAGTAGTTGTCCTAAACCTAGTATATCCAAAGTGGATCTCATGTTCTTTCCCCTTAACATTCCCTGTCCTGCCCCTTTCCACTCCTTCTTTATTATTGCAAAGGGCAATCTTTCCATGCTTCCAGGCTTATAACCTTGGAAGCATCCTGGACTCCACATTGTCTCTCAACTCCCAAATCTCTTGCCAAGGCCTTTGTGACATCATTTCGTTACGCCTTCTCTCTCCTCTGACACTGTCACTACTGTAATTCAGGCCCTCCTTACCTCACACCTGAATTACTTCCTGAATTCCTGGTGGGTCTACCTGCTTCAAGTTTCTCCCCACTCCAGTCCATCCTCCATTACCCACTAAAGCTGATTTTTCTGAAACACAGGTGAGGTCATATGACCCTTGCCCCCATTCAGTGAACTCCAGTGGCTCTTTATTGCCTCTAGAATCAAATACAAAATGCCCTATTTAGCATTCAAAACTCTTCCTAGCCTAGCCCCTTCCTACCTTTCTAATCTTTTTTACACCTTATTCCATGACACAATCTCTGAAGCCAGTGACACTGTCCTGTCTGTTCTATGAACACGATACTTTGTCTCTCAGTTTGGGGTGTTCTTTTTGGATGTTCCCCCATGCTTTGAATACTTGTTCCTTCCTTAGCTCCAGTTACTGACCTCCCTGCCTTCCTTTGAATCCTAAATAAAATCCACCTCCTAAAGGAATCTTTCCCTTATCTCTCTTAATCCCTGTGCCTTCCCATCATTAATTATTTCCTGTTTGTTCTGTATATAGCTTATTTGGACTACTTTTGTTTGCATGTTGTTTCCTCATTAGATTATAAATTCCTTAAGAGTAGAGAGTGTCTTTTGCCTTTTTCTGTATGAGTAGCTCTTGGTACAGGGCCTCACAAATGATAGGTACTTAGTAAATATTTTTTTGATTTAAATAAACATTTTGAATTGAATAAATATTTATTAAGAAAATAAGAAAAAGAAAGAGTCTGTCCTCAATGAGTTTACAATCTAATGGGAGAAAGCAACACTCAAAAGAAATCTAAAGAAATCTAGAAAGGGCAATGGGAAGGGAGACACTAGTGGGGGAGGGTATTCAGCATCTCATTCTAGGGAGTTGAAACCCAGCAGCTGCAGATTGATAGTGAACTGAGAGTTTAATGAAGTATCATGATTTCCCTAGATTTACATTGCCAATGTACGTTAAAGATGAGATTTGGAATCAGGTCCTGCTTTCTAGGCCAGCTTTTCATTTACTATCATATGCTTCTAAATCCATACCCGTGAAAGAGTTTTATGTATATATTTTTTGATTACATATAACCTTTTTGTACTATGTGATTTTACTATACTCTTTTAGTGGGGAACAACTGAGGATACATGCAGAATAATTTTTTTAATTAGAAGATTTTTTATTATGAGATTTTTGTCAGAGTTTCATTTTTGTCAAATGTCACCCATATGATCTAATTGATATTAACAAAACTTTCAAGAAGAGGGAACAGAAATATAAAAGATGCTAAGAACAGTTTGAGATTATGAACATTCTAAGAATGGTCATGAATCAAGAGGCCTAATGAGATGAGATGATGGGAAGATATGGTATCCACAATTAGAATTATTTCCCTTTGTTGACTGTGAATTTTTTTTAAAGGCAAAAAAAAAAAAATCACAGGTGAAAATCCTACTATCTTAATAAAAGTGTTTTTCTATAGGCAGAATTTAGATGTCAGAAGATTTTGTCATTTGTTCGTTTTATATCAGAAGCATATTGTTAAATTGGTTAATGGAAGGGAAAAATGTTTAACAGATAATCTTATTCTTTTATGTGGAGTACCATCTGTGTATTGAGCTCTGAATGTTCCTGGATATGGAAGAGGGGAAATGTTATGGAATTTCAAGTTTGCCTTCCTTGCTGTCTTTATCTTGGGTAGTATATGACAAACATAATCACATTTATCTCCTGAAGCATAAAGAGTTTTAATCACCCTATTAACCAGGATGACATTTTTCACAGACTTAAAAAGGAACAGAGCAGACATTATATCTCCATAAGCAATCCATTTCATGGAAGCTGAGCACTAGAAATTTTTAAAAAGGATGGATAACACAAGTTATTTCCCTTGCACATCTAAACCAACATTAAAGAGACTTTACTAAGGATTTTTTTTTTTTTTAATGTTGACTAGGGGGTTAAATTCTAAATTTAGAATTTCATTGACCCAAAAGGGTTGACATCTAAAGCAATTGAGAGAATATGAGGAAATGTTTACAAGAACTCTGCATTCATTCAAGGAAAATACTTAACTCTTGTTATTTATGGCTGCCAAGTAGAAATTTGTCCATGGACCTCTGGTTATTTTCAGCATAAAAAGAAAAATCTTTTAACAACTTGGGAATGCAAAACAGACCTTGGAAACAACCTTATACTATATATATATATTCATTCTCTCTCTCTCTCTCTCTTTCTCTCTCTCTCTCTCTCTCTCTCTCTCTCTCTCTCTCTATATATATATATATATATATATATATGTGTGTGTGTGTGTGTGTGTGTGTGTGTGTGTGTGTACACACACACTTTATATAACATATTTAAGGTTTGCAAAGTGCTTTACAATATTACCTCATTTGATCCTCATCAACCTGTAAGATAAATGCTATTATCCCCAGCTTTCAGCTGAGGAAACAGGCTAAAAGAGAAGTGTCTTGTCCATGGGGGAGATTTAAATTTGGAACTTAATGATTCAAAGTCTAACATTCTATCCATTACGCCACAAAACTGCCCAATATATGGGTGTGTGTGTGTGTGTATAATGTATATTAGTATGCTTCTGATATAATATATGTAACATGTATGACATAGTTATATGTAACATATCTATACACACACTCATATATACATATATACATACACATACATATTTGTATACTGATTCATCATCAAAACAAAATGGATTTTAATAAGGATACAAAGTGTAGAATCTGTTGCTAAATACTGACAAAGCTAATGGTGTGATTATAAGAAATTACCACCTGTCAATTTAGTTGAAAATGAACTGAAAACTTTGATTAGCTTCAAGTGAATTGTGAGCCTTATTCTGAAAAATGCAATCATTTCTATTTTAGATAACATGGTCACTCCAGTACTCGATCAAGTTCCTAAAGCTTCTCAATCACCAACTGATTTTTGAAGAAAAACCTAAAACCATACCGTCAAAAGAAATTAGGACGATATAATTCTTTGGTGTTTAGTTGGGCATATTAGGTAGATAGAATACTGGAGCTGGAGTCAGGAAGACTCATCTTCCCAAGTTCAAATCCAACCTCAGTACTAGCTGTGTGATTCTGGGCAAGTCACGTACCCTATTTGCCTCAGTTTCCTCATGTCAAATGAGCTGGAAAAGGAAAAGGCAAACCTCTCTAGAAATTTGTTAAGAAAACCCCTAATGGGATTATGAAGTCAGGCGTGATTGAAATCTTATAAAATGGTTGTTGATGACCTTGCATCCTCTGATGCTTCCTAATATCATAGAAGTGTCTGTGAAATCACTAACGTTTTGTCAGTGGAGTGGTGAGATGTTACATGTTCTTCCAAGGTGGAAAGCTTTCAGGTAAGGACTCCAGGGACAAAGTCCAGACTAGATAAATTCAGAAAGCATCATTAGGAAGATCAACATTAGTTTGTCGAGATAAATTGAAATTAATTAACAGAAAGAAGGCGTTAGAATTAAAAGGATTTGGAGAAGATGGAGTTTTATTTGGGACTGAAGCTAGGGAAGTTCTTTGTCAGAGCAGAGCAAGGAGAATTCCAGGCATGGGAGACACAGAAAGGAAAAAAATGCTCCAAGCTGAGATAGTGTCACTGGCTTCTTAGTATGTGTCATGGAATAAAGTGTAAAAAAACTGGGAGGGGGATAGGCTATGAAGGGCTTTGAATGTCAAATAGGATTTTGAATTTGATTCTGGAGGCAATAGGGAGCCACTAGAGTATATCAAATGAGGACATGATCTGACCTGCGCTTTAGAGAATGACTATAATGAATGATAGAGGATGGTTTGGAGAGGGAGAGACTTGACAGGCAAATCTACCGAAAGGCTATTGCAATTGTCCATATGTGAGGTGAGAAGGGCCTATAGTGGTAACAGTGTCAGAGGAGACAAGGAGACATAATGGAGAGATGTCCCAAAGGTAAAACTGACAGACCTTGGCAAGAGATTGGGGGTTTAGATAGTGTGGAGTCCAGGATTGACTCCAAAGTTGCAAGCTATGAAATTCAGTATTTGAAAAGATATTCTGAGAAGGAGGCTATAGGTTTCATCAGGCTAAAAAATTAATTCATAGCACAAAAAGATTAAGAACATCTAACATTGATCAACTCTCATTTTAGGAGATTTATCCAAATTCATACAGGTATATTCAGAAGTGGGGCTAGAAACCAGGAATGCCAACAGCCAGTATTTTCACTTCTTTTCTTGCCTTTAATAGCCAGTAAAATGAGCACAAGCATTTCTTGATCAGGGGTGTGAATAATTCTCAAAGTTTGGAAGATAAAATTGTTAAATACCAAAGTTTAAGAATCAAGGGGAAAGTATTTAGTAGCTGCCTTCATCTGTAAATGGTAAGAATATGCTATCTGAATATATAGCTATATAGTTTTTAAAAATGTATATTTTATTTTTCTTCAATACACATAAAGATAATTTTTAACATTCATCTAAAAATTTTTTTAAGTTCTAAATTTTCTTTCTCTCTTGTGCCCTTCCTCCTAGAAATGGTAAGCAATTTGGATATGGGTTACACAGGTTCAATCTTTCAAAACATAGTATCATATTAGTCATGTTGTGAAAGAAGACAGACTTAAAGAAAAAAATTCATGAAAAAATTCAAAAAGTGAAAAATAGTATGCTTTGATCTGCATTCAGACATCATTTCTTTTTCTGGAGTCATCATGAGCCCTTTGGAAATGTCTTAGTTTGTTGAATTGCTGAGAATAGCTAAATTATTTACAGCTGACCGTCACACAATATCGCTGTTAGTGTTTACAACGTTCAATTGATTCTACTCATTTCACTTTGCATCAATTCATATAAGACTTTCTAGGTTTTTTTCTAAAATTAGCCTGTTCATCATTTCTTACAGTACAGTAATCTTCCATTACAATCATGTGCCATAACTTGTTCAGCCATTTTCCGATTTATGGGCACCCTTTAATTTCCAATTCTTTGCCACCACAAAAAGAGCTTCTATAAATATTTTGGTGCAAATATGTTCTTCCTTGCTCCTTTCTCCCTTAAAAATCTCTTTGGTATACAGCCCTAGTAGTCATATTGCTGCATCAAAGGGTAGGCCCAGTCTTACAGCTCTTTGGAAATAGGTCCAAATTGCTCTTCATGCTGGTTCGCATCATTTCTTAACTCCACTTATGGAGTGTCAGTGCCCCAAAATTTCTACATCTCCTCTAATATTTATTCTCTTGTCCTTTTTCTTATATTAGTTAATCTGAAAAATATGAGGTAGTCCCTTAGAGTTGTTTTAATTTGTATTTCTCTAATAGTGATTCAGAGCATTTTTCAATAGACTCTAAAATAGTTTTAATTTATCTGAAACTACCTGTTTATATCCTATCATCATTTATGATAAATGACTTTTATACTTGTAAATTTGAATCAGTTCTCTATATATTTGAGAATTGAGACCATTATCAGAGATATCTTGTAAAAATAGTTTCTTAGCATTTTGCTTTCCTTCTAATATGCTGCTTTAGTTTTGTTTAATCTTTTAAATTCAGTAGAATCAGTTTTATATTTTCCATTGTCCATTTTACATCTTGCAATGCTCCTTGTGCCTTAGTTGGTCATAAATTCATCCATTCTCCATAGATTTGATAGGTAAACTATTCCTTGCTCTCTTAATTTGCTATGGTATCACCCTTTTTAAGGTCCTTTAATATTGAGCCATGTGTATCTAATCTATTCCACTGATGTGACTTTTTGTTTGTTTGTTTTTCTGTTTCCCCAAAACAAACAAAATCTGCTTCTTGTGACTTTTTTGTTTGTTTGTTGCCATTTTATTTCTTAGCCAGTACCAGATAGTTTTGATGATTACCACTTTATAATACAGTTCAAAATCTGGTATGCTGAGGTCATCTTCCTTCACATTTGTTTTCATTAATTTCCTTGCCATTCCTTGACCTTTTGTTTTTCCAGATGAATTTCATATTTTTCTTGCTCTATAAAATAGTTTTTGGTAGTTTTAAATGGTATGTCACTAGTAAGTTAATTTAGGTAAAATTGTCATTTTTATTATGTTTGCTCAGTCTACCCATGAACAATATTAATATTTTCCAGTTGTTTAGATCTGACTTTGAAGTGTTTTTTAATATTGCATTATATAATTACTTTAAAATGTTATGTTTTTTTCCAAGTTCCATGTAAAAATAATTTTTCACAATCATTTTTGATACTGGTAATTTGGTTTTCTTTTTTAAATCCAAAGTAACCGAAAGTTATCTGTTGTATTTTTTTTCATAAAACCAGCTTCAAGTTTTACTTGTTAATTCAATGTTTTTTTTAAATTTAATTAATTTCTCCTTTGATTTTTATTATTTGCAATTTAGTGTTTAATTGGGGATTTTTAATTAGTTTTTTTTTTCCAATTTTTTTAGTTGCATGCCCAAATTATTGACTTGGTCCTCTTTTTTATGGATGTAAGCATTTAGAGATATAAAATTTATACCAAGTATTGCTTTAATTGTGTCTCATAAATTTTGGTGTGTTGTCTCATTGTTGTCACTCTCTTTAATGAAATTTTTGAGTGCTTTTATTATTTGTTCTTTGACCCATTCTTCCTTTAAGATTAGATTATTTAGTTCCCAACTAAATTTTCATCTATCTTTCCATGACACATTATTAAACATTTTTGTTGCCCATGATCTGAAAAGGATGCATTTGATATTTCTGCCTTTCTACATATGATCATGAGGTTTTTATGCATTAACACATGGTCAATTTTTATGTATGTGCCATGTACCCATGAGAAAAAGGTACATTCTTTTCTATTCCCATTGTTTTCTATGGAGGTCTGTCATACAGAACTTTTCTAAAATTCTATTTACCCCCTTAATTTCTTTCTTGTTTATTTTTATGGTTTGATTTATCTAGTTCTGAGAGGGGAAAGTTGAGATCTCTCATTACTATGCTTTTGCTCTTTCTTCCTGTAACTTATCTTTAAAATTTTAGATTCTCTATAACACTCTTTATTTTGCAAGATATTGTTTCCCTCCTTAGCTCTTTAAATTACACCTATTTTTGCTTTTGCTTTGTCTGAGATCATGATTGCTATTCCTATTTTTTTCATCTGAAGCCTTATAGATTCTGTTCTATTCTTTTACCTTTGTTCTGCGTCACTATACTTCAAATGTGTTTCTTATAAATAACATATTTGGGATTCTGGTTTTTAATCCACTCTCCTATATGCTTCTCTTATATAGGTGAATTCCTCTTATCCCATTCCCATTCCCAGTTGTATTTACCAACTGGTTAATTCCCTCCATTCTACTTTAATTCTGTTTATATTTCTCTTCCTTTTCTTTCACTGTTCCCCCACCCCCACTGGTTTTTTGTTTCTGACCACCAGCTTCCTTAATCTGCCCCCTCCTTTTTCCTTGTCTCTCTTTCTCCTCTTACTCTCCTGAGTATATAGGTTATTACTTCTTTGAGCCAAATCCAATGAGAATAAGATTCATGCTATGTTTATCCCTTTTTTCCCCTTCCACCATAATAGATCTTTCGTGGTTCTTTCATGTGAGATAATTTACTCTACTCTTCCTCTCCCTTCCCTTTTCTCCCAGTATAAATCCTCTTTCTCATTCATCAATTTTTCTATATCATCCCATCCAGCTTGTACCCACACCCCTATTTATACTCCTTTTAATTGCCCTAATAGTGATGAAGTTTTTAGGAGTTATAATTATGACCTTCCTGTGTAGTGATTTAAACAATTTAACATTATTGAATAATTTGGGGTTTTTTCCTTTTCTATTTACTTCTTTATGCTTTTCTTGAGTATTATTTTTGAAAATTAAATTGTCTGTTTAGTTCTGGACTTTCATTAAAAATATTTGAAAATACTTTATTTCATTGAATGTGAATTTTTTCCTCTGAAGGATATGGGATAGGTGATTCTTAGATGTAATCCTAGCTCTTTTGCCTTTTGGAATATCATATTCAAAATCTTATGATCCTTTGATGTAGAAACTACTAATCCAGTCTTGTGTAATCCAGTCTGTGGGTCTTTGAATTTTGAATGGTTTCTTTCTGAGTACTTGAAGTATTTTTTCTTTGACCTGAAAGTTCTGGCATTCAGTTAGTCCAATAATTCTTAAATTATCTTTCCTGGATCTATTTTCCAATTCAGTTGTTTTTCCAATGAGGTATTTCAATTTCTTCTAGTTTTTCATTCTTTTGATTTTTGTTTGATTGATTCGTGACATCTCATGGAGTCATTGGCTTCCACTGGCTCAATTAAGGCATTATTTTCTTAACTTGGCTTTTGTACCTCTTTTTCCATTTGACCAATTTTACTTTCTAAGGAATTTTCTCCTTCATTTAATTTTTGTACATATATTTCCATTTTTTTGTGCTTCCTTTACTAAGCTGCTGATTCTTTTATTCCATTATTCTCTTGCATAATTCTCATTTCTTTCCCCAATTTTTCTCATATCTCCCTTATTTGATTTTTAAAATTCTTTTCAAGCTGTTCAAGTTCTTTTTGGACAAACTCATATTTCTTTGAAAATATAGAGGCAACCCAGCAAAAGAACCCTGGGAAATGAGTATAGACTGCTTGCATTTTTGTTTTTCTTCTCAGGCTATTTTTACCTTTCTAAATCCGATTTTTCTTGTGCAACAAGAGAACTGTATAAATATGTACACATACATTGTATTTAAGATATACATGTTTAACATGTATGAGACTGCCTGCCATCTAGGGGAGGGGGTGGAGGGAAGGAAGGGAAAAGTTGGAACAGAAGTGTTTGCAAGGGTCAATGTTGAAAAATTACCCATGCATATGTTCTGTCAATAAAAAGCTATAATAAATATATATATTATGTATATATATATATATATATATATATTATATATATATGTATGTATATAAAGAGAGAGAGAGAGAGACAGAGAGAGAGAGACAGAGAGAGAGAGAGAGACAGAGACAGAGACAGAGAGAAAGAGAGGGGCATTTTGACCTTATTGTTCTCTTCTGAGTTCTTGCTTCTCTGTCACTATAGTAGCTTTATATGATTAGGGTTTTTTTTCCCCCTCATCTTTCAGACTATTTCATGACTTTTAAAGTTGAGCTGTGCTCCTTGGATTCAGGAAACACTGTCACAAGCTCAGGGACCTGTTCCTTGGCCTGCAGCAACAGGTTCTCCAGGCCTGACAGCTCACCTTCTATCCTGGGGCAGTAAGACCAGACAATTCACCTACTGTATTGGTCCCTGGGCCTGGCCAAACCTGCTGCACTAGGCTGCCACTCTTGATCATTAGATCAGGCTGTACTGGGCCTTCTGAGCCTAGACACTCATGTGGCTGGAGATCTCACACCTGACACCTTGTGCCATTGACCTGCTGTGTTGGAACGGTGGAGTTTTGGATATTGTCCTGTGCTAGGGCTAGGGGCCTCCTGCTGTCCTAGCCTGTGCTGGGCTGTGCTCCCCTTCTACTCTAGGAAGACAGAACTTTCCTGCAGTCTTTAGTTATCTTAGTCTGGAGCCCCATCCTTTTGTGGGCTCTATCACTCTAGATTTTGTTTTGAGGCATTATTTGAAATTTTTTGGAGATGAATTTGGGAGAGCTCAGGAATAAACTTCATTGGAATCCTACAGTTTCAACATCTTAGCACATTTTTCTTTCTAAAAATCAGATAAGTAAAACTGAAAAAAAAAATGTTAGACTATCCTTTATTGACTTGAGTGATAAATTGTCAGGTAAAGTGCAAAACCTGACACCTTTTTTGATAGCTAAAGCTCTGGAAATACTCAGTGTTCTCTAGCCACTCCCAACTCAAGAATATTGTCCCAATTTTACAGGGGAGTAGAACCAGTATCTAAAATAGCTACAATTAAATATGAAAGTAGAGCATTCTCAGGACTCATTTGCCATTTCTCTGCTCCTATTTCTAGATACTAATTCTCCATTAATACAGAACAGGTATTCAAAAAGTATAGTGATTTAGTCAATATGATTTGAACATGAAAGGGCTTTAGAGAAAGAGATCTTGATTTTGTTTTTTAATCATTGAAGACTCTCCAAATCTCTGTTACTTGTTTCTTTTTTTATGTCCTGCTGAATACATGAAAGTATTTTATTTTTGTTATTCTTCACATACAACTTAGATGATTCACATTCATATAAAACTTCCATTAAACTCTGGCCTTAATTTTAGTTCAGAGGTCCCTCAAGGATATAATCCAGTCCTAAGTAATGAGAATTTTGCTTAGGAAAACCCATATTTCTCTTTCTAATACCTATCTTGCCAAAATGAGTACCAGATTTTTGAGCCTTGAATATCTTCAGCAGTTTGTCAGCATGATCCTCCAACTTTGTTCTGTAGCGACTGTATACCATCTGAATCCCCCATCTGTTTTCTAAGCTGAGCAAGATGCAGACATTCATACATCACCATATGGAAATCTTACAGGGTCTTACCAGTTACTAGGTAACTGGGCACTGGAACCAGCCCCCATTTACTTATCCTATTGTTTCTCTCTCTTAGAGAGAATGGGGTCACAAAATTTAGAAAAAAAATTATCACATTGTAGCAAATTTCATGCAAAGCTAAAATAAAAGCTGTCATCAAGTGATAAGATTGGAAAGGCATTTAGCTCTTAATCTATTCAAGGATGATTTTATATAAATTTTATTGTTACAAGATATCAGAATGCATTATCGACTTTCCCACTTGATTAAGAGAGAGACTTGCATTTTTTTATGCATAGATATTAACTAATGAGGGATACTCAGCCACTTCAATATATTTTAATTCATATACAAAATCTTTTGATGATGATTAAAAGACAATCAGTTGTCAAGAGTAAGAATGGCATTTATAATGTCGTTAAGTGACTTTTAGTAAAGCTCACCCAAAAGTTGGAGTAAAGAATAGTACCCCAGCATATTTATTCTCTATTAAATTTCACTTTTCCCTGTTTTCCCTTGCTTTGCTAAATAGCTATCCTACTCTGGGTTTCCATAGACAAAATAACTAAAATTTGGCATCTACTAAATGCCTGCTGATGAACTGGGTAGATGATGGGATGGGAAGTTGGGCTGAGCAGAGAAGGGAAAGGATCTAATTGGTTTATAGGAGAATACAATAATTACTCCCTGGTTCTAATAATTGCATCTGGTTCTCAAAGCAAAAGATTGGGGATAGGGAATATTATGATCCAGAGCCCATGGAAGAAACACCACAGCTTTGACCTTGTTTGGGTTCAATCCTTCCACTACCATGAAAGAGATAATTAGATATTCCATGTGTCCAAGGCCATACAAATCAGTGTTTGAGTACTGAGATTAGAATGGGCACTCTAGCCCTAAATACAAGCCTCCATTCCTTATTTCTTCAGTGCTTGTTATGTGCCATGTAGGCCATGTAGTTTTCTAAGAATTGAAACAGAAACATAAAAATTGAATATTTTCTACTCTTAAGAAGTGACCATGACACTATGTTTTTCAAACCTGAGTGACTAGAAGGGTACTGATGTCCTCAACAGAAATAGGGAAGTTAGGAAGAAGGGAGGGTTCGGGGAGAAAAAGATGTGTTCTTTTAAAATCCCAACAGAAATCCAAATTGGTAATGTTGGATTAGAGTTAAGAGAAACTAAAGTAGATACATAGATCTTTAAATTATCTACACAGCTGGTAGAACTTGGGGTTACAGATGAGATCACTGAGAGATAATACAGAAAAAAAAAAGAAAAGAGGGTTCAAGAAACAGTCCTGAGCTCCACTGATCCATAAGAAATGATACATGGATAATCATGTAACAAGAAACTGAAAAAAAAAAATGACTAAACCCAAAACACACAGGAATATTATTGCCAAATTTCAAAACCCCAGATAAAAGAGAAAATTTTGCAAGAAACAAGAAAAAAATTCAAATATACTAGAGCTACAATTAGAATTGTACAAGATTTATCAACAGCTACAATGAAAGACCGCAGGTCCTGGAATCATATCTGCCAACAATCAAAAGAATTAGGCTTGTGACCAAAAATATCATATCCCAGCAAAATTATAATTTTGAATGAGAAAAAATGGGCTTTTAACGAACTTGGAGATTTTTCCGGACTTTCTGTCAACCAAATTTAATGGAAAATTTAACATATAAGAACCAATATCAAAGATCAAATTTAGGGAATTCAACATGAACAAACTTTAAACATGAACAAATTTTGGGTTTTTTGACATGGGAAATGTATATTTTTAAGATTCACATCAACAGGAGGACAGCTCAAAAGAAAGATTGACAGAGTTAAGGTTAAAATAGTAATTATGTCATACAAATGAAGTACAGAAGAAGAATAGACACAGAGGCATCGGTGGGGGGAAGAAGGGCTCATTTCTGAAAACCTACTCACATCAAGAATGGGCTCAATAGGCAACACTATATACATATATATATATACTGTACACACACACACACACACACACACACACATATATATAAGCTGTACACACACACACACACACACACACACACACACCATAAAAGGTTTAGCATCTTCCAAAATCTATAAAGAATAAGGGGGGGAAGGATCAGTGGATGGGAAACAAAGGATGAGGGAAGAAGATAAGGGAGGGATCCTTGGGTGGAGGGAGGTCAAGGCAAATTAGGAGTAGAATTTAAGAGTTAACAGGGATAGGAAAAACATGTGTATGTGGGATGTGTGGGATGTGTGTATGTATGTGTACAGCTTGCTTGGGAGTGATGAGGATGAAAGAGGGGATAAATAATAAAGTAAATAAGGTATGTGGCAGAGAACCGAAGAATGTTAACAAGAAAGATGAGGACTCAGAAAAAACCATAGGGTGTAATGGGCTGAAGCTGAGCAGATGCACTGAGATCTGATCCCAACACTTATGGCTAATTAGCAATTGGACAATACTCTATTAATATATGCTTGGAGAAAGAATGACCCCACCCACTCTCTGTGCAAGTTTAATGTATTGTATCAGAGATTGGGTAGAGGATTTAGTGGGTGGAGTGTGAGAGCCAGAGGCACTGCTGGCTGGATTCATGTCCTGATTGCTCTCACTTCCTATGGCCATTTCCGTTCACCTCCACAAAAAACAAAGATCAAGGACTTTTTCTTATCCTGACTCTGGCTGATTTTAAAATACCCTGGGTGCTAAACATGGTCATCACAATGGAACCAAGGACCCTACTTTCATTGAAGAAGTCTCTGGTGACCAGGAAATTAGGTAAGTATTTTATTTTATTTTATTTTATTTTATTTTATTTTATTTTTTTTAGGTAAGTATTTTAATAGACAAACAGGGAACTTACTTTGTTAATGGCTAAACTAGTAACCTTTTCTGGCTGAAATGGGGCAGATGTTAGGAAAAGATTCTCCCCCATTCCCACCCCCACCCCCTCCCCGAAGGGGCATATAGAAAATATGCTTAAGTTGACCAAGGGACAAGGCTTAATTATAACTTGGTAACAGATCGCTCTTGGGTACATTAGAACGCACCTCCCCTTGGTTCTTAGAGGAAGAACAAATCTTGCCAGACAATTGGAAATTAGGACAACAACTTGTGAATATTACAATTACAATATTACCATGAAAAGAGTCCTCGTTCAATTTCCATCAAAGCATTCTATGTATACAACATAATACAGTTGGCCTTAAAGAATCCTGCAAGTTATAGAAAAAAGAAAAGTTCTAGGAACAGCCAGATGAGGAAGTGTGAGGAAAAAGAGGAAGATAATGAAGATTAATGACCATACCCCCACAGGGCATGGAGATTTAAGTGAGATTCAAGGGTGTGGTGACTTTCCATCCCACCAGAAAGCTTCAACCCTTCCTACAGAGCAGATAATTGATTCTCCTCCATCAACTCCACCTTCTGGGATGGAGCGGGGAGGAGTAGTAGGAGGGGCAGGGACACCACCAGCACCTCACCCCCAGAAACCACTCCCTCCTATGAGTAGATTGCAAAAGGCACTACTGAAAGCCACTGAGGAAGGGAAAGATGTAACTGAATTAAGACTACAAATTTTTCCTGTGATTCAACAGTTTAACTCTTTAGGTCAAAAAAGTAGAAGATACACTCCTCTTGACATAGAAATCCTCAAAGACTGGAATAAGGCTTGCATTCTTTATGGGGCTACATCAGCTTATGTTAAGATGTTATTACAGAATTTGGCTTATGAAGTCTTAACTCTTAGTGACTGGAAATCTATAACAAGGGTAATGCTTAGAACCTGGACAAAACTTGTTGTGGCTTTCTGAATATAGTGAGCTCTGTAGGATACAAGTCCAACGAAATAGTCAAAGTGAAGTTAATACTCCAATCACCTGTGACCAACTAACAGGGGTAGGATCTTATGCAGAAATTTCAGTATAGATTAATTACCCTTTAGCAGCATATGAGCAAATTGCTGCTGCTGCTATCAAAGCATGGGCTTCCCTCCCCAGTAAAAACGACAAGAGTGAGCAGCCTTCACAAAAATAACACAAAATCCAAATGAATCCTTTATTGATTTTGTGGGACATTTGCAGACAGCTATTGTACGAACTAATGGTGAAAATGCAATAACAGACATTTTGATAAGGCAACTTGCTAAAGAAAATGCTAATGAGGTTTGTAGGACTCACAAGGATGCTCCTTTAGAGGAGATCATAAGAAGTTGTGCCACAGTGAGCACAAATACCTTTTATAGCTAGGTTATGATGCAGACTTCCCAAGATCCCAACATGGGAAGACTGGGTCCCTTTTGGCAAGGGATTTCCAGAGAGACTCGTCAATGCTTTCAGTGTGGAAAAGTAGGGCATCAGAAAGTTCAATGTTGGCATAGAGACAGAGTGAGAAAAAAGGTGGGAGAACATGACCCAATACCCCATGTCCAAAATGCAACAGAGGCTTCCATTGGGCCTCAGAATGTAGACAGATTCAGGGAAACGGGATGAGGGGCCCAAGGCAGAAAATACTTGGGGCATGATGGCAGCCAATGGTGCACCCAGAGAGAGCCTAGAAATCCAGTACCCAGACATGACCAATCAGCCAGGAAGCCATATGATGGGAGAATAGAGTTGTATGCAGCTGGGACAACTGAGATTCCCCCTGGAGAAGTGAAATCTGTCCCTCTCCAGCCTATGGATCCCCTACCTCCAGGCACAGTAGGCTTGACTTTTTCACCTCCTGAGAGCACTTACAAAACAGTGTCCATCCATACACTGATGTGGGAAACTGGGGAATGTGCAGATAATATCCCAGTCACTAATACAGGTCGACAATGTGTGACTTATCAACCAGGCGAAGTAGTAGCATCAGGTTTACTGATACAGACTCCTAATAAGCAACCTGGTGATAGTCACCCAGATTCTGACTCCAAGCAACAAAATCCAGGAATATACTGGACAGCAGCTGTGACAGCTGACCGACCTATACTCACTATCTATATAAAAGGCCTACCATTAGAAGGATTGGTAGACACAGGTGCAGATTGTACAGTCATTAGAGGTACCAATTGGCCCAGTCACTGGCCAAAGATTAAGGCAGACACTTACATGTTTGTAGGAGGATCAATAGCAACTGAAGTTAGTGCTGCCCCTATGAAATGGACTTTTGAAGGCAAAACAGGAGTTTTTGCTCCTTTTATAGTTGAAAAAATCCCCATCAATCTGTGGGGAAGACACGTTTTACAATTAGGGTTAAAAATGAGTACTTTGGTTTTTTAGGCAGGGTTAAAGGCCTGCCAACACTTTCACCTGTTCCTATCCAATGGAAAACTGATACACCAGTGTGGATAGAACACTGTTCCTTAAGAAGCAATAAAATTCAGGCCTTATTAGATATAGTACAGAGGCAACATGACCAAGGACATTTACAACCTTCTCTAAGTCCTTGGAATTCCCCAGTATTTGTTGTAAAAAAGAAATCTGGAAAATGGAGGATGTTGACTGATTTAAGAAAGATAAATGAACAGATGGAAACTATGGGAACTCTTCAGCCTGGGCTTCCATCTCCTACTCAACTGCCTAGAGAATGGCCTCTTTGGGTCATAGACATTAAGGATTGTTTCTATTCTATCCCTCTAGATAAGGAGGATACGAAAAGATTTGCCTTTTCAGTGCCCAGCACTGAACCTTATAAACTAAGCGAGCCTTATAAAAGATATGAATGGACAGTTTTGCCACAGGGAATGAAAAACAGCCCTACTATGTGTCAAATGTACGTTGCTACTGCTCTTACTCCAGTAAGAAAAGCATTTCCAAAAGTAATGTTATTACATTACATGGATGATATATTAGGGTGTGCTCTTGAGGAACAAATGTTAGAAGCATGTCTACAAAAGACCATAGAAACACTAAGGAACTACCAATTGCACATAGCTCCAGAAAAAATTCAAAGACATGCTCCTTTTCAATATTTAGGATACAAAGTATACCCTAAGGTGCTTAGAATACAAAAACTTTCCTTAAGAACAGAGAAACTAAACACCTTAAATGACTTTCAGAAATTGATAGGAGATATCCAATGGAGGCAATCAGTGTTAGGCTTGACTACCTATCAATTGCAACTGTTATATGACATTTTAAGAGGAGACAGTGCTTTAAATTCACCACATCAGCTTACAAAAGAAGCTCAAAAGGCTTTGAGAGAAGTTGAACTGGTTTTATCCAATGTGGTTGAAAGAGTCACTCAAAAACCTTTGGAAATATCAGTTTTTGCAACACAAGAGGCACCCACAGCAGTCCTTCATCAAGGAAACAGTGATAAAGTGGGTGAACTTCCCAGCACAACCAGAACAAAGCCTTACTCCTTATCCAGTGCTTGTGGTTAGAATTTTATTAAAGGCCATTAAGCAAGCAGTATAATTATCTGGGACAAGACCTGACAAAATATACACCTTTTATACTAATGCACAAATTAATGTGTGCTGTGAGACCATCCCAGAGTGGCAAATTTTATTAGCCATGGCTCCAAATTTTACACATGGGTCTCCATTAAAGATAACCAGACTATTACATAATTGGCGACAGATTCTTGAAGAAAAGGTTTCTAAAGTTCCTCTTAAAGGACCAACTATCTTTACAGAGGCATACAAACATAGTATTTGTGCTGTGTACTCTCGTGACTTAACTATAAAGAGAGTAGCCAGATCTCCTTTTCAGTCCACTCAGCAGAATGAATTGTATGCAATCATTCTAGCTCTTATTTATTATCCAGGAGATATAAATATAATATCTGATTCAGCCTATTCAGTAGGTGTGGTACAAAGAATTGCCACAGCCCAAATAAAATTTTTAACCTCTAATATATATCAGCTCTTTAAGAAACTTCAAGAGCAAGTGAGAAAGCATCCAGGTAAGATTTATATCTTGCATGTCCACTCTCATAGTGGACTTCTAGGTCCTATTTTTGATGGTAATTCAAAGGCAGATAGCCTTTTAACTGTGTTGGCCAATACGCCTTTATTCCAAGAAGCCCAGGAATCTCATTCTAAATATCATCAGGCTGCTTGAGCTTTGCGTTTACAATTTGGAATAACAAGAGAGGAAGCTAGGAGCATAGTAAAAGCCTATACGGCTTGTCTTCCTTTCCATGCTCCTACACTGCCTCCAGGGAAGAACTCTCATGGTTTGAGACCCAATGAAATCTGGCAAATGGATGTGACCCATTATAAATCTTTTGGTCACCTGTCTTTTTTTTTTTTTAATATTTTATTTTATTTTATAATAACTTTATATTGACAGAATCCATGCCAGGGTAATCTTTTTTACAACATTATCCCTTGCACTTGCTTCTGTTCCTATTTTTCCCTCCCTCCCTCTACTCCTTCCCCTAGATGGCAAGCAGTCCTATATATGTTAAATATGTTGCAGTATATCCTAGATACAATATATGTGTGCAGAACCAAGCAGTTCTCTTGTTGCACAGGGAGAATTGGATTCAAAAGGTAAAAAAACAACTCGGAAAGAAAAACAAAAATGCAAATAGTTTACATTCGTTTCCCAGTGTTCTTTCTTTGGGTGTAGCTGCTTCTGTCCATTATTTATCAATTGAAATTGAGTCTTTGTCAAAGAAATCCACTTCCATCAGAATACATCCTCATACAATATCGTTGTCGAAGTGTAAAGTGATCTCCTGGTTCTGCTCATTTCACTTAGCATCAGTTCATGTAAGTCTCTCCAAGCCTCTCTGTATTCATCCTGCTGGTCATTTCTTACAGAACAATAATATTCCATAACATTCATATACCACAATTTACCCAGCCATTCTCCAATTGATGGGCATCCATTCAATTTCCAGTTTCTAGCCACTACAAACAGGGCTGCCACAAACATTTTAGCACATACAGGTCCCTTTCCCTTCTTTAGTATTTCTTTGGGATATAAGCCCAATAGAAACACTGCTGGATCAAAGGGTATGCACAATTTGGTAACTTTTTGGGCATAATTCCGATTGCTCTCCAGAATGGTTGGATACATTCACAGTTCCACCAACAATGCACCAGTGTCCCAGTTTTCCTGCATCTCCTCCAACATTCATCATTATTTTTTCCTGTCATCTTAGCCAATCTGACAGGTGTGTAGTGGTATCTCAGAGTTGTCTTAATTTGCATTTCTCCGATCTATAATGATTTGGAACACTCTTTCATATGAGTGGTAATAGTTTCAATTTCATCATCTGAAAATTGTCTGTTCATATCCTTTGACCATTTATGGTCGCCTGTCTTTTATCCACATTGTGGTGGACACCTTTTCAGGATTCACTTTTGCAATACCAGCAGCAAAAGAGACAGCCCAAGTGGTCACTGAATTCCTCACACAAGCATTTGCCATTATGGGTGTGCCACAAGCAATAAAAAGAGATAATGGACCTGCATATACCTCCAAACATTTTGCACACTTTTGTGCACAGTATAAGATTTTACACACCACTGGCATACCCTTTAATCCTCAAGGACAGGCAATAGTAGAGAGGAGAAACAGAGACATTAAGACACTTCTGCAAAAACAAAAGAAAGGGGGAGCCACAGGTAATCCTAGAGAACTACGAAATCTAACCCTTTATACTATTAAGTTCTTGATTTTTGACAAGATGCACTGGCTCCGGCAGACAGGTTTTATAACCCACCGGAAGGGCAGTGTCCAGTGCGAGCAGCTCCACTATCTTTAGATAATCACCAGGTGATGTGGAGAGACCCAGAAAGTGGTGAATGGAAGGGACCAGATAGGCTAACTGCTTGGGGGAGAAGGTTTGCTTGTATCTCTACAGATGGAGAAGGAATCAGATGGGTGCCAACAAGCTGTATTCACCTTGTCCATCGGAGAGAAATGGAGCAGACCCTTGAAATGAAGGTAAAGACCCAAGAAACAATCAGGTGGTTTGTTGCTAACTGTGCCCACCACTGAAAAAGCATGGCAGTTATGGCGTTTGATTCATGGACATCAAAAATTGTTGGACTCCAAAACCCTCAGGAATCATTGGATTTTCTGAGAAATAAGACTGTTGCAGGACTTCAAAATCTGCTGGAATCATTGGATTCCTTAACACATAAAAAAAACTGTTGCAGGGCTTCAAAAACTTGCAGGGATCATTGGATTTCCTGACACATGAAGCAATGGACAATACATTGGTTTTGGACTATCTCTTGGCTGCTGAAGAAGGCGTATGTGTGAATGTTGTTTACATACCCTCCTTCTAGGACTTCTGGAAATCTTTTACAACACCATGTTGATTTATATTGTTTGTTATATCACTTCTTGCATGTACAATTCATGTTTGTTGCACCACATCAAGCCTACACTGACTGTGGGGAGAGTCATCACTAATAGCCTCTGAGTTATGGCTGTGTGCTTGTGTAATACCTCCCATGCTGATGGGTTTGTGCATACTTGTTTCTAATAAGACCCTTCAGCCCAGAGACCCACTAGCAATCCCCACTTCCCTTTGGTGCTTTTCATCTCCCTTCCTGAGAAGTGGGGGGAGGGGGTGATCACTTCCTTTTTGGTGTTTTTACCTTCTTTCGTGAGAAGTCAGGAAGGGCGTGATCACCTCCCCTTGGGCTCTCACCTCCCTGAGAGGTCAGGGATGGCATGACCACCTGTGTTCTAAAACAAAAGAAAGCAGGAGATATAATGAGCTGAAGCTGAGCAGATGCCCTGAGGTCCAATCTGAGCACTTATGGCTAATTAGCAATTGGACAATATTCTATTAATATATGCTTAGAGAAAGAATGGCCCCACCCACTCTCTGTGCAAGTTGATGTTTTGTGTAGGAGATTGGGTGGAGGATTTGGTGGGTGGAGTGTGAGAGCCAGAGGCACTCCTGGCCGGATTCCTGTCGTGATTGCTCTCATTTCCTATCGCCATTCCCGTTCACCTCCACAAAGAAAAAAGGTCAAGGACTTTCGCTTATCCTGACTCTGGCTGATTTTAAAGTACCCTGGGTGCTAACTCATCACAATAGGGTATGTCTATCAAGAGTACTCTTGGGGTAGATTCAAGATAGTGTAATGAGAAGAAACATGTTTACTTAGCTTACCCAGCACATTTTCTCCACAACAACCTAGAAAATGTGCCAGTCTGAATTGATCAGAAAAGCTAAAATAATCACAGTAAGTCATTTTTTCTAGCCCAGAGCAGCTTAGAAAAACAGACAAATCTTCTGATAGTGAGGAGGGGACAAGCCAAGAACATGATACAATAACATTGACAGAAGAAGCAATAGTAAAGTAGGATGGGTAGGGTAGGGGAACATTTCTATGTTTAGAGCCAGAAAGGAAAGGCAAGAGGGTGCTGGTGTAGGGGACACCAGAACTTAAAAGATATTTCAAGGGATATTTGAACTAGCATCAGGTACAGAAATGAGTGCCATATATCACCCCCTACCCAGTTTCTGATCACAGATAAGGGAAAGAAGATCAGTCCTGAGCAAGCAAGGTCCTAGCCAAAGGCTGGATAGAATACAAATTCTGGAAATTAACAGGAGCAGAATGATGACTTGGTTCTAGCCTTTAGTCTAACATGTAAGTATGAAGTAGAATAGCCAGAACAGGAGTGTTCCGGACCAAAGGGAGCTGGCAGTTCAGTTGCGCTGAACCTGCAGAACTCCCTAGTGAGCTATCACTTGAGTCCAGTAACAATCTCCTGAAGTTCAACTGAATACAAACCAACAGACTCAAAGTTAGGTCATGAATTTGCAAGGCTTAGATTAGGAAAGCAGGGAACAGACTTCTCCCTAGATCACAGCACTTTTGAAACACCAAAAAATCACAGGCTCCAAAAATAAACTGTGAAAGCAGCAGAAGGACATTAAAAAATAGAATCTCGGGCTTGTTATTTTTTTCCTTCTTCCTACAACAGTGTGCTGATCCCAGCTTTAGCACAAAGTCTTACAGTCAAGAGGCTGGACAAATGAGCAAACAAAAAAGAACCAGAGCTACTATGGTGATAAGGAAGCTGAAGACAGAAACACAGAAGAAGAAAATATCTTGAAAATGTTTACAAGCAAAACCAAAGAAAAATCCAGATTGGACACAAATCCAGAAGATTTAAAGAAATTTAAAAAGTGTGTGTGTGTGTGTGTGTGTGTGTGTGTGTGTGTGTGTGTGTGTTTGTAAAATAGAGGGAAAATGAGAAAAAAAAATGATAGCTATGCAAAAAAGCTAGGAAGAAAACCCCCTAGGTATCTTAGAACTACAGAATAAAATAGAAAATTTTAAAAATTCACTAGGAAACTACTGTAAAAAAACCCAAAATAAATTTTTTCAGAAATATTATATCTAAATTGTATCTAAAATCCAGAGCTTCCAGATTATGGAGAAAATACTACAAGCAGCCAGAAAGGAACAATTCAAGTGCCATGTAGCGGCAGTCAGGATCAAACAAGATTTAGCAACTGCCAAAAAAAGAAACGGAATATGATATTCCAGAAGGCAGAAATTCTAGGATTGCAGCCAAGAGTAATCTACTAAGCAAAACTGAGTATAATCTGCAGAGAGAAATTAGATATTTAATGAAATAGAGCACTTTCAAGCATTCCTTATGAAAAGACTAGAGTTGAATAAAAAAATTTTCCAAACATAGAACTCAAGCATAAAAAGAAAAACATCAGTGAGAATCCCAAAGGGATAAAACAAGCAAATTTAAAGTCTTTACACTGTTATATGAAGAGAGGATAAATATTACCCCTCAGAACCTTTTTCACCAAGGGTTTCAAAGGAAGTCTAATTGGACTCTAATTTGAACCTAGTTAGCCAATGATTCTATCATGTTTGGATGATCTCAAAAGAAGAATGAAAAATGGAGGCAGAAGAAGGTGAAGGCAGGGGAGAAAAATAAGGGAATTAAGTGAGATATGAAAAGAAAAGTTTATACAAGACAGTTGACAATGGAATGGGAGCATGCAACACTTGAACCTCATTCTCATCTGAACTGGTTTGAGAAGGGAAGAACACACACAAACATAGTTTAGTACAGAAGTTTACCTTATACAACAGAAAGTAATCATTTAGCCTAAGAAAAAAATCTATTGACAATTATGTTTTTAAATATTCATAAAGGAATTTACTGGGTAGAAAACACAGGTAAAATTAAGATATAGGCAGACAAAAACATTAGCAAAAATGATCTCACATCTGACAGTAATTCTTTGACAAAATGGTAGCTTTGTTATCATAAATTACACAGAAAGCCCTGGACATAGACTTTCTCAGCTGAGTACTAAATAGTTTATGATGATGATGGAGCTGTGCTCACTTAAAAGCAAATAGTCATCCCTTGAACCAAATATTCTGCAAATGCTCCTTCAAGACAGGAATTTAGATATTTGTATCCCTAGTTCCTAACAAAGTATTATGTACATAGAAGCATTTAATAATTTTTTTAAAAATTTGGTTGCTTCATCTCCTAGTAGCATTAGATATGCTATTTATTTGTATCCCCAATGACTGATACATAGTAGATGTTTAAAAATTGATATTTGGTTTGTTTTTATTCATACAAAGCTCATGGAGATTCCCTACATACTAAAATTTATTATCTCATATTTATACAGTTCATCACAAAATTCTCAGGACTGAAAGGGTTATTAAGTTGCCATCTACCTCAATCTAAATTTGCAAAGGAATCTTGATTATAATATACACAGGAAATGGTCATTTAGTCTCTACTGAGGCAAGCCTTTCCACTTTGGGATAGCTCTAATTGTTTAAAAGAGTTTCCTTAAGTTGAACCTAAATTTGTTTCTTTGTTACTTCCAATAATTTCTTCTGGTTCTGCCTCTGGTGAGGTCAAACAGAATAGATTAATTTTTTTCTCCACATGACAACCTTAAAAAAAATTGAAGATGATTATTATTATAAGCCTAAATATATTCTCCAGGCTAAACCTGCTTTATTCTTTTAGCTGAGCTTCAAATCGCATGGCCTCAAGACTATTCATCCTCCTTGTGGTCTATCTCTAGTTATCTTTATTAATTTGTGGTACCAAAACTGAACAGAGTACTCTAGATGGGGATCTGATTAGAACAGAGTTATACATGTATAGGACTGCTTGCCATCTGGAGGAGGGAGTGAAGGGAGGGAGGGGAAAAATCAGAATAGAAGTGAGTGCAAGGGATAATGTTGTAAAAAAAATTACCCTGGCATGGGTTCTGTCAATAAAAAGTTTATTAAAAAAAAAAAAAACAGAGTTATAAGCATGTTATAAATTACTCTCCCTTCATGCATTATTCACAGTCTGGATAAACTAGCTGCCTCACTTTTCCTCAACTTTACAATCTATCTTCAATCTTCATGCTTTTGCAGAATCTGTCCTCTGCATTGAATGCATTCTTTCCATCTTTGCCTCTTGGAAACCTTAGCTTTCTTCAAAGTTTAGTTCATGTAAAAAACATGGGATTTTTCCTGATTTCCTCTACTACCCCATGCTAGTTGTGTGAAAATTGCCTTATATTTGCTTTGTACATTCTGTATATACTATTATGTTTACATAATGTTTCCCTGATAGAATATAAGGTATTTAAATAGAAGGATTCTTCATTTTTGTCTTTGTATTCTCAGCAGTCCATCTAGATACATAATAACACTATGAAAAATATTTATTTATTAATAAATGCAAAGTAATTATTAATTTAAATGCTTGACTATTACCTTCTTATTCTTGGAAAGGCCTCTCAAGGCAACCTAAGATCACACTCATTTTTTTTTTTTTTTGGCTGCTAAATCACACTATTGATTCTTCAAACTTTTAATCCATTAAAACTTTCCAGATCTTCTTTAGACAAATGGGGTGGTCCCTTCCCAAGAAGGTTCCTACATTTCCCCCTTTGTCAAACAGTTCCTCCTTGTTATTAAGAATCAAATCCAGAATAAAAGTTCCTCTTGTTGGCAACCTCATCTTTTGAAGTATGAAATTATTAAGAAAAATTCATAAATTATTAGTTTCTCTGCTTGAGACAGAGAGAGAGAGAGAGAGCTCCAGCAGATGTCTAGTTAATTAAAGTGCCCATCACTCTGTGCCAGACTTGAAATCTATTTCCTGAATTTTCTTCTTTCTGACCAGGTGGTCTGTAGTATTCTCTGATCACTATATAGTTTTCTACCTCCACTGAGCTTCACTCAGTGGTTTCCTGATGAGGTTTCCTCATTCTAGTTTCTGGATTTCTTCACAGGAGTGTGTATATATACATACACACACACACACACACACACATAAAATGTTATTCTCACTTTTTAAAATTTAGTTTGTAAAAAGTTTTCATAGCCATATTCCAATTATGGATCTAATTCCACCATCTCAATGGTATAAATGAGATCAAATTTGTCTCATTACATTAGGATTTCTAGCTCATATTTCTTATGAACCATATTTTAAATATATTTGTATAAAGTGGTCTAAGGCCGTTGGCTTTGTAATTGGTTTTATTGTGCCCTTAGGAAATTTTGTTTTTTGTTAACTCTCAGTGTCTCAATCATTATTTGTATTTCATTGTAGATACTCTATATATCAGCCTACAGTCCAAGATCTCCCAAGAAATTTATAAGTACATTTCAAGGAATCCATGGACTTGAATGGAAAAAAAAAACATCTTTATTTTTGCTCACTCTTTTTATAAAAAAAAATTTTTTATAGTTATCTTCTGTTTCTTGCATAATCATAGTTATCTTAGGTATCCCTCCTCCTTCCCCTCCCAGAGATCTGATATATAAGGCTGGATTCTATATCTATTAACCTCAGACCAATGCTTTTTCCACATAGCAAAGAGGTCTCTAGACTTTCAAGTACAATAATTTCTATGAGCTATATCTTTAGAGCTGGAAGGAATTTTAGATGCATACCTCACCCAACAATTTCAATACAGATGAAGAAACTGAGGTCTGGTGAGAAGTGAGTTCTTTAAGGTTATCCAGCTAATAAGGGACAGACAGCTCAGATTCTAAAACCACTTTATACTGTAGTGATAGGGTAAAAATCACTCTCCCAGACTTAGGTGAGTGCCACTGGTTCATTCACACTAGGTGAGCACATCACTAGCTTCATTAGCAAGTCCAGCATTAGAAATAGTTGCTGAAAATTGAGGCAACTACTCTCTGAGGTGTGGAAATTTTCATTTTGTTGATAGGTAATGAGGGTTAAGGTTTCATTTAAAGCAAACCTGGGAGCTGAACTGGAAGAGTGTGATAAAAGAGGGCATGAAGGGGCACATTTGCTTTTGGTCACACAGCTGCTGAATGAAAAATCCAGTCGGAAACCAACACGGCTTCCACTTTCCCATGAACATAATGTGCTCTAGAAAAAAGTCAGATAATACAGCCTAATCCACCCAATTTGTGCCTTTGATGTGAGCTTAGGCATTATTTCTTGCATTTTATTTCATCATTAAATTAATTTGAGCTGGGGGCCAGCACACATTAATTACGTAGCATGACGAACCCCCAGGTCAGCTAGTTTTCCTAGGTTACATCTGCAGCACGGCAGCTGGGTTTATTAGAAAAGTTAAGGCCAGCAGGTTAATATCATGCCTCCCAGTATCAATCTGTGGTGCTTTAATACGTGTTTAGGCTCCAAATGCAGAAATTAAAAACTACTCTCTCAAGTGTGTGATTTAAGCTGAAAATGTGATAGACCAAGGACCATCGTGGCTGGTTGCAGTGTGTGTCTTAACTTCATTATCAATTGCTCAACATTTTCAAATCACCATCTCATGATAGCAACGAAGATGGCCAGCATTATGTCTGCATGAAATCGACACGATCCCAAGAGCCTATAATGTTCTGGAGGACTGGGGCTAAGAAGGATTTATTCTTCAGGTCAAGGATAAAATCAAATCTGTAGGTAAATGAAGCCAAGACCTCTTTCTCCTCCAAGAAAAGATGCGATTTAAGGCTGCAGTTTCTAGCAATATGATTTGCTTGTTGCCATCCACTAATGGTGATCTCAGTGAGAGAGAGAGAGAGAGAGAGAGAGAGAGAGAGAGAGAGAGAAGGATGGAGGGAAGGAGAAAGGGAGGAGGTGGAGAGAGAGAGAGAAAGGGGAGAGAGAAAGGGGAGAGAGAGAGAGAGAAAGAGAGAGAGAGAGAGAGAGAGAGAGAGAGAGAGAGAGAGAGAGAGAGAGAGAGAAAGGAGAGAGAGAAAGAGGAAGGGAGGGAAAGAGGAAGGAAAGGAAGGAGGAAAGGAGGGAGAGACAGAGAGAGAGAGAAAGAAAGAGAGAGAGAGCGAGAGAGAGCGCGCCAGACACAGAGATAGAGGCAAAAAGACAGACAGAAGCACAGAGATAGAGAGACAAAGACAGAGAGAGAGCATGCGCATTTGTGTGGCTGGTAGCCCATAAAAATTTGTAAAATCCATTAGATGGCTTGGTGCACATATTTTCTGAACATGTTACTTCAAATTAGACAGCTTAATGAAGCAGAGCTGGTTTTGATGCTTTCTTCCTTGTTTGTGACACTTCTCTCATCCCCAGAGTCTCTTCCTCCTGCCTCCTTCATGTGTTTTCCTTTGAATTTTTTTTTCCAGTCTGCTGTCTGGCTGTAGCTTGCTACTTCTGTCCTCTTCTATTTTTGAAAGCCATCCTCCCCCTCAGCTATACGTGTCCTTATAACCCTTTCTTCTTTAGACTTCTTCCCTGAAGGGACATTTCAGGGGCAGGGTCTCAGTGGAACAAAAAGAATTCCAGTGCATCGAGAGCAGACAGTGATGGTAAAATCTGCCTCTCCACCAGGAAGACAGGCTAGGGGTCATTGATGATCGTAAGTGACGGCTTCCATCATGACAGCCAGGGGTCTCCCTTGCCATCTTCACCCTTCCCTCCCTCACCGTGATGTCAGTCTAGTCCCACAAGCTACATGTCATTTTGGTGTTATATACTCTGACTCTTCCTTCCCAGCATTTCAGAACCAAGGTACCTCTTCTCCTCCAAAAAACAATCTCACCTTCTGTGCTCTCTCCATGATTGTTCTATGAATCCTAAAGACACAACTAGTTCTCATTTCTGACATACAGCCCTGGCCAATTTCAACTTTAAATTAAGCTTTGGAGATGATGAAACAGGCCATTACTAAGTCTAATGACTGAACTGAGTTCTGCTTCACCATATCTGGCAATAGGGACAGCATAGTTTTACTAGGTATCTCCTTCTGTTTGGAGACTGCTCATATTGTGAAACCTTCCTTAAATTGAACTGAAATACGTTTTCCTGCAACTTCCACCTATCACTCATAATTCATCCCTCAGAGACTATGCAAAATGAATCCTCTTCCTTTAAAATATCTGAAATAGTTACTGTGTATCCCCTAAATCTTCTCTCCATTCTTCCAAGTATTTCTCATAAAATATGAAAACAGATCCTCCACCGTCCTGATAATCCTTTTCTAAATATGCTACTTTTGTCAAAGTCTCACACCTGGAAGCAACTAGGTGACGGGTGAATATAGAACCTGCCTTGGAGGCAGGAGGCTTCAGACACTAGCTGTTGTGAACCTAGCCAAATCATTTTACCCCGATTGCCTTCAAAATAAATTAAAATGTGGCACCTGGAATTCAACACCAGTCCAACCAGTGTCCCAGTAACTAAGAATTTTTGCATATGAAGTAAAAACCATAAACCCTACCCAGAATAAGTAGCATGAAGTGAGTCCCCAGTTGTGAGATGGGGCAGAATAGGATAGTGGGTGAGAGGCAACTTGGAGTTCCAACAGTCAGATAAGTGGGGAGTTAATTAAGCTCCTCTTAGCTTAATATTTTAATGTATTGTTCTTGCTATATTCGAGAGTTACATCAACAGAGTATGGTACTTGTCTAGAGCCAGGATGTGTTAAAGATAGGAATTGAACCCAGACAAGCTCTCCATCCATTTTGACACAATGGACTGCATTAGTAGAGAGAGTTTCTAGTACCAGTGAAATCAGAAGTACAGTCCAAAAAAATTTATTCCTAATTAGTGGTTAAGTCCTGTTTCTCTGCTGGCAAAGAAGTGCAAGTATTGTCAACAATCTCTGAATATGGCACCCTGAAATGAAGCATCATTTACACTGTTCTTGTTACAACTTTTTAAGTGGCACACTGGATTGAGTATTTGAGCTAAGACCCAAGTTCAAATCCAGCCTCAGACATATACTAGCTGTGTGATCTAAGAAGTCAGTTAACTTCTGTTTACATTAATCTATAAGAGAGAAATAGCAAACCAATACCTTTGCCAAGAAAACCCCAAATGGAGTCATAAAGGATCAACTATAACTAATCCCATTCCCCAAAACATGTATAAAGAAAAAAAGCTAGCCCTTAATCAAGGTATCTGTGAAAGGTTCTTGTCTATCAGAGTGAGCACAAGGCCAAACATGATTCCATGAGTAAAAATAATATTGCTTTTTGTTTGTATGGTGCTTAAACAGCCCATGTGCATGATCTTATTGAATCTTTAGACAAGCCTGGTCAAGCTGTACCTTTTCAGCCTATGAAAAGTGCTGGATCCTAACCCATAAGGCTTTCTTCATCATTCTCCCCTCACTTCTACCTTAGCTTGAAGGCACTTTCCCCCCAGTATCATCAAAGAAAGGCTATATTCCATTCCTCATAGTCGTGGTCTGTGCTTTATCCTCAGGCAACCACTTTATAGAATCACAGAGTGTAAGTATTGCAAGGAACCTCAGCTATTTAGTCCAACCCATCCCTGGAAAGGGATTTCAATGCAACTTGCTTTACAAGTGGTCATCCAGCTTCTGCTCAAAGGGGGAAACTCAGTATCTCTCAAGGCGGCCCACTGAAAGTACAGATTGCTCTTGATAAGACGTGTTTCTTAACATAAGCATAAATTTGTCTCTGCAACTTTTCATCCACTGTGTCTAGTGCCATCCTCTGAAACCTAAAAGGAACAGCTGAACCATCCCCAGCTCCTTAAACCAGTCCCAGGCTTTCATGGGCAATGACCAGATTGTCTAACATGGAGTCTTCTTATATCCCCTACTGCATGGGTTGAAGGAGCCTCCTTTTGTTGACTAAATGCCTGGAAAGGCTTTGTCTTTAAAACTTTAAAACTGAGATTTTTTTTCCTGCTCTCTTTTTCTTTTAGGCTCTTTGTTACATATTCTTTCCTGCTGTTTTCAAAGAGTGAAGATCCCAGTTTGCCCACAAAATAAATGGTATGAACTGAACCAGGAGTGGGGAATACTTTTTCCTACTCTATCTCTTTTATTCCATCTACAATAAATGAGTTTCAGGTCTCTGATCTGTGTTGTTTGTCCTCAATTTCAGAAGCTGGCAGCAATTCCCCAATGATCTGGGAATTTGGGCCATAGACACCTTACAGGACACCAGCAGGATATTGGAGCCATCTAGCTGGCAGAAGAACCTGAAGGAGCCAGGTTGCCTGGGACTTTACCCTGAAGAGGTTTAAGCCTTGAAAATGGGACTGTATATTCTATAAGAACTAGGTTAAGTTATGAACCTAATCCCCTTTACCTCTCCAGAGAGGGACACAGAAGAAAATTAAGTCCCATATATTGGGGAAATAAATTTGCATATTTGATTATGCTTTTTGAAGTAATATTTTTTGGTAAAAACTAGTCTTAGTGTTAGTAGTTAAATGGAACTGGGGAATAGAGAAAACATTCTTACAATTGAACACTATTAATGGGGGCTGGAGCCATTTGTGGAAAGACACTGCTCCTCCCTGAAGTTTCTCAGAGTATCCTGAAAGAAGAATGATATGTAGCCTACTGGTGGTCTTCAAATGATGAGGATCAATGTGCCAACATTATACTTATATAATCAAGACTCCAAGCTCTTCACTAACCTGGTTTCCTCAGGATGCATTTCAAATTATCCATATACTTCCCAAAATATAGTGCTCTGAACTGAACACAATACTTCAGTTGTGTTATGACCAGAGCAATATACAGTGGGACCTATTACCTCTTTGTTCCTGGAAATTATATTTCTCATCTTCCAAAAGACCCAAAGATCCAATGAAGCAAGATGTGAAGTTTGGGAATTTTAAAAGTCATTATTTTTTCAATTACTTCAATTATTTCACCATCATAATTTAGGAAAATAATCCAAAACTTCTGTCTTGAAAGATAAATTAGTCCCCTAATATTCCTTTAGGTTACAATGATTTCTCATCATTCCCTTGGATGTTCAAATGAGATATTATATGGGAGATGTGGGAGTGGGGAGAAACTGAAACTCTCAGTAGCATTCAGTCTCAAAAATTCAGGCATCCTGGGCAATGATCTGGATTTTTGGTGTATGGTTCCCTGTAGCATACACTGACACATTGATTCAGGGACAGCCCTGGGTACCAACCTAGACAACTAGCTGGTATAGAAGAGAATCAGATTGGAGTCAAGAAGAAACATGTGCAAATTCAGCCTCAAATACCTTGTAGTCATATGACTCTGGGCAAGTCACTTAACCCTCACTTTTCTCATCTGTAAAATGGGGACAATAATTTCTCCTAGGATTGTTGTGAAGATCCGATGAGATAACATTTGTAAAGTGCTTTGCAGTCCTTAAATACTATATGAATGCTAGCTATTATTATTATATTTTCATCATGTTAATACCAGTGCAAACAGATCTGCCTTATTTGGCCTTTTTTTATTTGTCAGAATGAGAATGCACTGAATAGTGAGCTTTCAATGCAATGTGTGAAAAGGGGTTTTGCTACCAGCTTTTCCCCCCTAAATCTTTCTGCCTAAGTCATCTTAGTCTTTTCATCCTTTTTTGTGGATTCCATTTTCAACAGATGCTCCATATACTTTCATTGTACTTTGTTCAACTTCCATTGTGGATCATGTTTTCTGTCTTGCCCTCCTTGGAACAGGATTTTCTTACATAAGCCTATAGAATGAAGAAAAGTAAGTTTCATTCTTTGCCAGGTTTTCAAATCCTTTAGTTGAAAGGTTTTATTATTGTTGTCATCATCATTGTTGTTTTGTCCCCGTTCTCTCTTTCTCCTTCTCTGGGGATCTTTTTATTGCCAAACCACATCCAAGCTTATAATCAATTAATTATTATATATAATCATTATTGGATCATACAATAAAACAAAGTTTAAGTTCAATATATAATTATAAAAAACAAACCATTCACAGTCATATAGAACAAAAAAACTTCTAAAAAGTTTAAACCTGTTCCTTAGTTGTAGTTGGTACAGTGATAAAGCCTCAGGCTCTTTACTAGCCATGTGATCCTGAGCAAGTCACTTGACTTTGACCAGCCTCAATTTCCTCATTTGTAAAATAGGGCTAATAATAGCATCCTCTTCACAGAACTGGTGTGAGAATCAAATGAGATATTATCTATAAAACACCTAGAGTCTGCTTTGCCTTGACACAGCTTCTGGTAATTTCTTATGCTATATTATTTCTTATGTGTACACAACTGTTTTCATACTGCCTCCCCCATTAGATTGTAAACTCCTTCAGGGCAGGTACTGTTTTACCTTTATTTATTTCCCCAGCGCTTAATACAATGCCTGGCATATAGTAGGCACTTAATAAATTCATGTCGACATGATTTGACTCTCCCTTTCCCTGCAAGGATACAGGATATTCCTTTTTCACCTTCCCCACATTTCCCCTTAATCCAAGCTCTCTTTTCACCCATGGCCTTCCAGTTTTATATTTTCTGGCATTGTTGTCATTTTAGTTGGTATTTGATTTTCCTTCCTGTAATGTCTCTTTATCTGACATGCTGGAATGCAGTTCCATATCTTCTATTATTTCTACCAGTAGTAATGGAATTTCTGACAAGAAAATGTGTCATTTAAATGCTAGTAGAAGTTTCCCATTCGTATGATTCTAGAATTATTTAAGTAGGTAGAAATGTCTCAGTCTATCTCTTGGCACCTCATATTAAAAACCAGAGGTAACTGTATTCACTAAATTGAAAAATAAATTGGCAAGTACTCTTCAGAGCCTTGTCTGTGCACCAAGTGATAACATTTCTCTCTTACAATCTCCTAAGTCTAGAAAACAATTTGAAATCATGCTCCCAAAGTTACTAAACTATGCATAACTTTTGACCTAGCTGTACCTTTAGGTATACAAAGAGATCAGAGAAAGAGGTAAAGTCTATATATAAAATTATAAAAAATATATAAAAATAACCAAAGGGGTTATTAGCAATAGTTAAACAAATTGTGGTTTATGAATGTAAGGGAATATTATTGTACCATAAGAAATGATGAAACAGAAAATTTCAAAGGAAATTAAAAAGATCTTTATGAATTGATGCAGAGTAAAGTGAACTTAATTAGTAAAACAATTTACACACTGATAACAACATTATAGAGAAAAACAACTTTGAAAGACCTAAGAACTCTCATCAAAGCAATGATAAGCCACAAGTCTAAAAGACTAAAGATGAAAATGCCATTCACCTTCAGTCAGAGAGATGATGAACATAAAATGCCAAGTCATACATTTTCAGGCACGGCCATTGTTGGAATTTGTTTTTGTGGACAATGAACATTTGTGATGTTTATTATTTTTATTTGTGATAATTATTATTATCTCAATTGAGAAAAATATATTTTAAATCCTCATAAAATAAATAAACTGAATTTTAAAATCTTCCAAAAAATTTTTAATATGGTGAATATTCTCAGTACTATAGCATGTTTCATTTACTCATTAATAAGGTCATAGATCTAGAGAGATAGAAAGGATGACAGGGGTCATCTATAAGAAAATCAGGACAAGAGAGGTTAAGTAATATGCCCATGTCACACAGATGGCAAAGTCTGGATTCAAACAAGACTCAGATCCTATGTCATGAAGTTTAGCACTCTTTCCTCTGTGCCACCATGCCTCTCTTCAAGCTTATATTTATTTTAATTTTAAATAATATTTATTTTTTCCCCAACTGCATATTGAAGCAATTTTTTAACACTTAAAAAAAGTTTTGGGTTCCAAATTCTATCCTTTCTACCTTATCTTCCCTTCCCTGCCCCGAGATAACAAGCAATCTATTATAGGTTATTACATGTCCAATCCAGTATTTATTGAGCACCTACTAGATAAACAGGATGGTGTTAAATGTTACTGGGGATATGATGTAAAAGACACAATTCCTGACTTAAGGGAATTTACAACCTATTTTTTAAAATGTCATACATAGAAATGATGATAATACAACCATATTACAACATTATAGCCACGGGTAAAGTTGTTAACTCTATAGAAATGACTCCTAAATCTGTATGTTTAATCTTTATCTCTTTTTAAACTCCTGCTATGACTCTCAATTTCTATCTGGATATTCTACCAGTATTTCAAGTTCAATATGCCAAAAGTGGAACTCACCTTGCATTTGGTTGTTAGTGAAAAGCATTTATTAATCATTTATGTTTTAAGCATTGTACGAAGCCATTGGGGTTACGAAAAAAAAAAAAAAAAGAGTTCTTCGAGGAATTTAATCCAGTATGGGTGGATAACATGTACAAAGGAATAGTGGCTAGGGAAGGATATTTTGGTTTATAAAGTCACATGATTGTGAATAGATCTATAGGGGAGTCAAATGACTTGACCTTTCCAAAGGCAATAATTATGTGTGGATCTTATTGCTGTCTCCAGAGTAAAATATAAAAATTGAAGTGGGAAAGAGTATGTGTCTTTTAAGCAGTAGAATAGATAGCAAGAAGATGATTGGAGAGAAAAGCTAGATATTATGTGAAACATGGTTTAGAGTTTGTGGCCAGCTAGACATATTGGCCGGTATGTAATGGTCCTAGAAGATTTATCAGTTAGAATAGTATTGGGTGGATTGAAATTGGATTAAATCATCCAGAATATGATCTTGGGTCATCCAGGGGTCTAAGAAAGCAGCGAAAGGGCAGATGCTAAAGAAATAGATGGGTCAATCAATTTGAACTTCATTGTTTCATAACTATCCTTTCAGTTACTCAACATACCTTGGAGTAATATTTGACTCAACTTTATTTTCTCTCCACATCAGAAAACTTGACAATCTTATTGATTGTAACTCCAGAGTATCTCTCAAATCCATCCTCTTCCGTGGCTCACATGGTCACCACTATAGCTAAAGCTATTATTCACCTTTCATTAGTATGGGCTCTATTATAGAAGTTGGCCAGGTTAATGAACTTGGAAGCCAGGATGTTTGAGGGGACATCACCATATAGATTGAAATACCCAAGAATGAGGGCAAGGATAGAGATTAGAGAAAAAGACCAAGAGACAACCACTTAACGAATGTCATGTATGAGTGTGTATACACATATATACATATATATATATATATTTAATGATAGATCTAGATAAATCTAACCATAAAATACAGAAGAAAGTTGAGATGAACAAAATTTCAGAAAGATTAGATATGATAGACTTCTAGAGAATATTAAATGGGAATTGAAAAGAGCATACCTATTTCTAAGTTATGCAAGGTACCATTACAGAAATTAGCCACATATTAAGACATAAATATCTTACAACACAAATATTAAATTCACTTTTCTTGTCCACAATGAAATAAATATATATATTCTTTAAAAGATCTTTGAGGCATAGATTAGAAATTAATAGGAAACTAAATAACCTAATCCTGAAGAATGAGTGAGTCACAGATCTGGTAAGTTTGTTATCAATGGGTCAGTAGTTCTGGTAGACACAATAAACAGGAGAGCAGAAGAGAATATGAACTATGGAGGGGTAGGAGTGAGATGGATAAGAATAAGAACACAGAAAGATGGAGTCGCGGAGAGGTTTTTATCTCAATACATGGAGAACTTGGATGACAGGAAGAAGGGGAGCAGGAGGATATGGCCACACTTTGCCAACCATTGAATTAGGAAAGGACTAGGGGATCAGAGGCCCCAGCTTCCAGAGTCTCAATGTTTGAACTCAGTGGTAGTATGAAATGGTAACATAAATTTCCATGGCTTATATCAAAAAGGAGTTAGGGGTAGAGGTGACCAGGAATTCTGGCCAAGCATTAGGTCAGTAAAATGTTTAAGAATCAGTTTCTCAGGACCAGATTGAACTCATATTTGGTGCCAATTCTGTAGTTTGTGATATAAGAAAATGAGGATCACATGTAAAACAATGGAAAGGGTATGGGCTCTGAAGTCAAAAGATCTTGGACTGAGAAAGTCAGAGACTGTAATCAAAGTCTTGTTTCCCTTTCCTAAAAGCACATCACAGTACTCTTGCCCAGAGGAGATGCACAATAAATCTTTGCTGGATGGATGAATGATCAAATCAGTGAATTAGAAGATATATCTGGCAGTGTGTTGTTAAATGCTTGACACTTATTTTTCTGGGGGGAAAAGATGTACCCAGGACATACATTTAACCTTCATTTAACCTTTTGAGAATTTTACTTTAATGGGAATCTACCTATTGTATAAGGCGCCAATATAATTGAGAGATTCTGTCACATGTGTTCCTGGGCATTTATGTTTTTTAATTAAATATATGTATGTATGAACATATATATATATAGCTTCATGTGTATGCAAATGAATCAAAGGCTCATCTATTCTTGGATATTTATGTTTCATTAAATACGTGTGCATACATGTATTCATATGCATATACATAACATATATATCTACATATAATATATATATATATACACACACACATACAAATGAATCAAAGCCTAATTTATTCCTGAGTATTTATGGCTTTCTTATTAAGTATATGTACTATATATACATGTAAATATGCAGATGCCATACATATGCACATATATCAGACATAAATATATATGTATTTCCAGGTATGATTTCTGGCACGATTCATGGAAGATTCAAAATGTAATGGTTATATTTCTACCACTCTACATTTTCCTTTAAAAGCAATAGGGAAGCACTAGAAGCAATCACTTACTTCCATATAAATATGAATCAGCTATTGCTGATTGACAATAACTCCAAAAACAATCCAAAGAATTCTCTTCGTCTCTTAATGGTAGATCAGCATTAACAACGGGGCTTTACTTGCACATTTCACAGTCTCTGTAGAAGAAATAAGTCAGACAAACTCCATTTGGGGAGAAAAGAGTCACTAACACCAAAATTAACTAAATAAGGGACTGGGCTAATTTCCCACCCAGTTCCATAGAGTACTAGGGAATTTTTATTCAATCTTTAGAAACATTGTTAATTGACATTGGAAGGTTCTCCTATCTCAGCCCTAGGGGTTCTCCAATGCTAGCTTTCATGGACTGAAATGTAATCCTGAATTTTTCATCTGAAATTCCCAAGTGTTCAACAGATTATACACAAATTCTCTGAACTTCATCTCAATTCACTCTCACTAGCCTTTTCTTTAGGGGGTATATGTTTAGTGGGTTGAGTAAGATGATAACTAATCAAATACATTACTCTCACTTGGGCACTAAAGGTCTCTTTGCCCAGTCTAACTGAAGAAAATTGGCTGCCTTTGGTTGTTCTGTGCAAAACCATTTGTTTGGCTAAGATGAATAATTCAGCACTTTAATGGATAGTTGATCTCATCATGAAGTTATTTCCTCTGTAAACTGTGGTCTCTATTCTGCTTACCTGGATTGAGGTCTGAGTTCAGGGACTATGATAAAACTCATAACTCTCTTTGGCTCATTATGCCCTTATCTAATTAGCCAGTCAATAAACATTAATAAACACCTCCTATATGCCAGGAGGATATACAAATTAAAAAGGTAGTTCCTTTTCTCAAAGATCTTACAATCAAAAGGAGAAATTGTTGCTGTTTAGTTATTCAGTCACTCAGTTGTGCCCAATTCTATATGACCCCCACGGACTCTGGTACATAGTTTTCTTGGCAAAGATAATGGAGTGGTTTGCCATTCACTTTTTCAGCTCATTTTACAAAAGAGAAAACTGAGACAAACAGAAGTGACTTGCCCAGGATCACACAGCCAACAAGTGTCTAAGGCCTAATATAAATTTAGATCTTGACTCCAAGCCTGGTGTTCTTTCCACTGTACTTCCTAGCTGCCACAAAAGAGGGGAGAAGGATTGGAGAGAGAGAAGACAACACACTAAAAAAAAGATGGGGAGAAGTCATGCACTACAAAGACATGATGGAGAAGTCAAAGAAGTCGAAATAAGTGCTTCCAAAAAAGTCCAAAATGAATGCTGCTGGGTGGGCAATGAGGAATTGCCAGTTCTTTTCTCCCTAAATGGAGGAATTTATAGCTGTATTCTCTAATCAGAAGGGCAGAGGCTAACACTGAAGACCAAGTAACGTAACTTTCTCCCTCCCTTTCTTCCCCCTCTCCCTCCCTCTCTCTTTTTCCTTTTCTCGCTCTGTCTTTCTGTCTCTCTATCTGATTCTTCCCCTCTGGTTCTCTCCCTCCCTCTCTCTTTCTCCCTCTTTCCCTCCTTCCCTCCCTCTTTTCCTCTCTCTCTCTGTCTTTCTCCATCTCTATCTCCCTGTCTGTTTCTCTCTTCTCTCTACATGTCTTTCTCTTTGTTTTTCTATCTCTTTATCTCCCTATCTCTCTGTGTCTCTGTCTCTTTTTTTCCTTTCCCTTCCAGCAGGTGCTCTGCCCCAAGCAATGTAAATTGTGATTGCTGAAACCTTATAAGATATCTTGGGGTTTCTTGGTTAGATTTCTTTCTTAAATAGCTCAACTTAAACCCAAATCATTCTTTTTCTCATTGATCGGCTAATATCAAATCCCAGTCAAGCCTCACTTGGTCGTTGTTTGGGTACCCAATTGCCTCCTGGAAATAAATAACAATTGTTTCTGTTTTGACCAGAAATCCTGAGGGTCTTTCCCTCCCAGATACAAACACACACACACACACACACACACACACACACACACACACACACACTTAAAATTAGGTTTTAAAAAGGCCTTTTTGTCTCATTTCTTATCTAGCCTTTATTATTCAATCAAACTGAGAACTGTTAGTTTAAAAAGGCCCAGGTTTCTCATTGCATCCAGAGCCATCTCTGTCATCCCGATCTATATCTCTTGCCCCTGAACCCACATGGCTCTGAAGGAGAAAGTGAGGCTGGTGACTTTGCACAGCCCTCCCTCACTTAAATATCAATTCACTTGTGTGTCATAGCATCAGCTCCCAGATAAAGAGCAAACAACAATAACAATAGGGACAGAGGATATTGATGAGGAATGAGTAACAAGGCTGATTAGATCTTGCAAGATGATGGGATTTCCCAATGATGAATTTACTGGGATGAAGAAGCCAAAATAAATGTTATAGTTTGCTGTGAACTCTCATAATAGAACTTTTATATAGCATATGTATCACTTGTCCCAGATCATGTACAAGCATTAAACATAACAAATACACAGAATTCATCACCATTTTAAATTCATCACCAGTTTAACTCAATCACCATAGTTCATCATATTAGAACTGAAAGGGCTTTTAGATATTTCTAGTTTTGGGGTTCTTAATCTTTTTGGGTTATAGACCTCTTAGGCAGTAAGTGGCTGATACGTTTCATTTTCAGTGCTCTGGTCTCATAATTTTTCATTGCATTGATCAGAGTATTAAAGTCTTTCAAAGTTTTTTTTTTTTCCCAATTCCCTCATATTAAAAATGAAGAAACTGAGGCTCAGAGAGATTGTGATTTGCCTGTCATCACATAGGCAGTAAGTGATAAAAACCAATCCTACCTAATATGTCTAAAAACTGCCCTCCACAATAAGATAACTAAAAAAGCCATCCTTATACCCTTATTGCAATATGTTCTTTCATTTTTTTCCCAATAAAGGACATTAAAAAATAGAATCTCAGGCTAGTTATTTTTTTCCCAATAAAGCAAACTAAAATTTCCATGCCATATATTAACACTCCTAATAATTAGGAGCTAAATAATAATAATAATCACATTAACTTCAATAAAATCCACTGTGATTCTACATTTACCCAGCAGAGGTCAACCTATGAACAAGAAACAGGGGAGAGCAAACGCATGCCAGCAGGTCGCCCAACTATTTCCTGGTATGCCTTGCAGAAGATGGTGGGACTGATTCCTTTTCTTTTCTTTTACATATTCATAATTTGGGCCTCTCAGGCTTGAATATAGCTTTAACTAAAAGCTCCTCTCCAGATTTCTTAAAGACTGTCAATTGGGAATAGTGCTGCCTAAATATACATTGGGGTATTCTTTACAAGGAATGATAGACATACTGTGTGCATGGAGTTGGGGAGGCAAGAGACAGCTGTGAATACTTGGTCAGTACGGTTTCACTCAAATGTCCAGGTGCAATTCTGGAGATGATCATAAATTTAGAACTGAAAAATCCTTAGAAATTCTCTAGTTTGGGGAGTTTTTAACCTTTTTTCTGCCCTTGACCCCTTTGACAATCTGATGAAACCTATTGATTCCCTACAATAATATTTTAGAATGCACAAAATAAAATATATGGAATCACAAAGGAAACAAATTCTGTTGAAAAAAATAAACATTTGAAAAAGATCACAGGTTAAGAACCTGTTCAGATTAAAAAAAAAAAAAGTCTGTATTACTAAAATATGTATAGAAGACTGAAGTAGCTTCTTATTGGGGAATGACTAAATAAATTGTGCCGTGAATTTCATGGGATATTATTGTGCCATAGGACATGATGACATGGTCAACTTCAGAGGAAATTTGGAAAACCTTTTTGAACTGATGTGGAGTGAAGTGAGCAGCAGAACTAGGAGAATAATTGATGCAATGATAATGACATTATAAAGAAATACAACTTTGAAAGACTTGAGAACTCTGATGAAAGTAAATAGAAAGTAGGAGTCCAAAAAAATGAAATGAGATTTATCAGCTCTTGACAGAGAGGTGATGATTATGTAGCTAGTATAAACAATTTGATATTGTTGTTTTAATTTGTTCAATGTGTAGAGACAAGTTAATTTTAAAATATTTTTGTTCAAAAAACAAAACAATCAACTATTTTTAAAATACTCATTTGGTCAATATGTGATGGAGATAGCCATCAGCATCCAGAGAGAGAACTATGGGGACTGAATGTGGATCACAACATAGTATTTTCACCTTTTTTGTTGTTTGTTTGATTTTTTCTTTTTTTACTTTTTTCCCCTTTTTGATCTGATTTTTCTTGTGCAGCATGATAAATGTAGAAATATGTTTAGAAGAATTGCACATGTTTAACATATATAGGATTACTTTCTGTCTAGGTGAGAGAACTGGGGGTAAAGAAGGGAGAAAAATTTGGAACACAAGTTTTTGCAAAGGTGAATGTTGAAAACTATCTTTGTGTGTATTTTGAAAATAAAAAACTATTATTATAAAAAATATTCATTTGATAAATGAAGCTCAGAAATGTCAGATCACTTGTTCAAGATCATACAGTAGTAAAGGTGAGATTAGAAGCACAGTCTCCTGATTTAAAATCAGAATTCTTTCCTTTATTTCCTGCCGCCTTAAGAAAGCTCCCAAATAAGTTTTCACTTTCATGGTGGGAGGCAGGCAATCTTTGGTTTAGATTTGCCCTGGACTACCAGGGGCAGGTGGGAAGGAGAGAACTGAATTCAGTATTATTTAATATTTATTAATGCAGAGCTCTGTGCTAGGCATTGGGGAAAAGGGGAAGGGATTTTCAGAGATAAATAAGATACAGTTCCTATTCTCATGGAGTTCACCACACATGAAAGGTTGCTATAGCTGTGCCAGTTTGAGCTGCAGATAACCTAGCCCCAGCTCAGCACATCTGGTACACACCATCTCAGCAAGGAGTGGCTTTCAACTCTGGAGCAAAGCAAAGAGTTATTCAGATTCTCCACTCTGCATCTGCTGCCCTGCCTGGTTTCAACTCCACATGATGCCCCTCCCAGGTTAAACTCATCACCTCTAATTTCATCACCATGCAGCTAACTCAAGCTTTATTGATACCACTTCCCTCGGACTTCTCTCTGGTGGGAGGGGTGGAGGGTAGAATAACAAAACTGCTCCCAATGTCTGCCTTTATAGTGGACAGAAACTGGACTTTTTGGCTCATTCTACTCTTCTGTCCTTCCTGATTTTAACTCCACAGAACAAAATGTCTCCTGCTCTCCCCCCCCCCCCACTTTTTTTTCTGGCTCCTTTTGGCTGTCATCTTCCCGTATCAGATAGTGTGAGCTTCTTGAAGGCTGAGACTTGTCTTTAAAAAAAAAAAATGTGTCTCCAGTACTCAGCACAGTTCCAGGCACATAGTAGGTACTTAATAAATGTTTACTTTATTGGAATAGATTGGATATTAGAAATGTGGAATCCAATGAAGCCTTCAAGATTCAAAATTAATTTTAAAATTAATAACAAATAACTACTATGAGATGGAATATCATCAGTACCAAATAAGCTCCAATGAGATGTTATGGAAAGTCTGAAGGAAGAAAAATAATTTCTAATTGTGTGTGTGTGGGATCAGAAAAGGCCTCATGGAAAGGATAGAATCTGAACTGAGACATGAAAAGATTTTACCAAGCTGACATGGGGAGAGGGCAATTTAGATGTAGGGAAAGATTTACATTTAGAAGGTCTAATCTCTTCATTTGCCATTTTGAAAAACCAAGGAGCAAAGATCTCAGTCAAGGTCAGATAGATAGCTGGGATTTGAAACAACCTAATGACTCCAAGTAGCTAAGTAGTGCAGTGGATAGAATGCTAGGCATGACATTGGGAAGAGCTAAGTTCAAATCCTTCCTCAAACAGTAGCTCTGTGAACCTGGATAAATTGTTTAATCCTGTTGGCCGCAGTTTTCTCACCTGTAAAATGATCTGGAGAAGAAAATGGCAAAACACACTAGTATCTTTGCCAAGAAAACCCCAAACAGGGTGACAATTGCAGATGACTGAACAACAATCTATGGCTTCAGATCTAGCACTATTTCTAATGAATAAAGTACACTACAGATAGTAAACCTCTTCAAAATAAATTCTTTAAGGATTGTCGTGTTTTCCTTTCATCTCTCCTGGAGCCAAAGTCACTGCAGAATTGTGAAGAATGCTGACATATTCTGGATTAACCAGGTAAATCCCAGGATGCTGATGCCCCTAAACCAGCAACAGCCTCTCAGCCTCAGCCTTCTCATTTGGAAAAGGGGAACGATACTAGCACTGACTTCAGACAAATCAAGGTAATATTCATAAAGTCTTTGCAAACCTTCAAGTACGATATAAACATTAACTATTGTTTTCCATCCATCCCCATATCACCATATTACCTTTTTGTGGTCAAGCAGTGTCATTTCTTGCAATGAGGTACAACACACACACACACACACACACACACACACACACACACACACACACACAGTTACACATTCACCTAGTACTCAATGTTTGCTTCTTTAGTAAAAGTCCCAATTGTAATTAACCTTGGGTTCTTGAAAGGAAGAATATTAGCTGGGGAGAGGGAAATGATATGTGAGGACAGAAAGGAGACCCAGAATTCCTGGACGCCAATCTGGCTCCCCCACAGACCCATCCCCACAGTAACTCTAGCAACCTGTCACTCAGAATCTTGGGTCCGGAGTGTTCAGTCACCTGGTCTTGAGGTTTCTTTCCTTCTCACTCTTAAAGGAGTTTTAGTGCGTCATTTAAAAAACACTTTGAAGTAGAAAATCCCATTACTTTTGGGAAACCATCCCTTTCTTTCTAGTCAGTCATGTGCTTCTCGGTCTGTTATCATGACTTTGTAATTTGCATAGTGGTTTTTTTTTTCCTTCCTCCATAAATTTAAATAGAAGACATAAAAATAAATCTATATTGACATATAAAGGAACGTGGATAGTCCCTGTTGTATCAGGGAAGGAAACAGAGGAAGCCTTCAAACACTCTGGTATTTTCTGACCACTCTCTCAATACTGATGTGTTCCAGCTCCAGTTATTACCTGAATGACCTTGCACATACACCTTCCTGAACCTCCTCTGATACAGTTTCCTCTTCTGTAAATTAAAGAAGTTGACCTCACCTCGGTGATTTCCTAGATCTCTTCCTACTCTAACTCTATGAATCAATCCATCATCCCATGTAACTCACACATATCCTTCCTTCTTTGACACAAGAGAGAAGGGGCCATGTCCTCCAAATTATTCCAAGGCTGATTCTAGGGATTTTTTTCCTGTCATCACCAGTCCCAAAATGTAGAGAGAAGAGTGACAAAAGCTGAAACATGAATCTTCCAGGGAGTAAACAAAAGGCAAAGAAATTCTGCTATTTTGTCTTTGCTCACTGGAAACTGAATTTGTTTGTACCTGGGGACATTTGTGGATTTCTAGTTTCTGAAGGAGCACGGGGAGAAGAATTTACTATTTCTCGTCATCCAGCTAATAGTATTCTTAGGCAGAATTTGAACTCAGGTCTTCAAAAACTCCAAGTCTTGGATTCTGTTATCTGTGCTCTTGGGGTTTATCTCTTCTTGTGAGCGGATGACGATGATGATGATACAAGGAGACTGAGAGGCAGTTGCTGTTCTCTGACCTCCCCCACTGAGAGGCTGTTTTGTTGTCTGATCTCTCTCCTCTTCCCTCTGCCTCCAATTTATCTCATTCCCAGTCTGCAACACCTGCGCCAGCAAAGGCTGCCCTGCAACTCCTTCAGATGCTATGATTCACAGCTCTGGAGGCTCTCAGAGAATTGACCTGCCCCTTACAATGCACTTAGGCATGGTCCTTAACAGGATTCAATTCACTAAGTAACTTAGTCACATCGAGTACCATATTATGGATATTACTGATACGGTGTAATAATATAACATAGTATCTGTAATATAGTACCAGATGCTGCTGGGGCAAGCTTTTTTGGAGGGCAATTTGGCAATATCCCCCAAGCACAGAATAGGCTCCCTTTGATTCAGGATTTATTCTAAAAATATCATGGAAAAGAGCAAAAGGCCAGTGTATCAAAGTATTTGTAGCTACTTTATTTTCAATAGCAAAAACAAGCTGGAGATCCCTTATATGTCCAATTGGTGGAGAATGGCTGAATAAATTGTTTCATTCATGTGATGAAATAGCATGAAATTCCAAGGAAATTTAGTAAAATGTGGAAGATGCAAAATAAGCTCAGAAGATGTCCCAGGCCCATTTTATCTTTCCTCTCTCTGATTAAGATGTACCTGTTTCTGATATGTTTTGCATGATTTCACATGTATACTGGGTATCATATTGCTTCCTTTCTCAATGGGTAGCAGAGGGGCTGGAGGGAAAGAGAGAATTTGGAACTCAAAAAAAATGTTAAAAATAAATAAACAATGCAGTTCCATAGGCATAGAGAAACCAAAAGGGAAATATAAATATATTTGTATATATACACACACATCTGTATATGTTTCCAAGCTTGGTGTTTTGATGGACATTTGTAGTTTGATTTTATTGTAAGCTAATGGGTTCTTATTATAAACACTGTGTTGAGAAAAATAATAAGAAAAACTTTTAAGACATACACAAAATACTTTACTACTGAAATTAATGGAAAATCATATAAATAAATTAAAAATAAATAAATTAAAGTACTAAGCAGAATTGTGAGATAGGTGAAATTTGTCTTTGGATCCTTTTGGCCTTCTTTCCCCTTCTGCTTGGGGTCTTCCCACACTTATCCTATATTCCATTTCTTTGATAATGTGTTCTCAACTGACTGTCAATTGATCCACTATGGTGGTATTGAAAAAAATAAGAGGTATTACTGGGAAAAGGGGTACTTTTGGATTTTTTACTTTTTTTTTTATTGGTGTGTTTCATTCTCCAAAATGAACCAATGACATCAGGAAGATGGTGTCTTGACTTGCAAGTGAATTGGATTTAAATGAGGCAGAGCTGTGCAAAGCCACCATTCTCACTCTCCTCCTGTCATTTTAGTTCAGTGTCAGGCCACAGGGAATGGCCTCCTGGCCTCAATGAGAGACTTAGGCCTTTTTTAAAGCTAAGATCTTTCATCGTCCCAGTTTGTCTGATTCAACAACCATTCGGGAGTTCAAGGGTAGGTAAGAATCAAAGTAAAAGATGGCCCAGTTTGCCTTCACAAAAGAATCAGTCTTAAAGGAGAAGATCCTCAGAATTTCTGTCCAGAACAGAAACAATTACTATTTATTCTCACTCATGAATTTTTGATAGGGTACTCAGAAAGACAAAGATAAAAAATAATAAATTTCCAATGATGAATGTCAGGGATTGTGAAGTGTATATGGGAGATACTTTGTGAAAGGGCCTCTGATACTCTTCTAATATAACTATGCAGGTAACCTCCTACTTTATACACTTGTGAGACTAGCCCTGAATACAGAGTTCCAGACTTAAATTACTGTACCACCAAGCAACGTTTTTCTCTTTTCAGTGAATGTTGTTCTATTACTTTAAAAGACAAGAGTACAGAATGAAACTACATATTTTCACATCCTATAGCCATCGAGGGAATTTGTTTTGCCTGGTGATACATATTTTTATAAGAAATTTGTTTTCTTTTATCTTTCTTTTCCAATGAGGTAATGAGTGAGAGATATAATGTAGATTTCCATTAATTAAAATAATAGAACAGTAGTAGGGAATACTACAAATGCACAATATGTGCACTTTTAGAAGAGGTCACTATCAATTTGTAAATCTTTATAATATAAAAAGAAAAGCCATGAATGAAACTAGAGAGAGAAAAAATAAAAAAAGAGAGAGTTTACTCAATCAGCTCATTTTTATTCTTTGGAGGCAATTACTATCAGTTACTTGTCCAGGATGACACAGCGAGTAAATGTTTGAAGCAAGATTTAACTCAGATCCTCCTGACTCTAGGACTGGTGCACACAATACATTGCACCACCTAGCTGCTCCAATTAGCATTTTTTTTATTAAGTACCTACTGTGTACCAGCCACTGGACTAGACTCTAAACATGAAAGATAGACTATTAAGAGTGCCTTTACATTTTATAGAGCCTCATAAAATCATTCATAGGCTTAGAAGGAACTGTGGGGGTCATCTTTGAATAGCATTTATCACATCACCTAAGAATAAGACATCTAACTTCATCTTATGGATCATAAGAGTCACAGTGAACTTACTACTTCATAAGGCAGCCCATTCAACTTTGGGACACTTAATTGCAAGGGAGTTTCTGAATATTTGAACAGTAGTATTTGAAAAGGAATAACGTAAAATAACCCTGGAAAAGTGGGAGCCATATTGTAAAAGGATATAGGTGTAAACTGAGGGATTTGTATATATCTTACAGGCAAAAGCAAGTCACTGATACTTCTTGACAGTGAATAATGTGATCCAAACTTGTTTTGGCAGCCATATGAGTGGAGAGTGGAGAAACTAGAAGCCAGGAGTCTAATTAAAAGGACTGTTGCAATAATCCAGGCAAGAGGTGACCAAGATCTGCACCAGAATGAAGAAGGAATGAAAAACAGGTGGGGAGGTGGAATCAGCAGGCCATTGGCTGATGAGAGGAGAGAAGAAGAAAGGCTGCCCTGAAGACAAAGTGATTTGAAAGGAGGGTGATACACCATCATCAGAAAAAGAGAAGTCTGGAGGAGAGATGGCTTGCAGAGGGAAAAGATAATGCATCCTATTCTGGAATGTTTGAATTTGACATATCCAAAGCATATTAAGATGGAAATGTCCAATGAATAATTGGTGATATGGACCTGGAACTCAGGATCAATTTCTTTAGACATCTTTCTTGTTTCCTTTTTGATTTAATCAAACTTTACTATCAGAATTTCATTCTTGAAGGCTTCATATTTCTTTACCTGACTTGGAAAGATTTTTGTATTGCCTATACGGACCAATAGGGGTAGCTAGGTGGTGTCATAGCATATAGAGTGCCAGCTCTGGAGACAGGAAGACTAATCTTCATGAATTCAAATCTGACCTTAAACACTTACTAACTGTGAATCTGAGCAAGTCATTTCACCCTGTTTGCCTCGATTTACTCATCTGTAAAAATGAATTGGAATAGAAAGTGGCAAACCAGTTCACTATCTTTGTCAAGAAAACGGAGATGGGGTTATAAAAAGTCAAATATTAACTAAAAACAACCAAATAGCAATGACATTGATCAATACATGTAATATGCTGGATGGTTTTGTTGAACTTTTTTCTCTTTATCTTTTAAAATTTTTGTCACGAGGGATGGCTTGCTGAGAGGAAAGAGAGGACAGACATTTTTGGAAGTGAAGGTAATGTTAAAATAAAGGCAATCAATTAAAATACATTTTTTAAGGAGAAAATAAAAAGAAGACTATTCACTTTATTCCCATTACTGAAATTCTACTCTGCTTGTGCTTCTTTGATAAATCTCTTGAGCTTTGGTCTATTACTGTCCCCAGATGTCTAGACTGCTATTAACATTTCCCTGTTTCTATATTTCAAGAGTCAAGAAGCCTGCCTTTGTACACAAAATATCTAATTTCAAGTATTTCTTTGTTCACTGCTAGTTGCCCCAAAGTCCTTTTCTCCATCTGACTCCCAAGTAGCAGGTATTGTTTGCAACATAGGAATAGTCAGTGAAAGCCTATGAGTATTCATAGCATGTTCTGCCTGAGGCAATCCCCCATGTGGACTTCAGAGCATGCACAAGTATTCCATGGCTTTTTTTCTGTCTTCTTACCACATGTCAAAAGGGGGCTTTTTTGGTTGGCTGCTAAGCCAGAACTGAGTTTGCATACTAAGTTCTCCAATAATTCAACCTTGCTCTTTTTTCTGGCAATGATTGAGACCAGGGCTGTTGTAAGCTTCTGGGTGGGGAGACTGGTAGTAGCAGTGACAGCAGTGACCACCTGTTCTAGCTGCTGATCTCATGGATGGTTGGAAGTGTAATTTTTTTGTCTCTTTATTGTTGCTTTTTCTTGTTTTTGAATTCTCTTGATGAATGAATGTTGGCTATGGAACAGACTAGATCTATGTATGATCTCAAAAAAATCTATGAATTGGCATCTATACCAGCATTTCTCAGGAGGCAAATTCAGCAAGGCATCAGTACAGTCCTTGGAAGAAAGTTTCTTGACCTAATGTAGTAATGAATCACCTTGGCAAATGAAATATTGTAAGTAAAGGAGAGACTGTCCATTGAGTGTGCTACATTCAAAAGAGAATTTGGTGGGATGGATAAAGTGAGGATATTCTCTTCCTAGTTTGTCGGTTAGTCAATCAGCACACATGTATTAGGCACCTACTATGTGGTTGGCACAATGTAAGTACTAGAGAGAAAGAAATGGGAAAAAAGGCAATCTGTCTCCAAAAAGCTCACTATCTAATGGGGGGAAAACACATTTAAAAAAGCTAAAAATGGACAGGGGTACCCAGGACATGGCTGTCCAGAGGAGGGAGATCTGGTGGGAAATCAGGAAGGACTGAAATGATAGAGGGGTGAATGTACCCCCATGTTTTTGTACTTTTACTTCTGCTATATTTTCTCTGCCAAAATCCTTTTTGTAAAAGTTAATTGATGTTAATTGGCTAAATTATTCTAGGCATTATTCAGTGAAATCGAAAAGTTATTAACTGGCATTGGTTAGATGATATTGAGGAGATAACTGGTGATTGATACTGGGGGAAACAGATTTTTGAGCCAATATAAAGATACTCCAAACCCTTAAAGGCACCATTAGAACTCTGAGGTAGAAATGCAGCTAGCCAGCTTTGCTTTGGGGAAACTGCCTTGGTACAAGTAAGAGTTATGATAAGAAATACCTCTCCCCCCATCTCTGTCTCCCCCCACTCCCACCCTTCCACCATAGTCCTAATATATGGAGTATGTCATTATATTTTGGGCATTGCGCTGGGCCAGGTCATTTTATTTTCCTTTGGGAATAGAACAATTAGATCATACAAAATGGGAATAATCATAGCATCTACCTTGCAGGTTATGGTGAATTACAAATGAGATAATATTGACTAAAAAAAAGTGCGTAGCATACTGCCTGGCACATAGTAGGCATTAATAAATTCTTATTCTTTCCTTCCTGAACAAGTCATTTAAACTTTCTCAGCCTAGTTTTCTTATCTATGAATCGAGTCAGATTCCATGACCTCAAAAGTCTCCTTTACCTCAAAAATCTGTGATCCTATTTTCCTGTGAATTTCTAATACATCCCTTTCTGACCAAGCCAATATTATGTGACTTCTCCCCCCTCAGAAGATCTGATGACCTTAATGTTTCTTACTTTCCAATTTACTTTATCCTTCTCATATCCTCCAAAGTATACCTAAGATTTCTCTTGTAGAAGATTTGTTATCATTTTTTGGTTATATTTCATTTCTGTCCCCTATCTTCTTTACCCATCTGTTCTAGAAATGGTTTTCCTCTGTTAGCTTTTTTCCAAGGAATGAGGAAATGTAAAATGCTTCTTTCAATCCTCAGCCTCATTATTAAAAAAAATAATAATAAAATGAAACACATGAATGCTAATCTTCCCCCAAAACCTCTACCCATCACCATCCAATTGCAAAAGAGTTGGGGGGAATGTTTGAACTTTCTTTTTTCAGATGCAATAAATGATATTAAAAAGAACAAAGAGACACACAGTGATTTCAACAAAGAAACACCATGTGGCTTTGGCAATCAGCCGATACAATTGAGATATTTTGTTTCTTCTTTTGGTAGTAGATGAAATTTGAAAGTATTTTATTTCTTACAACCTGGATAAGTCATTTATTTATTTAGATCCATAATCTTCTCTGTGCCTCATAAAATAGAAACTTGGGCTAAGTAGTACAGATTACTGTTTAGAAGCTTATTTCTTTTTTTTTTTTAATTATAACTTTTTATTGACAGAATGCATGCATGGGTAATTTTTTTTTACAACATTATCCCTTGCACTTACTTCTGTTCTGACTTTTCCCTTCCCTCCCTCCATACCCTCCCCTAGATGCAGGCAGTCTTATACATGTTAAATATATTATAGTACATCCTAGATACAATATGTGTGTAGATGCGTACAGTTTTCTTATTGTACAAGAAGAATTGAATTCAGAAGGTAAAAATAACCTGGGAAGAAAAACAAAAATGCAAGTAGTTCACATTCATTTCCCAGTGTTCCTTCTCTGGATGTAGTTGATTCTGTCCATCATTGATCAATTGGAACTGGATTAGATCTTCTCTTTGTCAAAGATATCCACTTCCATCAGAATGCATCCTCATACAGTACCATTGTTGAAGTGTATAATGATCTCCTGGTTCTGCTCATTTCACTCAGCATCAGTTCATGTAAGTCTTTCCAAGCCTCTTCATATTCATCCTGCTGGTCATTTTTTACAGAACAATAATATTCCATAACATTTTATTTACCCAACATTTTACTCAATTTACCCAATCATGGTGATGGGTAGAGGTTTTGGGGGAAGATTAGCATTCATGTGTTTCATTTTATTATTATTTTTTTTAATAATGAGGCTGAGGATTGAAAGAAGCATTTTACATTTCCTCATTCCTTGGAAAAAAGCTAACAGAGGAAAACCATTTCTAGAACAGATGGGTAAAGAAGATAGGGGACAGAAATGAAATATAACCAAAAAATGATAACAAATCTTCTACAAGAGAAATCTTAGGTATACTTTGGAGGATATGAGAAGGATAAAGTAAATTGGAAAGTAAGAAACATTAAGGTCATCAGATCTTCTGAGGGGGGAGAAGTCACATAATATTGGCTTGGTCAGAAAGGGATGTATTAGAAATTCACAGGAAAATAGGATCACAGATTTTTGAGGTAAAGGAGACTTTTGAGGTCATGGATGATGGGCATCCATTCATTTTCCAGTTTCTAGCCATTACAAAAAGGACTGCCACAAACATTTTTGCACTTATGGGTCCCTTTCCCTTCTTTAAGATCTCTTTAGGATATAAGCCAATAATAACACTGCTGGATCAAAGGGTATGCACAATACCCTGGCATAATTCCAGATTGCTCTCCAGAATGGTTGGATTCGTTCACAACTCCACCAACAATGCATCAGTGTCCCAGTTTTCCTGCATCCCCTCCAACATTCATCATTGTTTTTTTCCTGTCATCTTAGCCAATCTGATAGGTGTGTAGTGGTATCTCAGAGTTGTCTTAATTTGCATTTCTTTGATCAATAGTGAAATGCCCTTTCATATGAGTAGAAATAGTTTCAATTTCATCATCTGAAAATTGTCTGTTCATATCCTTTGACCATTTATCAATTGGAGAATGCCTTGATTTCTTATACATTAGAGTCAATTCTCTATATATTCTGGAAATGAAGTCTTTATCAGAACCTTTAACTGCAAAAATGTTTTCCCAGTTTGTTGCTTCCCTTCTAATCTTGTTTGCATTAGTTTTGTTTGTACAAAGGCTTTTAAAAACAAAATTTAGAAGCTTGTTTCTTAAAAGGGAAAAGGACCTATGTGTGTAAAAATGTTTGTAGCATCCCTTTTTGTAGTGGCAAGGAATTGGAAACTGAGAAATGCTGGTATAGATGCCAACTGGAAACAACGTCAGTTGGAGGATGGCTGGATAAGTTATGACATATGAATGTTATGTCATGAATGAATAAATGTCATAAATTAATATTATTGTTCTATAAGAAACGACCAACAGGATGATTTCAGAAAGGCCGAAAGAGACTTACATGAACTGATGCTGTGAAGTGTGTAGGACCAAGAGAACATTTTACAAGAGATTATGTGATGATCAATTCTGATTAATATGACTCTTTTCAACAATGAGGTTATTCAAGCCACTTCCAAGAGACTTGGATGGAGAGAACCATTTGCATCCAGAGAGAGGACTATGGGGGGCTGAATGTAGATCATAACATAGTATTTTCACTTTTTTTTGTTTTTGTTTACTTTTTGCTTTCTTTCTCATTTTTTTCTTCTTTTTAATCTGATTTTTATTGTGCAGCACGATAAATATGGAAATATGTATAGAAGAATTGTACATATTTAACAACAACAAAAAAAAAACAAGCTTGTTTCTTCTCTTCTCACTCACTCCACCCTTCCTTAGTCTCCCAGGTAACTCTAGGATTCTTCTTTGGCACTCATTGTTAAAGTGCATGCAGCCTCCTCTAGGCCAATTCCACAGCCTCCCATGGCAAGCAAAGCAAGAGCCCTTGGCCTTGGGCTGTAATTAATTTGTTTGACTTGAAATTCCCATGCATGGGAAGATTTTCCATTATGAAACTCAGAGGAGACCAATGAAACATGTTTACAGGCTATGGAGAATTCCAAGTCCAGAAAAGCATAAGAGGAGATAGATAAGTTGTTAAAATTTTTCTCTTATTCCAAAGCTCATCTCAGATGCCATATCCTCTGGGAAGTCTTCCCTGATCTACCAAGCTGAACTCCCTGCTCAAATTTTCCTGGGGCATTTTGTCTATAGTCTTCTTTCACCCCTACCTCATTCTATCTTGTGTTATACTCCCTGCGTATGTGTTAAATTCCTCACCCTCCTCAACTTTTATAAGCCCAAAAGAAACGTCTGTATTATATCTCTTAGTCTCCCTAGAATCAATTACAATGGTTTGTAACTTTTAAAAAAAAATTCTCAATTTGTGATTTTGTTGGCAGAGGGCCAGCATAAAAATTTCTTTTACCAATGCAGTAGAGAATTGGCTGGGGCACTTAATAGTCAAATAATTTATCCATATTCAGAGGGAAGACCTGAAATTAAGTCTTCCTGAATCTATCCACTAGACCACACTGCCTTTCACCTTATACTCTTTGGGGGTCTAGACTTGTGATTTCATTGGTGGTAAATAGCTCGTGGTAAGAGAACTTCCCATATAATGCTGACCTGCAACTGTTTAGTATTTTATAGCTTTGGACAATTGTCTGTGATATTGAGAATATAAATCTTACCCAAAGCTACAAAGCCAGTAGTATAAGAGGTAGAATTTGAGTCCATAGCTCCAAGGCTAGCTAGCTCTTTAGCCACTTGGACACACTGCCTCATGCACATGGGGACAGGAATATATACATTTTTATTTCAATTATTTTTGTGTGTGAATATGTTCCACTACAGGGGATCTATGATTTTCCTCCCAACATCCTTTTCCCCTCTGCAAAACACCCTGTTTGATTTCCCATGTGACCCCAGGATTTCTCTTTTCAAGGAAAAAAGTCTTCTCATCATTAGTATTCTTAATGCCTTATATCTGTATAATACTTTACAATTTTCAAAGGACTTTCACATACACTATTTCATTTGAACTTCAAAGGGCCATATGAGAAAGGTAATAAAGGCATATTGTCCCCATTTCATCAGTAAGGAATCCAAAGGTCAGAGAAGTTCAATGGGTCAGACTGTTACTTAATGGCTCAACCAAATCTAGAAGCTTGGTTTCTTGATTTAGTATTCAGTCAGTAATTTGGGGGAGGACCACATTTCAGAAGGATCACATGTCCCACAAAGAGACCTGGAGGTAAGAATGTTTACAAGAAGAAAGGGGGAAGATAGAATTTTGGACACTTGGTTGATAGAAAGTATACTTGAATGTCCTTACAGGCACCTTTCCAATTACATTGACTATTCCATCCACCTGGAGTGTGTGTATGTGTGTGTATGTGTGTGTGTGTGTTTATGGGTGTTTAGCTCCAGCTACACTAGAGGTTACAAAGCCAAAGAAAAGCATTTTAAACAAAAATAGAGGTTAAACCGTTTTGGATACTCCAAATTAATAGAATAAATGAACCACCCGACTGTAGTTATAGGCAATTAATGTGATTCTGGGCTGGCTTCACTGCAAGATAATGAAAAAGCTGATTATAAATGAACCAGGAGTAACATGGGAGGTCATAATAGTCTCTTAACTCTGAATGAGAAGCCAATTCCTCCTCTAATGCTAGCTGCTTTGAAAGTGAAGGTCTTTCCCCTTTCCCCCTCCCTCCCTACTGTATTCAAAATGCAGGCTGTGACTGAGTCACTTACTGAATGTCAACTGTCAGAAAAAAAAGGCCTCAATTCAGTCTCATTTACTGAGGAGAAACAGTACTGGAAGTAGAATGTGAACTCCTTGAGAATTTGGACTATTTTTTCCCCTTTTTTCTTTGTATTCTCATTACCTTTCATATAATAGACAATTAATAAATTATTGTTGAAGTGATTTATTGTATTTTTTAACCATAAAACAAACATAATAAAAGAATCAGAAGGAAAGAATTAGTTCCAAGTTCCATTTTTTGACACATGCTGGCTAAATTATTCATCACCTCTGTACCCCAAGTAAATGCCTAAGACTCCAAGCTACAGAGTACATGCTGATTTACATTGGTGAAGGCATCTATTTCATTGAGAACTCCATCAGGCAATTTTTTTTTTTATCAACCACATCTCATCTGAATGTAGACTATTAGTATATGCATTTGTGGCTACCATATTTCACAATAAACCTATTAGAATCAATGAAAGCCTCAGAAAAGGGCAAATGAAATGATTTCAGAAACAAAGGATGTTTCCATCTTTCAAAAGAGTAAAACATTAAAAAAAAAAAACCGTGCAGTGAATAGAGCACTCACCCAGGAATCAGGAAAACCTGAGTTTAAATCCAACCTTGGACTAGCCGTGTGACCCTGGGCAAATCATTTAACTCCAGTTGCCTCTCCAAAATAAATCAATGAATGAATGAAAGAAAGAGAAAAGAAAAAAAAATAGCACTTCAACTGGAAAGACAAAGTACAAGAAGAGATAGGAATGACATTAGTAGGGTGGTGAAAGAAGGAAGAAAACAAGAATTTATTAAGTGTCAGCTAAGTTCTGGGTACTGGGTATTCTAAAATAGCTTGGGTGGAACCATAATGCATAAAGTGATGAGCCTGGAGTTGAGAAGACTCATTTTGAGTTTAAATCTGTCCTCAGACACTTATTGGCTATGTGAGTCTGGGCAAGTCACTAACTCTGTTTGCTTCAATTTTCTTACTTGTAAAGTGAGCTGGAATAGAAAGTGGCAAACCACTCCAGTGTCCTTGCCAAGAAAACCCCAAATGGGGTCATGAAGAATCAGATGTTACTGAAACAGCTGAACAGCAATAAAATGTTCTGGACATTTTGCTCAATATTTTATTAATAAGTAATAGTTGATTAACTAATGACTAATTAATATTTTACAAATATTATCTAATTTGATTCGTACAACAGCCCTGTAAAGTGTTATTATCTCTATTTTACAGTTGAGGAAACCGAGGCAAACAGGGTTAAGTGACTTGCCCAGAATCACACAGCTAGTAAATCTCCGAGGCTAGATTTGAATTTGTCTTCTTGACTCCAGGTTCAATGTTCTATCTGAGCCACCTAACTTCCTGTAAGTATCTTCTAGGTGAAAGAGTTTAGGTATAATGAGTAGGATTTATTCAGAGGATCCAAAGGATGGCACTTGAAACCAGACAAAGTTATGTTAAGGTTAAGTGACTTCATTGCCCTAAGAGATAAGGCAGGCTGAGATACAAATAGTTCCAAGAATATTTAGAGAGATTCGGTTTTAACAAATTCATAGTAAGTTCTTAAGGAATCTTGGAATATGTTAGAAGCCTAGCTGAAAGGTTCTTAGTCCAAGTCAGTTAATGGGGCAGGGCAAATGGTTGGCAATGAACGAATGTGGTTGGGACAACTATAGCTGATATCAAAAGCAGTCTATGTCAAGAAGTCAAGATGGTGAAATCCAAATCCTGCAGAAGCAATAAGTCAAGCCTCGATGCAGGGGCTGCTGAGTGAGAGAGAATTTAAAGGAGAGGATAGTCTAATATTTTGGATAATTCTCTTAGAGTAATGTCATTTTTATGACTTCTAGGGCTTTGCTAGAGTATCATTACTTTTTATTTTCTTTTTCTAGACCTATTCTACTATTTCTGATTCTTTCTGAGGTGTTCTGAAGCGAAGGGTATCAACTTTAGCACTCACTCCTTTGGTAGGAGGCTTAAATCTCTACTGAACTGAACATTAATTTTCATCTCCTTAAGAACTTTTGGTTTCTTACTCTGAAAGCAAAATCATATCTTCTTGACTGGTCTACCTGGGAGCTCCACAGAACTTTTTTAGAATATGCATTTATTAAGCACCTGCTATGTGCACTGTCCTAAGCATTAAAAAAAATCAATACACAGCAATCCTATGAAATAGAATAATAACAGTATCCACATTTTACATTTAAAGAAACTGAGGCAAACAGTGATTAAATAATTTTCCCAGGGATAGTAAGTATTTTTGAGGAAATTTCCTTTTTGTAATAAAAGTTTTTCATTTTCAAAATACATGTAAGGATGGTTTTCAATATTCATCTTTGCAAAACCTTGTGTTCCAAATTTTTCTCTCTCCCTTCCCATCTTCTCCCTCCCTTAGACAGCAAGTAATCCAATATAGGTTGAACATGTGCAATTCTTCTAAAGATATTTCCACTTTTATCATGCAGAGCAAGTATTTAAGCCTGGATTTAAATTCAGGTTTCCTGATCCAGCACTCTATGCACTATGCTACCTCATAAGGTAGGGAATCAAGGATAGTAGTGTGCTCAACAGTAATTTTAAAAAAATTCCACAAAGAGGGAAGATTTAGCTAGAAAGCTATTGAGTTCAATTTTGTATATGTTGAGCCTAAGATTTCTAGTTATCCAGGTTTTATTTGAATAGAAGACCAATTTTTTACCTCACTTCTCTCTAGACCCCAGTTTTCCAATTTGTAAAATAAAGGGGTTGGAGTAACTATCTCTGATGAACTTTCTGGTTCTAAAATCAAAATCTTATGAACTACCTAATAAAGTCGTTTAATTGAATGGACCATGTACAAATGCACCAAATATTCATCAGATGGGTATTTTTCAGGGAAGTCTAAGAAAGTTTCCCCACCAAATTTGAACATCTCATGATATAGACCAAAGGAGAGATGCTTTCTTACAATAATTTGTTGTTGTTGTTCTCCCATCATTTTCAAAGAGGACAAACAACATCACAGAATGATGTCCTGACTTGTGAGTGAACTGAGGCAGAGTTGCAGTCATCAGTCTTACTTTCAGTCATCAAAGTCCAGTGATGACAAAAGTCAGAACAATTGGTGATGGTCTGGGAGGTGGGAGAGGATTTATTAAGCCATGGTCACTGTATATGCTATAATTTCTTAGAGCCACAGGTGATGGGGTGATAGGTGGATCTTAAAGGGTAAATGAGCAGCCCTGAAAAGGATTCAGCAAGCCCTCATGGCAGAGGGCTCCTTCCTGAACACTCCAAACATCTCCTCACAATAAAGAGGCAGAGTATGAGCTGGGCTTCTTTGACCATTTCTTTAAATTCTATTACAAATGTCTTAACTAATATTTATGAAGTACCTGCAATGTATCAGGCATAGTATCATACTGAAAAAATAAAGGAACTTACAATACAGTAGGATGAAGGACAAGAACATAAAATGGTGCAAGGAAAAGTGAAATGGAAGGAGAGATTTAGAGTGAGTTCTATGAGATATTTGAAAAGGGAAGGATCACCATCATAGAAAAGATGATAAGGATCGTGGAAGCCTTCATAGAGGTGGTGCTAGTTGGGTTATCTCCATTAGAATTAAGCTCCTTGTGATTGCTTCATTCTTTGTACTTATATTCCTAGCATCTAGCACAGTGTCTGGGACAGTCACTTAGTAAATTCTTGTTGATTGATTGGGCTGGGCCTGGAAGCATCTTCAATAAATAGAGATCTCTGAGGGAGAGGAAGAATTCATTCCAAGCATGGGAAATAATAGAAGCAACCATTAGGAGATGAGAGAAGGCAGGGCAAAATGGAGAATAAGGAGTAATCAGCTTGGCTAAAGGGGAGAATGAGTAAAGGCAGGCAGGTAGGTTGAAGGCAGATTATAAAAGATTTCATAGCCACCCAGGAGTCAACCTAATCATAAATGTGCTTTAGAAAGTCTTCTTGGGTAGTGATATAAAAATGATAGCAGAGGGAAGGAACCAAGGGGATCTTCCTACTGAGGGAGACCTACCTATTCTAGTAGAACATGAAGAAAGTGCCATTGTTTCAAACTGTTTATGTGCCATCTGGAAAGTGGGCATTTCTTGTGAACTTCTGGTAGCTGGGCAGTTTGTTTGTATATTCTTTGGAAACACCACTGAATTAGCTAATTTTTATTCTTGAAGAGGTCTCTAATCTACTCCTAATGACGCTATTGTGTTTGGAAAACCCCTGAATGTCAAGCACCTAAGCATGAGTGCGGGATTTTTGCAAGATTCATGCATTACAGGCATTGGCCTTGCCCTCCCTGAGGACGGAGGATACCATTCTGGTGCTGAAGGGGACCTTATATGGTGGGTCCAACTTGGTCCTAAAATACCACTGAGAGTCAAGTTGGTTGGGGCATGAATATTTGTTGGGAAGCTTGAGAAAGGCAAAGCCCACCCTAAATTTGATATAGGGTTTCTGTTTTGCTTCTAAAATATAAAGACCACTGCTTTCCTTGTTTCCCTTGGAGAAAACCTGAATGGTGACCTTGATTCTAGAATTCATCCAGTGTGCCAACGGTGATTCACGAGGGACTAGACCAAATCTTACTGTGCTACTACTGTCTGGAAACTGTGACCTCCTCCCTCCTTCTCTCCCTCCCCCAGTTCAGTGGAATGGAATTGGCTGGTCTGGGCATTGGTGAAATGGGAAAATTGGGGGTCAGCAAGGAGGCAAAGCAGCATTCACCCAAGCATTCACCCAGCACATTCAGAATCTTGTCAGATTCTGGCTTCACCCTGGTATTCCCTCTCCAGTCACCCAGATGATGGCAAAGTGTCTTTCAGCTCATTAAAAGTAGAGGTCACTGCCTTCAACAGAAAATGACTGGGGAGAAAAATCCTCCTCTGTGCATCGTCCTTTCACCTCAGTTCCTAATTTTATTAAAGCATTAGATCAGTTCACTGAATATTCAGAATACCAAATTAGCTGCAGCCAATGAGCAGCCAGCATGGATACCACCAAAGGAACACTCGTGCTATTTTTTGTCCCCTTCAGATGACCTCCCCCTTCCCCTCCCTGAGCAAATTAAAATGCAAGGTATTGCTTCTGATTCCCTTTTTTGTTAGCCTCCTTGTAACTTCCTCAGTGGCCTCTCCCAGGCCAAGAACTGAGACACACTAGAACCTCCTTGTTACTCGCCTTTCCCAGGAAGGGGTTCCCGTTAGCTCACCCAGCAGATGTCCTTTTAGCTCTTCTCTCTGAAGGGTATCTCTACCGAGTGAGTAAAGACAACTGCTGGCCCTTGCTTGTTAGAAAACTCCTCACAGTCGGACACCATGTTGCCAGATGCTAAATCTCCCCCACAAGAAATCTGAAGAAAAATTTTCACAGCAACCTCTGTCCAAAACTAATATGTGCAAAACAGAACCAGGCTGCATCTGAGCAGCAGGCTGTCACAGTGGTAAACACCAGAGCCTTACATGTTGACATTGGCAAGCCTCCTGCGTGCCTTGTCATGGAAATAAAGTTTATTGAAATGGAAGCCCGGGGACAAATCTGTCTGCCCTCCTTCCATTGGCATCTGAATATACCCTTCTGATCAACAGACAGACTCTTTTTTAATGACCAAATATCCTCTGGTCTCTTGTGTGACTCCCTGGCTATAAAAATCTGAGCTCGAAAAGCTCAGAATAAGGGAGTAATCCCTGACCCTAAGGGCTGACCAGTGATGGAAGGGGTAACCTCCTCAGATTTGCTACAAAGGTATTTGACTGGAAGCAGAGTGACCATTTGTCATATATTTTATAGAGAAGATGCCTCTTCAGGTATATTTTGGACTAGCTGACCTCTGGACATCCTCTCAACTTTGAGATTGAGTGATGTTAACTTGAAAGCTACTTTCACTTTTCCCTTTCTGTTTTTTCTTAGATTGTAGAAAAAAATTTTTAAAAATCATATTAATAACATTTGTTTTTATATCACCTATGTGTCTCCATATATTCATCTTCTCTTCCTCCTTACATAGGATCATTTTTAAAAAATAAAAAATAACAATTATATAGTATTTTTAAATTTGCGAACACTATAATACTGTATCTCAATAGATCCTTACAGCAAGTTCTGTTATTATCCCTATTTTACAGATGAGGAAAATGAGACTGGGAGAATTTAAGTGACTTGTCCAGAATCATATCCTTAAGTGTCTGAGGCAGGATTTTAAATCAGATCTTTCTGACTCAAAATCAGTGCTCTTGTCCACTAGATCATTCATCTTATTCTAGCAGAGAACTAAAAAGAAAGAAAACAAAACAGCTTAGAAAATTAACTAATAGAGCCACTAGTTCCCACATTATGTGTAATTTTCCAAACTTCATACTGTAAAAGATGGTTTAATTCTTCTAAAAGAGGCAGCTAGGTGGGGCATTGGAGGGAGTTCCAGTTCTTGAGTCAGTAAGACCTGAATTCAAATTCTTCCTCAGATGCTTACTAACTGTGTCACCCTGGACAAGTCACTTCATTCTGTTTGCCTTGTTTTCCTATCTGTAAAGTGGGCTAGAAAAGAAAATGGCCAACCTCTTCTGTATCTTTGCCAAGAAAACCCCAAATGGGGTCAAGAAAACTCAAGCATAATTGAAAAAAACTCAACAATAACAAAATTCTTTTAATGCTTTTCTGTTGTCTTCATATTCATTGTTGTAGTATTATTCTATCACATTCATGTTTCACAATTTGATTAACCAGCTATTGGGCATTAGAAATTTCTAGTTTTCTGTAAAGAAGGAAGGGCCAAATCAAGGAAATCAGACCCTCAAGCCTAGGTTTAATGTTAATATTCTCCTTTCTGTTCTCCTTTCACATCAAATATTTTCTGCACTAATTTCCTGTGAAAAAAATTATAAACCACACAATCATTGTTTAGTAATTTTTCAATCAGATCTGACTTTTTGTGACTGCATTTGAGGTTTTCTTGGCAAAGATCCTAGAATGGTTTGCCATTTACTTCTTCAGCTCATTTGATAAATGAGTAAACTGAGGCAAATTGGATTAAATGATTTGCTGAGAGTCACACAGCTAGTAAGTGTGAGAGGTTAGATTTGAATTCAGGTCTTCTTGACTCCAGAGCCAGAACTCTCATCTAGCTAATTCATAGAATCATTACTAAATCATAGAATGAATAATAGGCAGGACTCAAAAGACTTTAGCCTAACTTCTTTGTTTTAGATAATAATTTTCATCTATATAGCTACTAATTTTCTCTTCCCTTCCCTTTCCCCTCACCACACACACACACACACACACACACACACACACACACACAACACACACACACACACACACTTTTATCACCTGTTGCATTTTTGTCCTCATTAACACCTCCAAGGATGACTAAAGGCACTGAGAGGAAATAAAATGAAAATTTGCCCATTTATCCCATAACATTTGCTAGGGAGGAGAAAGAAGTTATTGATAAACTTAATACAAGTTTTTGGGATTATCTATGAGTGTCAGTTATTTTGCAAGTTACATTTTAATCTCTCATTAGAAAATATAATTGAGACTTGGTCACATTGTAAAGTTAGAAACTGATAGGACAGCTAAATGGTGCAGTGGATAAAATACTGGCCATGAAAAGAAGTACCTGTGTTCAAATCCAGCCTCAGACACTTAACACTAGCTGTGTGATGATAGGCAAGTCACTTAACCCCAATTGCCTTGCAAAAAAAGAAAAGAAAGTGATGTGAGTGAAAACATTTTTTACTTATAATGTTAATTTTTTATTAGTTAATTATAATTATGTTTGAAGCCTTGTTGAAATGCTGTCTTCCAGGTCTATGACATAAAGACTGAGTTAGAGGCAAAACTGAGTTACAACAAAGTCTTTATGCTATTTTACACATCTGAAAATATTAGAACCATGATGTACATTGGATATGCATCAAAGTTCTTATGAATCAAATGAGATAATATAATATAATGCTTTGCAAACTTTAAAGTGCTATATAAATGCCAGCTATTATTATAAGGATGGCTCTTTGTGAGAAAGATGAGGGGAAAAACATATCTAGAGAAATGTAGGGGATGTAGAAACAAATAATATTCATATGATTTCTTAATTCCTTCTACAAGGGAAAAAAGAGGAGGAAAGAGAAGTAGAAATCATTTAATCTTTTATAACTTCATCAATGTATTTAGTTTTTTGTGTTTGGGGTTTTGGGGGAGAAGGTTAAGGGGGCTGGGTTTCCCTAGAATCAATTTCCCCATAAGTTAAATAAAGATATATTGGTATAATAGGGTTTTAACTAGAGGATTTGCCTTCTAGTCATGAGCAGAATAGATAAAGGTAGAAGTGATCTTCAAGGTGATCTAATTCAAGCTTATTGGGAAACTGGGGTCCATCAAGGTAAAGTGGGTCATACAAGGAAACAAAACAGCAGAATGGGACTTAAAATCAGGTCCTTGGTCTCCAAAATCAGGGCTTTAGCCACTATACCACATTTCATAGAATTATAAAATTTAAGATCTGGAAAGGATGGTCTTGTCCAAATCCTTTCATTTGTTTAAGCCCTACCTCTGAAACTTATTGGCTGTATGAACTTGTGCAGGTTATTAACATTTCAAGACATTAGGCAACTTTCTTTTTATACATTTTTCTATTTTTATATAAAAATAAATTTAAAAAAATTTTTGAGACCCAAAATTCTCTCCCTCCCTTTTTCTCCTCTTCCCTTATTGGGAAAGCAAGCAATTTGAGATATATATATATATATATATATATATATATATATATATATATATATATATATATACATACACACAAGCAATTTGAGATATATATATATATATATATATATATATATATATATATATATGCAATCATGCAAAGCATTTCCACATTAGTCATGTTGTGAAAGGAAACAATGACAAAAAAAAAAACAGGAAAAATAAAAAAAAAGTGCTTTGATCTTCATTCAGACTCCATCAGTTCTTTCTCTGGAGATGGATAGCATTTTTCATCATAAGTCTTTCAGAATTGTCTTGGATCATTGTATTGCTGAGAATAGCAAAGTCATTCACAGTCAATCATTGTACAATATCACTGTTACTGTGTACTGTGTACTGGTTCTGCTCACTTCTCATGTTTCTCTGAATTCCTTACATCTATTTCTTCATTTATCACATTGAACTCAGATATTCTCCAATCAATAAGCATCATCTTTGTTTCCATTTCTTTACTGCCAAAAAAAGCACTTCTTAATTTTTTTTTTTACTTTTAAACATTTTTATTTAAAGTTTTGAGTTGTAAATGCTATTCCTTCCTCCTTCCATCTTCTCCTTCATCCCTGAGATAGTAAGCAAATAGATATGGGTTATACGTGGGCAATTATGTAAAACATTTCTATATTGGCCATTTTATACAAAAAGACTTGAATAAAAGAAAAGAATGAAATAAAGGGAAAAATAAGTTTTAGTCTTTATTCAGACAATATCAGTTCTTTCTCTGGAGGTAAATAGCACGCTCCATCATTAGTCCTTTGGGATTGTCTTGGATCATTGTATTGCTGAGAAGAGCTCAGTCATTCCCAGTTCTTCACTGAACAATATTGCTGTTACTGTGTATACAACATTATCCTAGTTCTGTTCACTTCACTGTGCAGAATTATAGAATCTTAAAGTTATGAAATCAACCTGTTCCAACCCTCTCATTTTATAGATGAATAGTCCAAGGCTCAGAGATAAGGTGGAGCTTAATCAAGGTCACAAAACAGACAGAACTAGAATCCCCAGAGCTCTTGAATCTTAGTCCAACTATCATTCCTCTCAAGTATGCTGCCTAAAATTTTTGCCCCTTACCCCGAGATTAGACTGGTCAACTGTCCCAAATCAAACTCAATTATCCATTTACTTATAGATTTTAGGTCAGAAGATGAAAAAGAAACAGGGCAATCCACAACAACAATTAAGTAGTCTGAAATAGTAAAAGTCATCTCCTCCAAATGTCTCTGGAAATCACCGATGACATCTGGAACACACGTGGTTTGTTTTACAGAAGCTAAATGGCTTCATGAACGGGGCAGTTATAAAAAGCACCCGTTTGACTCCCAATTAGGCATTCTGGGACAATGTGTCCAGAATCCCCTGAGAGTATTCCTAGAACATCACCTTTTTAATGACAACCAGCTCTATAATTATCCACTATAATTGCTTTAAACATAAAATACCAGTTTATCTGGCTGGGAGATTTGTCTGGGTCAAAGCAAAAAATAACATTCAATTAATTGCTGGTGAATGAATAACATTATTATCATTAAAACAGTTCCAGGGCATGATTAGTTGAATGATGGGTGGTTCATATATAACTAGAATGAACAACTGTACCCCAAATACTCATGTTCAACTTTATTCTACAAGCTAGACAGGTTTTGATCTGGTAGAGCAGACTTGCTATACCTAGGTGAATTGTTAGGGTGGCAGCATGATACAGTAGAAGGGGTGGTCATTTTGCAGTCAGAGAGCCAGGGTTCAACTGCCAGCCCTTCTGTTTGCTGAACTATGTGTCCTTGGACAATTTATATAATTGCCCACTTTCTGCCCACTTTCATTCTCTATGAAATAAGAGAGTTGACCTAGATCAAGGGTTCTTACCCTGGGGTAGATAAATCTATTTTTAAAAAATATTCTGACTTTTATTTCAATATAACTGGTTTCCTTTATAATTCTTTACTTTTTAAATTATGAATTTTAAATTTTTAAAAGATTATTCTGAAAAAGGGTCTGTATACTTTCCCTGGCTATCAAAAGAGTCCATAATACAAAAAAAAAAAAGATTATATAACCTTTTGCCTAGATGAGGACAGGTAGATGTTGCTGTGGATCGAATGTTGCAGTGGATCATATTCAGCCTCAAATACTTATGAGCTGTGTGACTGTAGGCAAGTCACTTAAGCCTGTTTACCTCAGTTTCCTCATCTGTAAAATGATCTGGAGAGGGAAATGACGAACCACTTCAGCATTTTTTGTAAGAAAAATGCAAATTGGGTCATGAAGAGTCAGATATGACTGAAAATGACTGAACAAATGGCTTAGGTGGTTTCTAAGGTTCCACACTGAAAGGAATCAATTAAGTCCAAAGGTATATATATATATAATAGAAAAGGGCTTGAGATTTCATTAAGATAAAGAGCTCTCAGATGAGAAAACTTCCTCCATCAAAGCTAATCAGTACTTTTTCTGCAACCTCTTGTCTTAGACAACTTTCTAGAGCATGGGGAAATGAAAGGATTTGTCCAGGATCCCATAGTCAACATGTATCAGAGACAACAATTGAATTCAAGCTTTCATGCCTCCAAGGCCAGCTCTCTAACCACTCTCCCATGCTATTTATATAAAAAGCAAGGGCTAAAATGGGACCAAATGAATGGAACTCTGTTGCTTCCCTCCTTCCTCTCCTCCCAAGGGGATAAAGTTATTTACTAATCCTAAAAGACAAACTGATGAGCTACTTTTAATTCCTTCAGAAAGGAAAGTATTTTGCATTCTTTCCCCAAGGGAAAAAAATCTCAGCATGTTCTGAGCCCATCCTGTTGCCATTGGCACAGCTCTGTTTTCCTACATGCTGGGGAAAAATTGCTACAGGGTGAGGGCAGAGAAGCCACATGTCCCTCTCTGAAGGACTACCCTGATTCCCCCTTAGCACTTTCTCCCAATTTCTAAGAATGATTTCAGAGACAAAATATTTGTTGTCTCTTTCTACAGGTATAAAAAGGTAGGAAATAAAAGATCTTTAAATTCTCTTCAAGATTTAAACCCTATGTTTGCAAAATACCCAATTCTCTTCTATGCCATTGGCTATGGACTAATTCTGAGAGAACCTTCCATGCTCATTGAGTAAATCTGTCAGGGACTGAGACCAGCATTAAAAACAGGAAGGGGCCCTAAAGAATCAAAGCAGAACATCAGAGCAAAAAACTGAATTTAGATAAGATAACAGCATGGCACATTGCTGTCTCTGGGAACTCTGGATGCCTCCAAAGATTGAAGAATGGTGGTCGAAAACCATAGGTAATGGGTGGGTTGTGATTGGCAATGGTGGAGGGAACTTATAATTTGATTCCTACAGAATATCTTTTTGAGAATCCATGTTCCATTCCTGCTTTAAAAAAAATTTTTTTTTTTTACAAATGTGATGATGATCCCCCCCAAAGGATTTGGTAATCTATGTAAAAAAAAAAAAAATCCCCGCTCCAAAGCCCATGTAAACATGTTAATAATTATTCTACAAGAAAAATTCACTTATGGAAGAGGGAATAGGAGCGCTTAAACAATTCTGAATTAGATCTTAAACCTCAATACCTCCTTTCAAGGGGGTGTTGTTCCCTATAAAGATATAGAGATTTCAACACCTTTAGGATTGTGATGAATGAAAAATCTGAAAGACAATTTCTGAGTAATAAACAACCAAATAATCAATTGTGGCTAGCAAATAATCAATAAAATGAGATTATTGGTCCCTTTAGAAGTCAAAAACAAATCTTGGAAAGCCACTGAATGTTTAAATACCCTGGGAAGAGTGGGTGCCATTCAGATTGGTTAACAAATTTTTTTCCATTTTTTAAAATTATAGCTTTTTATTGACAAAACACACGGATGGATAATTTTTCAACATTGCCCCTTGCAAAACCTTCTGTTCCAACTTTTCCCCTCCTTCCTCCCACCCCCTCCCCTAGATGGCAGGTAGTCCAATATATGTTAAAATATATGTTAAATCAATATATGTCTATATATTTAACAGTTATCTTGATGCACAAGAAAAATAGGATTTAAAAAGAAAGTTAAAAAAACCTGAGAGAGAAAACAAAAATGCAAGCAAACAACAACAGAAAGAGTGAGATACTATGTTGTGGTTCATACTCATTTCCCACAGTCCTCTCTCTGGGTATAGCTGATAATCTTCATTATTGAACAACTGGAACTGGTTTGAATCATCTCATTGTTGAAGAGAGCCACTTCCATCAGAATTGATCATTGTATAGTCTTGTTGTTGCTATGTATAATGATCTCCTGGTCCTGCTCATTTCACTTAACATCAGTCCATGTAAGTCTCACCAAGCCTCTCTGAAATCCTCCTGATGATCGTTTTTTACAGAACAATAATATTCCATAATATTCATATAATCAACAATTTATTCAGCCATTCTCCCACTGATGGATATCCACTGTTTCCAGTTTCTAGACAATATAAAAAGTTCTGCCACAAACATTTTTTGCACAAGTGAGTCCCTTTCCCTTCTTTGAGATTTCTTTGGGATATAAGCCCAGGAGGGGTCAAAAGGTAGATTGGTTAATAATTAATGAATAAAGAATAAATATTACAATGAGAAATAGACTTATTCTAATGAGAGGTTGGGTAGGTGACTCTGATCTTGGCACTCTTGGACAAAGAAATTCATTTTTAGTCAAATGATTCCCTCTTGGCAATCCCTCTTGACACCTATTTTACCTTTTGAGAAAAATAGTTGGATTAAGGTAAGAATTCCACTTAAAAAAAAGTGGTCTAGGTGGAGTAAATTCTTTGGTCAAGGTCAGAAATATCCTTAAAGGCTGGTGGGCTTTGAAGGAGGAAATAGAAAAGTTTAAAAAACAACCAACTAATCAAGCCTGGATCCCTTATTAAAAATCATTTCTCTCAACAGATCAATAAACATTAAGTGCTTAGGAAGCTCCAGGCACTGTGCTAAGGGATAGGGATACAAAGGAAAGATGAAAAATAGTTCTTCCTCTTAAGGAGCATATGTTGTAATGGAGAAGACTATATGTAAATAGCTGGATATATACAAAATAAATTTAGATTAGATAGAAGATAATCTGAGATAGGGAGACCCTAAATGCTGGGAGGACCTGGAAAGACTGTCTGCAGAAAATTGGATTTCAACTAAATCTTAGAGAAAGATGAGGTAGAGGAGAGGAGGAAGAGAATTCCAGGGATCAGAAAGATATAGAGGTGGAAGATGGAGTATCCTGTTTGAAGAATTGCAAGCAGGCCTCTGTAGCTTGATAATAGAGTTTGTGAATTGTAATTGTCAAAAAAATAAACTCCTCTAGTGATGAGCTTTCTAGTACTTAGCTAAGTTATTGGACTAAACAAAACAAAACAAAAAAAGCATTATTCTATGGAGCCCATTCTCAAAGCCTTTCCAGCTTTTTTGGGCCTACTAAAATTTTTAATCAGTCAAAGATCATTTATTAAACCATCCATCATGTACACCATGGTATTGTAACCAATACCATCAGGTACTGAGGATGCAAAGACAAAAGCAAAACAGTTCCTGCCCTCAAGGAACTTACATTCTAATGGGAGAAAACACATGCATATAAATAGACATATACAAAACACATAGAAAACACAAATCAGGTAATTTTGGGGACAGTTAAAGGAAATTAGCAGCTGGTGGAACCAGGAAAGACTTCCGTGTCTTCAAAAAAATCAGGGGCTTTCCAGAATCCAAGGCTATCTCCATACCACAATGAGGAGTCTGGCTATAATTGAATAGTCCTACAATTGACACAAAAGTAAAGATTTTCAAGATACTAAATCTTAAATCTTAAAATACTTAGATACTTAAGATACTAGATGACAGAGTCAGGATCTAAAGAAGTCTTGACATCAGTCAACAACTATTCATTAAGTGCATTAAGTCTTGCATCAATCAACAAATATTGTGTTTATGATGTTTCAGGCACTGTACTACTAAGGACTAGAGATACAAAGTAAAGGCAAAAAATTGTCCCAATCCTTAAGGAACATGCAAATATGTAAAACATTGGGATGATTCTAATAACATGAAATTGAATGGGGATAATTGTAGTTTTAGAATTGGGTTCAAAAAGTACAGAATCTGAACAACATTGTAAGACAGTTTGTCTGAAAAAGATCTGGGGTTTTAAATGGACCTCAAGATCAGCATAAGTTGGTAGTATGATTTGCAAGCCAAAAATCCAAATGGGACCTTGGGCTGTATAAAGTGAGGTATAGGATTCAGGTGTAAGGAAATATCCCACAATGCTGGTCAGATAGCATATGGAGAACTTCACTACCTTTGGAGAAGGATATTGTTAAGCTGGAGAGACACTCAGGCTGATGAAGAACCTTGGTTTTATGACACAAAAGGAAGGAAAAGTTAAAGGAATTAAGGATGTTTACTTTGGGAAAATGAAGACTCAAGGTTTTAAATATTTGAATGTCTAAGTGGTGGAAAAGGGATTTGACTTATTTTGTTTGGTTCTCAGGAGGAAAGGGAAAGAGTTGAAGTTGAAAAGAGGTAAATTTAGGGTTAATGGCAGGAAAAAATAATTTCCTAACAATTAAAAACTTCTTGTCATTAAAAGGCCAAGTCTGACTAAAACTAGTCTAGTGGTTCATATTCAAGATTGGAATGTAATGAAACATTCATAAATCTGATAGTTGTTTTTTTAAGTTTACTTAACCATAGCAGAGAAGAGGTTGTGAAAGAAAAAAACAGAACAAAAGGAAAAATAAAACCATGAAAAAGAGAGTGAAAATAGTATGCTTTGATCTTCATTCAGACCTCCTCAGTTCTTTCTCTGGATGCAGATAGTATTTTCCATCATGAATCCTTTGGAATTGTCTTGAATCATCGTTTTGCTGAGAAAAGCTAAGTCATTTACAATTGATATTGTATGCTTTTACTTTTATTGCATTCAATGATCTGGTTCTGCTCATTTTACTTTGTTATCAATTCATGTACATGGAGGACAATTTCAATATTTTTGAGGAAAAATTAGCCTGACCTTCATGGGGTAGTTCATGGGATATTGCTCCCCACCACAGATCCAAACATGGAATAGGTTGCCTCTAGCCAGATGTGGTAGATTCTTCTCATTGGAGGTCTTCAAGCCGAGCTGAATGAAGACTAACATTTATCAAATATGTTATAGTGGGGTACAGGATGGAATATATGACCTTTAACCAAGTCTCTTCTAACTCTAAATACTGTGATTTTGTGAAAATCTCTATTTGTAGTTGAAGACTCAATCACACTATGAATATAGTTTTTTAATCCAAGTTTCAAATGACCCAAGTAATTTGAGAAATCTATTCTATAAAAAGAAGTTAGACTCAACCAGTGGGAAGAACCTTAAAGCAGAGTACTAATAACTAGAGCTAAGTGATTTGGGTGTTGCCCCAGGACACTTGACATATTTCTGGGATGCTTCCTTCCTTCTTACCCTCCATGGCTATACTCCAGCTGATTTCCTCTAACACTGGAACAATGACTTTGTCCTGAGGCTTGCTGCTTCTATAACCTTGGTCCTAAACCTGAGCTACTCCTTCAACATCACAAAAACCTAATAATTTCCCTGAATATTTTTCATTTCCCTGTAGCTACATCTTAGATGTGGGGTGTTGGGGATGTTCGGAAGGGCTAGCATCCCTGGTATGAAGGCTTGCTGAGCCCTTTTCTGGGCTGTTTATCCACCTTTGGTGTCCACCTGTCACCTAATTCTCACCTGTAGTTCCAAGAAAATGTAACATAGACAGTGACCATAACTTCGGTCATCTGTCTCAGCAGATAGGCTAAAACAGGTTGAGGATAACTGACTGGATTCAAACTTGTAGGTAAGTTAGGGAAATGTCTCCCTCTAGCATATGAAAATTTCCTCCTGCAGAATAAGCAGGACTATGAATTTGTTCCAAGGACCACGAAGGTAGCTGAAGCAGGTGTTGTAGAGTACTTAAGGCTTGCTCAGAATAAAAGACATCAAGATCATCCACTGCATCCCAGACCATCACCAGTTGTCTTGACTTTTGTCCTGTCACGGGATTTCATTGAATCAGGAAGTGAGAATAAGGCTAATGACATTAGGCAACGCCACCTCATTTAAATCCAATTCAAGAACAAGTTATAACATTACCCCATGATGTCATTGGTCCTCTTTTAAAATGAAGGGCAAATAATACCTAGATGAGTTCCACTCCTTCAGTCTCCATGTCTCTTCTTCCTTTTTCCAAGTACAGATGTTTCTAGCAAGTACTCTGACCTTGAAGATCATCTAGACCAAAACTTCTTAAACTTGGAGTTGAGGAAAATTTGTTAACAGTAAAAGATATCAAATATTCTGCCAATATTTAATTCTTTTTAAAAAACAGTATTTTATTTTTCAAAAACCATGCAAAGATAGTTTTTCAACATTCACCTTTGCAAAATTTTGTGTTCCAAAATTTTCTTCCTCTTTTCCTTCCTCTTGTCCCCTAGACAGCAAGCAATTTGATATAGATTAAACATGTGGGATTCTTCTAAACATATTTCCATATTGTTATGTTGCCCAAGAAACATCAGACCAAAAGTCAAAAAACATGAGAAAGAAAAAACAACAATAACAAAAGGTAAAAAAATACTATATTTTGATTCACATTCAGTCTCCATTATTCTCTTTCTGGATATGGATGGTACTTTCCATCATGTCTATTGAAAGTGCCTTGAATCACTTCAAGGTTGAAATAGCCCAGTCCATCAGAGTTGATCATCACATAATCTTGTTGTATCTGTGTACAATGTTCTTTTGGTTCTACTCAATTCACTTAGCATCACTTCATGTAAGTCTTTCCAGGTTTTTTGAAATCAGCTGCTCATAAGATTTGTCTACATAAAAATGAACAGGCACATTGATCTTATTAGTTTGCAAATTTGCTTTCATCTTTAATAAATGGCAAAACTAAATATGTGTATATATGTATGTATACCTATACATATGTGTACATATATAATTATTTTAAAATACATTTTATGATTTATTTTCAGATTTATATCTATTTTATCTATTTATATATACTTTATTGTGTGAAAAGAGGTCACAAGGGGGAAAAGTTCAAGAAACCCTGATCTAGACTAATAATATCAAGCCTATATTGAAACAAGGACTATTAAATTGTACATAAAAATCCCTGTGGAGACACATGATGAATTAGAAAATCAAATATTATTTATGTTTTATTGTATTTTTATTCATTTTGTCAAGTATTCCTAATTATATTTTAATCTGATTTGGGCAGTGGAATTGTTGTGAGCTACATGTTTGATACCTCTGATCTAGACCAACATCTTCATACTACAGGTGAGTGAATTAAAACCTGTATGGGTAAACTGACTTGTTGAAGATCACAGTCATTTAGTAGAACAGACACAATTAGAACTCAAGCCTGCAGACTCTTGGTCTAATGTGTTTGCCATGACCTCATATTGCCTTGTGATTTATTTGATTATAATTCTTTAATAATTCTGTCATCAGAAATAATTTTGGATACTTATAAGATCTCAAGCATTTTTGCCAAGATTAAATACTTATAATATATGTGGGTCACAAGAAGTTGTCCCAGGGCACCATACAGCTCTAGTATCTATTTCTTCTTCTCTGGGATTTGTCTCCTGCCCGTATCTCACAATACAGTGGACCTCTCCTTCCTACAGGACCCTGGTAATCCTGGTCATTTGTTTCTGCTGATAATCCACTGAGCCACAGCCCATGAGCCAATGAAAGCCAGTGACAGGACAAAAGTCAAGACAACTGGTGATGCTGTGGGATACATGTAGCCAAAATTGAAACAGGAGAAAAGGCAAAGAATCTGAGAAAAACTCAATTTGTCTTTAAAATCTGAGGTGTGGGATGGGGAGTGTGGAGAGAGGAAGGGGGAAGGTTCCTATAAACTTTCACTTTTATGTAAAAAGGAATCAAAGCCAACCTAAGGGAACTTATTTTTAAAGTGCTGACATGAAACCACAGAGTGTGTGAAAGAAGTAGAGGTGTTGTATGTATTTTAAATACTGTCTCAAGCATCCCAGTGCAAAAAAGCTTTAAGTGGAAGATTTTGTCAGTCATTTTTAAGGTGGAAATTTGGATTCCTATGAAACTGCTTTCAGTCTTCTTGTCTAGCTTTCATAGTGGTGCATTTTTTTGAATCAAAATACAAGCCTTCTGTGTCCCTTCTTCCTACTCCAAGCCATTATACCATCCTAACCATTCATTTAATAAATATTTAATCCCTGTGACTATTTTATGGGAAGAGTCCTATTGTGGACATTGGGGAAGCTACAAAGTTTAGATCAGAGTACCTGCCCTCCTGAAGCTTCTAATCTAGTATATATAATTAAAACAGGAACAGATTTTATCTTATACATTTTATATCATTCTAATTTTAGCCACACAGAAAATTCAGGAGAGGTTGTCTAGGATGTCTTCTGTTAGCTATGAATGGTGACTTTTATGACCACAAACAGCTGACAGACTTATTTGATCAGGGAGAGGCTTCTTGGTAACTATACCTTAGCAAACTAAAGCTGAAAAATCCCTGATAAAAATACTTGATGTCAGAGAGTACTAGGGAACCTGTACTGGGATACTGAATTCAAAAGCCTTGGGAATAGCATTGCTGCTCTGATCGCCAGCTCTGCTTCTGGCTGTAGCCATTGGTTTGTGAAGCAAACATTGGTGTGCTGGTAAAATATTTAAACACCCACAGAGCCACTTTTAAATTAATCTGAACTATTTAACATCCATCATGTTGTTAAGTCTAGACAATCAGCAAAACAACATATCAAGCTCGGATTTGTAGTGTTTGCCTATTTTTAAGGTATAAATGCTCACACTGAAAATTTAACAATTAGCTCTCTTGAGTTACTATGAGTTGGTTTCAGCATCCTTCTGTAAGAAGCCCAGGTAGAAATATGACCTGGCAACTGTTTTGGGGGATGCTAGAACCTCATCTATTGAAGACCTTCACCTTCTCCCCCAAATGTTCTCATCACCAGTATTATTTTGTCTTTTGTTCAAATTCATGCAAAGATAGTTTTCAATATTCACCTTTGCAAAATCTCATGTTCCAAATTTTTCTCCCTCTCCTCCTTTCCCTCTCCCTAAGATAGCAAACAATCTAATATAGGTTAAACATGAATCACCAATATTCTTGGCATTTTCAAATAATTAAAACATACATGGATATGGTTTTATCAGTTTTTTGTAATTGTTCAGTCTGACTCTTTGTGACCCTATTTGGGATTTTCTTGGCAAAGATACTGGAATGGTTTGCCATTTTTTTCTCTAGCCATTTTATAGATGAGAAAGTTGAAGCAAACAGAATTAAGTGATTTGTCCAGATAAGGGGGATGGGAAGAGAAATTTAATGTACAATTCTGTAGAATAGGGATTGTGTGTTGTTATTTCTTCATCTTCAAAGGAAGAACTAGGAATAACACTCAGTATTATCCTGGGGGCACTCTGCTTGCCAAGGTTAGCTGTGAATGGTGACTTTTAAGACTAAATAGATAACAACTTTCTTTGATCAGGGAGAGGCTTTTTGGTTACTACACTCTAGAAAACTAAAGCTGAAAAGTCCCTGGTAGGAGTAGCCCTAAAGAGATGAAATTCAGAAGCTGGTAATAGGGAACAATTCCCAGCATCATCTATGAAACAAATAGAATGATGTGCCCAGCAGAAAGCAAAGAAGCCCATTGGAGAGAGAAAGAGAGAGAGAGAGAGAGATAGACAGAGGTATAGTCTGATACTCAGGTATAAACCTGGCAAAGAATAGTATCCAAAAAGGGACAAGTCTAGGGAAATCAGCACGAGGTTTCGCCATAATTAATGGCCTCTCAGTGCCAGAGGACTGTGTTGCTGACTATTGCTCGTTCATCTTCTCTCTACATGTATTTCTTCATACATATGTCCAAATCTCTAGGTATGACCTAGACTTCCATAACACACACTTCTGCATAATGTTTGAGTCTATCCTATTCTATGATGGGAGAAAATGCCCTGGGCTTATGAGCCACAAATTTTGTGGCTACTTTTTATTTATTTATTTTATTTATTTATTTATTTTACAATCTTAAATACTAAGCTTCTCTGATTTATAAAATGGAAACATTTTGAACCTATTTCATAAAAAAAATTTCCATATACAAATTAGCATATAAAATGCAATATAATACAATATAATGATTTAAAAAAATAATTATAACTTTTTATTGACAGAACCCATGCCTGGGTAATTTTTTACAACATTATCCCTTGTACTCACTTCTGTTCTGACTTTTCCCTTCCCTCCCTTCATCACATCCCCCAGATGGCAAGCAGTCCTATACATGTTAAATATGTCACAGTATAGATACAATATATGTGTGCAGAACCAAACAGTTCTCTTATTACACAGGGAGAATTGGATTCAGAAGGTAAAAATAACCCAGGAAGAAAAACAAAAATTCAAACAGTTTACATTCATTTCCTAGTGTTCTTTCTTTGGGTGTAGCTGCTTCTGTCCATCATTCATCAATTGAAACTGAGTTAGATCTCTTTGTCGAAGAAATTGTGGCTACTTTTTAAATTATGTTTTTTTTTTTAATGGCTTGGCGTTTCCTCGGGTTTATGAGTATGGTTTTGAGGATATTCAGAACATCTTGGATTTTCTGGGAGGCCCTGGTGTTAAATAATAATTAGAATGTCTTTATTGTGAAATGGGTTAATTTGGTTGTAGCTGGTTACCCCTTACTAGAGGTCTTCAAGTGTCCAAAGGAAGACCATTTTTCAAAAATGTGGGGTGTAAGAAAGGATTCCTATTTAAGTAAAAGTTAGACTAGCTGGCCTCTAATATCTTTTGTAATTGTGAGATTTTATAACTCAGCTCAGTTATTTTGTAGATTATTTATCTGAAACGTTTATTATACTGATATAACAAAGAAAATGTCCATGTTCCAGTTTCTCCTTTCATTTTGGGAAGAGGGCTGATGCCCTGAGGGTTTGTATTAAAGTCTCAAATGTTCTAGCCTTAATCTTTTATTTTATACTTTTAATTTCTTGGTTTAACTTTTAAATAAGATTACTGGTGACTTAAAAAAATTCTGTTCTATTGTTTCTTAGAAATGAATCATAACAGCAGTATGGTATAGCAGTTACTGTCAAGAGCAATTGAGTCTCATAGTATCAGCCAATGCAAGAAGGAAGAGCAATGGCCCTTGAACATTTAATTTGTCATATCACTATGAAAAAATTTTCAGATGAACCATCTATACAATAACACAACTGATCTGTGGAATCTCACATTTGAAAGGCACTTCAGATGCCAAGTCATTGAATTTTAACCCAAAGCCTTAAGACATGTCACCGGAAGGAACTGGTTCAAATCTCTGCTCTGCTATTTATTACTTGTGTGACCTTGGGTAAGACACATCATTTTTATGACTCAGATGCCTTCTCTGTAAATTGAAAGGGTTAGGCCAGATGACCTCTAAGGTCCCTTCTAGTCCTAAATCTACAAGTCTATGAACTTTATAGACATCCTTGGCCAATTGATCAGCTGTTGGGAGTAAGTGACTTACTAGCAGCAAAAGCCAGTGGGATACTTCTGCAGGTCAGTGTCAGAGCTGTAAACAGAAAGACCCCTAGACCCAAACATGCGAGGACCTCATTTAAAATCCAGATTCCACTATGACTTATTTATTATCTGTGTGACTGGGGCAAATCACATCCTCTTTGTTTCTTGCCTTCTCAGTCTGTAAAATAAGTTGGGTGACATGATCCCTAAAGGAGAAGTGTTACCTGAGGTATCAGAAGTAGCCTGAAAGATAGTGGGGGAAGGTTAAGAGAAAGTAGCAGTAGCAATCTATATCACTTCCCCTGTATTGTGTCCACTTCCATTTTTTAAGACTTTTTTCACATTTAGGTGACATCAGAGGCAAAGAAAAATACATCCCACACTGCATTACATTCATGGGCAGGGCTGATTTTATATATAAGCAGAGAACATAGTCTCACCTACATACTATGGTTTGAAGGGCATCAATTAGTAAGACCTCATGCCCAAACTGAGCGTGTATCTCCCACTAGCCTATCAACTTCTTTGAAATTCGACCATTCCTTTAACTTGAATTGTTCATGGCATATAGTAGGTGGTTAATAAATGCTTGTTGATTGATTAATTGACTTAACAAGTATCTGCCATTAAAATGTAAATATTTCTGAATAAGTAGCACCTGATTATTAGCAATTTGGGGATCAATTGAATTCAACAAATATTTATTTAGCACCTTCTATGTAACTTTCCCTCTCCCTAAGATAGCAAACAATCTAATATAGGTTAAACATGAATCACCAATATTCTTGGCACTTTCAAATAATTAAAACATACATGGATATGGTTTTATCAGTTTTTTGTAATTGTTCAGTCTGACTCTTTGTGACCCTATTTGGGATTTTCTTGGCAAAGATACTGGAATGGTTTGCCATTTTTTTCTCCAGCCATTTTATAGATGAGAAAGTTGAAGCAAACAGAATTAAGTGATTTGTCCAGATAAGGGGGATGGGAAGAGAAATTTAATGTACAATTCTGTAGAATAGGGATTGTGTGTTGTTATTTCTTCATCTTCAAAGGAAGAACTAGGAATAACACTCAGTATTATCCTGGGGGCACTCTGCTTGCCAAGGTTAGCTGTGAATGGTGACTTTTAAGACTAAATAGATAACAACTTTCTCTGATCAGGGAGAGGCTTTTTGGTTACTACACTCTAGAAAACTAAAGCTGAAAAGTCCCTGGTAGGAGTAGCCCTAAAGAGATGAAATTCAGAAGCTGGTAATAGGGAACAATTCCCAGCATCATCTATGAAACAAATAGAATGATGTGCCCAGCAGAAAGCAAAGAAGCCCATTGGAGAGAGAAAGAGAGAGAGAGACAGATATAGACAGAGGTATAGTCTGATACTCAGGTATAAACCTGGCAAAGAATAGTATCCAAAAAGGGACAAGTCTAGGGAAATCAGCACGAGGTTTCGCCATAATTAATGGCCTCTCAGTGCCAGAGGACTGTGTGGTGACTATTGCTCGTTCATCTTCTCTCTACATGTATTTTTTACTATTTTTACTCTACTAGTGTTGTTATATGACTTTGACATGGAACATAACAATCTCCAGGAAAGTAAAAATGAATATTCCAGTGGAAAAATGCATAGATGGTGGGTATGGACAAGCTGCCATATATAACCAGTATAAAACAACATAAGTAAAAAATATTCTCCAGAAAATGTATGATCCAAATAAAAGATGGGTTGCTCCTAAGTCAAAGATGAGGAATAGAGTGTTTTCTCTCTCTCCTTTCCCCATGTTGTTCACAGAACTCTCAACAAAATGTTTCCATTTTCCTTTGAGAACCTCTTGTTTCCCTGTGGACTAATGGATTTACTGAAGTCCTTGTGGAAGCTGCACCATGTGATGGTCGTGTTGCTTCAATTAACTCCCTGCTGTGTAAAGTAATATTTTCTTTTATTTGTCCTAAAGCTACTTCTTTGAAACTTCAAAGGGGTGCCTCTAATATTCCAGAGCTTGTTGCACTACTGCTATAGGAACAGTAAGGTGTGGGAGAAAGACTATGAACTTTGCAGAATGAGGAGACCAGAGATTGATTTTTTTTCTCTTCCTCTTGTCCACAGAAGTCACTTCCACTATACATCTTTTTTTCCTTTTCTGAAAAATGATGGAGCCGGATACTGTTGGATGGCCACTAAATCTGTTTCAATTCTAAATCTTAAGATCTTAAATATTGAGTTTTTATCCCTCTCACCAGAATGTAAGCTCCTTGAAGACAGAAACATTTGTTTTTTTTTTTTTTCTTTATATAGTGAGAACCTGGCATCTAGGAGGCATAGTGGATACAGTGCCATGCTTGGAATCAGGAAACCTTGTGTTCAAATTTGGTCTCAGATACTTACTAGCTATATTACCCTGAGCAAGTCACTTAATTTTGTTTTCCTCAGTTTCCTCACCTGTAAAATAAACTGGAGAAGGAAATGGCAAACCACTCCAGTAACTTTGCCAAGAAATTTTCTTGGCAAAATACTGGAACAGTTTGCCATTTCCTTCTCTGGCTCATTTTTCAGATGAGAAAACTGAGTCAAACAGAGTTAAGTGCTTTGCTCAGGGTCACACGGCTAGCAAGTATCTGAGACTAATTTGATTTTTTTTCTTCCTTCCACAGATAGTGAGTGTTTTATTTATTGTACTATGTCACTTCATATATGGAAAGCTTTTATGCTTATGTGAGCTGGACCTTCTTCATCTTTCCCAAGCTTTGTGATTTGAACTATAGACTTCCCCGTCACTAAACCATGTACCCAGGGAGCCCCTTTCAGGGCCACTTGGGCAATTCTCTCTAAGATGCAGAGAAGGTACTGATTTGTATTAATTAAATAATTTTTCCTGCTCAAAATCCCACCCACTCATGAACTCACAGGTCTAGTTTCTCCAAAAGCCAGAAATACTTTACCTTTCTCTTTTCTATTGCCCTATTGGATCATAAAGCCCAGGATCCCCATGTTTCTAAAGTTCGGATAGCAGGATTTTACTTCTCAATAACTCTGACTTTAAAAGAAGCGTTTTTGACCTTGATGCCCTAGGCGTCTCCTTTGTTCTGCCATTGGGACTCAGTTGGCTACCACCCCATGGCTGAAGGCCTCGGCGCACTCACCAGCTGAAGGCATGTCCTGTTTGAGGAGAGCGTATTACTGTATAAAATACCTCCAGGCTTGCAAAACCCATAAATAGCAACTTCGTTAATCTCAGCCTAATTATACAGCAGCTGGCCCAAGCCTGAGTGTATCTCACTAATGGTATTTACCTGCTTCTGGCATTTCCGCTGATAAAGGCAGAAGACGGCTCTTGAAAAACATTTTTTAACAAGATTATTATAGAAAATAAATAATCATCAATTAAGAAGTTTAAGAGAAATGTGGATTATTAGGAGATGATATAGTGATAGGCCATTTCCACCTCATTAAGCCATTCCTGGCAGGAGGCAGGGACCTGACAATTTAATGAGGTGATAATAAGGGGAGAAAAAAAGGCCACCCTCTTTTTTTTTTTTTTTTTTTGACCTGGCTTAGGTTATTACTGTGAACCTTCACTGGCAGAGGAAACTCTTGTGTCACAAAGTCAGCTCCACATAATGGGGGCTGGATTCCAGGTCTATCCCTACCTATACAGGTATCCAGGGTCACCTTGGATTGCTAAACAGATGAGTTTAGTCACATAATTAGAATAAATGTGAGATTAGAGATTCTTCTGACAAAGTCTCTTTATTTTTACAGATAAGGTAAACTGAGATAAATTGATAGAGGTCAGTGGGCTTGCCCACAGCTATATCATTTAAGACACAGCAGAGACTAAAACCCAAATTATCTGAGCTCCAATATGGTTGATCTTAAGCTTACCTTCCAGGATGGTCTACAGGTAAGTCTGCAGCTCGAAGCCCAAGAAGCCATCCAGTAATCCTCTAACTCAGATATTCTTCACCTGGAGGTCTGCGAACTTGTTTCAGTTTATGACCAATGCATTTCAACACTACTGATTTCCTTTGTAATCCTGTTTATTTTATTTTAAACATTTAAAAACATTTCTCAGGAGAAAATGTCCATGGGCTTCAGAATCCCAAAAGAGGTCCATGACACAAAGAAGAATTAAGAGCCCTGAGAAACTAGAACCTTGACTGTGGGTAAACAAAAGCCTGGGAGAGAAGAGACAGGAACCAGATGATCCCTATAAGGTCAACAGCTCAGATGTTACCAGAACCTACAGGACTGCTTTGCACAGTGAAAACATTAATAAAACATGCTTGTTCAATTGAAATTAATGAATTTTTATCCATTAATTGGTTAGACTAATGGTAAAGTGGAAAGAATGCTGAGCTTGGAATCAGAGGACATAAGTTCAAAATTCAGCTTTTTTTTTTTTTTTTTTTAACACTTGGGCTATGGTTTCCTCATTAACAAAAGATAGTGGGGGTTGTTCAAATAATATCTTAAGGTCCTTTCTGACTTTAAATCTCTGGTCCCATGATCCATGTCATACCTTTTTTTTCATCCAGTTCATCAGGCTTCATCTTAAGGATCTATGGGACATTACTGAGGATGATACTCATTCTTTAATCCTGCCAGTTAACCCTGTTTAACTCTGGTCCTGGGAGAAGGAAGGAAAGAAGCAATAAGTAAACATGTATTAACCACCTATGATATACCAAGCACTTAAGTGCTTTATGAATATTATCTCATTTTATTCTTACAACAACTCAAAGAGATAGATACTGTTATTATCCCCATTTTAAAGTTGAGGAAACTATAGTAAACAAAGATTAAATAATGTGTTCAGGGTCACACAACTAGTAAGTGCCTGAGACTGATTTGAATTCAGGTCCTTCTGATTTCAGGTCCAGCACCTGGGGAAGCAGGAGAAGGAACTATAGGGATCCAGGTTCAGCAAGGGGAAATTTTTTGCTCTCTCTAAACAACTTGTTCTGTACATGGCATCCCATCTTGTGCCTCTGTTCTCCCATGCAATCTTCACTTCCATCTTGTATTATCCTTAGCTTCCTTCCCAGCACATCTCCAAGAGTTAATTCCTAGAGTGAGCCTTTCATGGTCTCCCCTCGCTTCCCCAGTTATTTCCCCAAAGAGTAATTAAATCTCTTTCTCTTGAAATTACTGTGTATTTATTCTTTCAGTATATTATCAGTATATACACTATATACATTTTGTACAAGTATATGTATAAAATATATACATTATAATACTATGTAATGTATTATTTTCCCCAGTAGAACATAAGCTCTTTGAGGACATGGATTGTTTCAAATATCCAATACCTGAGGATAGTACATGGTACTTAGGACATAGCAATCACTAAATTATTATTGAATTGAATAAAATGAAGTGTCATTTATACCTAGATGTCTTTACCATCCTCTGGGAGTTTTCCATTTGCTCATGATACCATCCCCCATGAACAGGAAATCTTTTTGACAAGCACAAGGACCTCTCTTGTTGCTGATGAGTTCTTCCTAGAACCTTCATTTTGTGAAAGAACTCTAAACTAACTTTCCTTCATGATCCACTAGAAATGTTCCAAGTTTGGTTGTGAATACATTCTGTAGGTTTCTCATCTGAGGATAAGCCTGCCATTTAATAAATAGCTAGGATTTATGTTTTAAGGTTTGCAAAATGCTTTTCATACATTCTCTCATTTCCTGAAGGTCTTCCCCTCCTTGATTTTTTAAAAACTAGGTAAAAGAGGCTTTTCTCATTTCTTACCTACTTTTAATCACTGAATGGATGTTGCCTCAGTCAAACTGAGACCTGTTAAAAACCTTAGTTTAAAAAGACCAAGATCTTCCACTGTATCTGGGGCCATCTCCACTTGTTATGATCTATACCTTGCCACTAGACTCTGGTGCTGAAGGAGAGGATGAGGCTGGTAATTTTGCAATATCCTCCTTCAATTAAACCCAATTCACTTGCAAGTCATCCTTTCTGATGTCATGGTCCTGTCTGAGAAGAAAGAACAAACAACATTTGATTCTCTCTTCAACCTTAAATCTGAGTTGACTAATTCTGAGGTTAACTACAGCTTTATGTGTAAGGTTTTTTGTTTGTTTGTTTGTTTTGTTTTGTTTGGCTACCACTAATAAGAGAGGCAGTCTACTAAATCATATCATTAATTAACTAGTTAATTAATTCACTTGTTCTTTCATTCATTCAAGAGCATTTATTAGTTTTTAAAACCGTGGAAGGCACTGAATTGTGTTACTGTTACAGAGATAGAAGGTAAGAGTCACTGCCCTCAAGGAGATTCTAGAGTTGTGAGCTGTGTCAGGAGTGGGATTATTCACATTCCAAAATTCACAGATCCTCGAAGTATTGAAGCATAACAGGAAAGACAAATATCAGTCCAATTCTGAAGATAAACACATTCTGAATTAGCGAATGACCATAAGTCACAATCCTCAGAGAACTTGGACTGATGATGGCAAAGAGAGAAATGCATTAAAAAATAGCAGAAGAAAAGGGAAAAAAGCAGAAACTACTTAGCCTAGAGAGAGTCTTGAAAAGAGGCAGGGAATAATGAAAATGAGGCAGTATGGCCAGGACAAAGCATCAGTCAAGGTTAAGGGCTTGTAAATTTAAAACAAATACAGGAAAACTCTTCTTCATGCCTCAAGCGAAAAGCTTGTGGAATCCATTGCTTTGGGAGGGCAAAGGAATCAAATATCACAGCTGCATTTTTTGAAGGGGCTGGATAATTTTATCGCCAGGAATAACACTTAGAGTTATATCTGCTAAGACAAGGATAATCACAGTGTCAAAGTTCAGGGATCACTGCAAGGGTCAAGAAACATCTTTCAGTCCATTTGGCCAAGAACCTCCTGAGCAAGTCTCATTTTACCTGAAAGCAATAGGCCTCCGGGACTGATGGACCCACCATTAGATGGCACATTCTCTGTTCTTCCTGTGACTACAGAATACAGCCAACTTGTCTTTCTGTCACAAACATTTAATAGGGAAGGACTGTGAAAAAACTCAGGGCTTAAAGTTGGAGCACTATTCCAACATCTGCGCTGTTAAATTATGTTTATGAACAGGGTCAGCCTGTGCATATTCTTCTTGGGCCTCTGGTCTTGTATTTCAAAGAGTAACAGGACTTTGAAATACAAGACAGAAAGCCTGGGCCACTGGCTTCCCAGGGTCAGGCCAGGCCTTGGGGAAAAGAAAAAATTAAAGGAGGCAAAGCTTGTTTTTAGCAAGTTCCTATCTTGCTTTAGTGAAATTCTCTTTTTTCTCTTCTGGTATCTCTTCTTCCAACTACCAAGCTTATGTTAACAATGCCAAGGTATTAAATGATAATTGAAATATCAGTTTAGGGTCTTTTGAGTCAGTGATAAATGTTTAAAAACCGGATATTCCAGGGGGAAAAATAAACGTATACACACACATTTAAATTTAATGTTCATTATTGACACTTTATAGCTACACAATTAGCAGTTCAATAAATCAAGCCCTGATTTGTATCATTGCCAATTTCTGAGATATAAGTGCTAACACTGAAAATTTAACAATCAGCTCTCAGAGCTTTACTCCCAGTGGCATTTGCATTTTAAATGATGTGATTTTTGCAGGTTTTTATAGCTTCAGGATTGCAAGGTTAATTAACAGGTAGGGAGCTATTTGATTCCTCCTAGGCACTAAGCCTGCAGGTTGTTATTGTTTGTCCTTAGTTCTCCAAGAGGACCATGACATCAGGAAGGGATACCATGTGAATTGGACTTCAGTGAGGAGGGCTGTGCAAAGTCATATACCTCACTTTCCCCTCCAGAGCCATCTGGGTCTAGTGGCCAGATATAGATCAAGACAACTAGAAGGGCCCACCTTTGCCAGAAAGTGGATAATATTTCTTGCTTATAGTGTTATGAACTGAATAGATATAGATATGGTTAATAAAAGTCTCTGATGATACCTCCATTACAAATCCAAAGGGAAAAACTTTTTTTCTATAAGTTTTATTATATAAATGCATAATTTCTAAATTTATTAAAATATATATCTAGAGCAAAAAGTAAAGAAAATATAGCACTGTGGCATAATTAGGTACCAACATTTATTAATACTTTCATAATCTAACTTTAGCTTTCCCAAATCTATTTCATATTTTATCATTCCTGATGTCTTCATTTTGTCTATAACCTCTTTTCCTAAATAAACCTAACTTTTGCTAAAGAGAATGGCCATTCTTTACATGACTGAACTCTAACATTTGGTGCAAAATCCCAAAATTTGATGCTAATTGCTCTCCTAAATCTCATTATTTGGTGTCTGAACTTCAATCTCATCATTTGGTACTGAACCCCACATACATCACTATCACTCTATTAGATTGTAAGTTTCATGATATCAGGGATTGATTCTTATCTAAACTTTCTATTTCTTTTATTGTTTAGCACAATGGGAATAAAGGAAATAAGATTTAGTAAATAACTACATTTTGCTAGATACTATGCTAAGTGCTTTACAAATATTATCACACTTTTGAACCTCACAGCAACCCTAGATGGTAAGGGCTATTACAAGCCCTATTTGTTACAGTTAAAGAAACTGAGGAAGATAAATTAAAGTGACTTGTTCAGAGTCACATAGCTGTAAGTATTTGAGATTGAATTTGAATTCAGGTTTTCCCAATTCTAGGTCCAGCATTCCAACTATATACACTTTGACAAAAAGAGAGGTAGAGCTAGGGAGAGAGAGAGGAAGAAGGAGGGAGAAACAGACAGATATAAATACACAGAAATATAGATAATAAATATGAATAATACACATTCCAACAGATATATAGAGAAAAAGGACTATTTCAATTTTATATTTGTATCCCTAGCACCAAGCACAGTTCTTGACATAATAGTAGCTGTTTAATAAATGTTTGTTGTTTGATTGTTTTTGGCTTCTGGTTTCTCCAAACCATGCTCCTCACAGCTGCCATATTAATATCCCTATATATTCTTGATACTTATCTGCTTCTTTAAGTGGAAGATATTTAATAAATATTTGTCAAATATTATAAATTGTTCCAGCCATTCTGGAAAGCAATGTGGAATGATTTTAAAAAGGACTAAGATATCCATTCCCTCTGATGGATCCAGAGATTCCTTTGCTAGACCTATATATAGCCAAAAGAGACCAAAGATAGAAAGAATAACCTCATATGAATCAAAGTATCCATAGTAGCATTTTTTGTGATATCATTCACTGCCCCTTTCTTACATGTACACTTTACTTACTGAAAGTAATAGAAAAATGATATTTGTGTGAGAAACAAAGAGAAAAGCAGCTTCTGAGGGGCCTAGAGTGAAAGCAAAATAGATCTACACTCAGAGGTAAAAACTTTGACTGCCGGTAAAGACAGCTGAAGTATAATGTTTCCAAGTAGCTAATTCACCTTGTGACTATTTTTAGGACTTCAAAGTTTCTGCTAGGAAACTATATCAAAGAAATATTTAGCAGTTACAGGATCAATTATATATTGACTGTGCCATATCTGACAGAAATGTGGATTGTTTGTTTTTTTTTTTTAACCAAATATAGAGGTGGTTTACTTCCCATAAGGAGGAGCTAATTTGAGAGAGGAGAGACAGAAAAACTGGGGAGTTAGAAGATAGAAGCTGATTTTAGAAGCTCCATATGGAAACCAAAAGCCAGGAGACTGAAACCAGAAGCCAGTGGAACAGATAAGCCAACAGTGCTGAAAAGTAAGCAGAAACAGAATGCATACAGAAGAGAATAGCAACTGTTTGAGTTGATGAATCCTTGCTGAAACTTCCTGATTAGAGATGGGAAAGTTTTGCAGTTGCTGGGAGCTGGTCTGATTTGAGGGCAGCTCAAATGCTGGGAGCTGATTGGAGAAAATTTATTACTCTGATATTTAGAGAGGAAAGGCTCTTTAGCACTATCCTTAGCTTGAGAGAAGGGGATTCCCTCAGAAGCTTGTCTATTTTTTCTTTACTGCCCTCTTTTACTCAAGAGAAAGAAACTCCACAAAGCCCTGAAAGCAGACCTGAATAGCTTTTTAGATCCCAATCTTAATTGTTTTTCACTGAAAGGCTGTAAATTGACTTCACTACCCAGTCAGGATGATAGATTTAAGAAACTCTGTAGATCCCAAGCTTAGAAGTATCATTTGTTACAAGAACTTAACAATGCTGCAATAACTTCATGTAGCAAAGAAGGAGCGTTGTCCAGTAGGAAAGCAGAGTCAAAGAAAAAGTTCTGTATGTTTTTGTTTATTTTCCCTCATGAACACTGTATACATTGATAGGAAAGTATGTCTCACATTTACAGGTAGACTATGATGTTGAGATAATTATCACTTTGCTTCCCATTAGTATATGTTTCATGATTAAGCGTTAACAATTTGCTTAAAGAGGAATTACATTGATACTATAGCTCAGGAGATATAGCTGTGAGCAATAGTATTACCCCAAGGATGTTGAGAGTGAGTTTTAGTTGTGTTCTTTTGAGGAACCACTTCGACTTGTCAGCAAGGATACAAGTGGAGCCAGCCCCAGCCCAGAAAGAAAGTACCTAGACAGAACTGGGGGTTGATGTCACAATTTTGCTGTGGTTAGGGTTACTTCAGCAAAGAACAGTGAACAAAGTGTGTGGCCTATCAACATAATGGAAGATTATAAGGCCTCAAGAAATGATGAATTCAGTGAAATATAGAAAGACAAATGAACTGATGCAAAGTAAAGTAAGTGGAACAAGCAAAGCAAATTTTCAATGAGTACAAGAGGAAAGAAACAGAACAATAAAATGAAAGGAACATGCTATAATTTTAATTACCAAGCTTGGTACTAAGAAAAGATTTTTTAAAAGTACATCTTCCTTTCAGTTGTGTATGGGGGTAGATTTTGCTGAACTGATTTGTTTTCTTTTATTTTTCCCTTTTCCCTGTTACACAGGAACACTCATGGGGTAGGAGAGCAGGCAAAGGGTATATTTGGGCATTAGTAAACATAAAAACAAAAGACATCAATTAAATTTTAAAGAATGTTTGTTGAATTGAACAATTATACTTGGAAACTGTGAGTAGTTGTAATTACTATCATAGGCAACCACCTATTTCATTTAACCCCAAATATAGTCCTACTCTTTCCTCTCCTTTTGGCTCTCTTATGGTAACTTGAGGCAGGAACTATTTTTCATTCTGTCTTTAGATTCCCCCAGCACCTCCCGCTTAGCAGGCGTGCATGTGGGATTAGGTTGGATTGGATGTCAGATGAATTTTTGCTCTTGGGAGCTCATACTCTATTATTAACAAACTATTCTCCCTCCTACATCTTTTCATCTCCCACTTTCTATTGTCCTGGTGCTGATGGGAACTTGGATTTCTTTGGAAGATACTTTCTATTGTATTTGCTATTCCTTTCTTTCTTTCTCTTCCTCTCCATCCCCTTCACTGCTATTCAGCAACTTCTTTTCTTTTGAGGTTTATTTCAACCTATCTCTATCTCTCTGTCCAGATTCGTGTGTGTGTGTGTGTGTGTGTGTGTGTGTGTGTGTGTGTGTAATTATTCCCTGGATTCTAGTTTATTCTTCATTTCTCAAGGAGTTAAGTATTGGATTTGCAGTCTTCCTCTGTACCTCAGTCTTTGATCTCATATATAGGGACATCAAAATATGTATATTGATAACACTTCAAATAACAAAAGCTAGCATTTATATAGTACTTTAAAGGTTTGTAAAGTACTTTAAAAATGATATCTCATTTGATCCTCATGACAATCCTCTGAGAGTTTTAATGCATTTTACAGATGAGGAAACTGAGGCTGTGTCATAGCTAATAAGTCCCTAAGAATTTGAACCGGGATCTTCCTGACTCCAAATCTAATTCTCCATTTACTTTACCACTGAAGCTGCCTGGCTTATCAGATCATCAATCAACCTCCTGAACCGCTATGACCTATATCTTCACTTCACTTTGGTCACTAATAGAGATGGTCACAACTTAGATCTCACTCTCCCTGGCTCACTTCCATGATCCTGAATCCAAAAATTAAATTCTTTTATCATAAACTTTTCTTTCATATCTCATTCTGCCTCATCCCTCTTAAACATAGTCTTTGTTTTCAATATGACTCACTCTCGCCTCTTTTAGTCCATCATCTCTGCTCTAGATTGATTAATTTTTTTCTTTTACTGTCTTCACCCTACAGTCAAACAGTTTGACTCGACACTCCATTTTACCCTGAATTCTTTGCCCCCTTCTGTTGCTGTTCAAATGTTGTTGAATTCCAGCCTCGGGTTATTCCCACCATGTAACTTCTCCACTTCTATTTTTGTACTGCTACACACTGCTGTACAAAGTGAAATAACCATGAGGCCACTACAAATTTGTTGTCTAAGCCGAATTGGATCATCACTATGGCATAATATTCTTTTTTATTCTTCCCTGATCGACTTTGTTACATTTCCTGCAGCAGCAATACTAAACCTCTTTTTTACTCAAAACAAATGAGACATTCCCTTTCCACTTATGGCAGAGGATTTTGCCTTCTACTTTAATGAGAATGTAAAATATCTGCCATGAGCTCCCTCTTATTCCTTAGTCCATACCTCAAAACTTTGAAACATAAGTCCCCTCCCAGTTGTCCTCTTTTTCATTTCAGCCTTTGAAAAGTTAGCTCTTCTCCTTGCCAAAGAGGACTTCTCTACTTGTGTCTTTGATTAATTTGCTTTAGTTTTCTCAATATATAATGCCCCATTCACCAACAATCTTTAACCTCTTATCTACGGGCTTCCTCTGTGATGTCTTTAAACATGTCCAAATTTCCATGACCCTTTAAAAGCCTTCACTTGACCCTTCCATACCCTCAATTTATACTGCTATATCTCTTCTGCTTTCCATGGTCCAGCTCCTAGACTTTTCTATCCCTTCCATATTCATGCCTTCCCTGTTCACTTGTCAGATCTATAAGTCAATTGAAATTGATTTTAAATGTCCCTTTTCTCTTTGTCTTAATTCTCCTTGGCTTTTCAGAAACTTTTGTTACTGTTGACTATTTCCTACCTTCTCCCTTTGGCTTTTGTTAACATTATTCTTTACTGATCCTCCTCCTTTGTTATTTATTGCTTCTTTGCTAGATCTGTATTTATCTCCATCTGAGTGAGCATGGGTATCTCCCAAGGCTTTGTCTTGAGTCCTCTTTTCTTTCTCCACACTGTTTATGATTTTATTAATGCCTGTGAGTTCAATGATCATTTCTACATGAAAGACCCAAATTTATATGGTCAGCCCCAGTCTTTCTCCTGAATACCAATTCCACATGACTAACAGCCTGCTGAACATCTGCATCTTGATGTCAACTCAACATGTCCAAAATGGAACTCATCTTCTTTCAAATTTCTCTGCTTCTGTGGAGAATATCAAGAGCATTTTTCTCAACCAGGGTTGAAACCTTGGAATCAGTTTTGACTCTTCTCTCTTCTTCAACATCTCCATGTCTCCTCAAAGGATCAGAGCTAAGGGTCTATTCAAAACTACTAACTAGCTAAGGAATGTAGAGCAATAACATTTCTATTTGTTATTCCTTATTTGTCCTCTGCAAACAAAACAAAAACAAAACAAAACAACAACAAAAACAAAAGCAAAACAAAACCATCCAGTAGATTGACAATATCTTGCTGCAAAGCATTCTGTCTCCGTAGCTCCTTACCTGTCTTTCATAATTTACAACCTTATAAGTTGTTAGCTTACTAACTAACCTCCCTCCCCTCATTATCAGTATATATAGCTCTCCCTGAACTAGTTCTAATTTGCTAGGTTTCCTCTTAGAGGCTAAGCCCATAAGCTAGGGTATAAATGAACTCTTTTGTGACTTTAAGAGAATCTCTTTGAATTCTTTCAAACTATGAACCATGACTCATACTTTATCCACAAGTATCAAGTCCTGTCCATTCTATTGTTATGCCATAGTTCTCTTTTATTGTCCTGACTCCGTTTCTCTAATTATCCTGACCCAGTCCTAACTCAGTTTCTCTAATGGTTCTGCTTCAGTTTATAATTATCAGTTCAAAGCTCAATCCTTCAAAACCTCTCCTCTCTCTTTATCAGAATATTTGATAAGGATAAAAGATCTTATGTTTTCAAATATCAGAATGCCTCTCCCATCCCAAGTTATCAGAATGTTAGATACCATCTTATCAAGATGCCTCTCCCCATCTCCTGGGTTCCTCCCCCGCAATCTCCGGTGGCTCACCCCACCCAGTCAGAGAACCGTTCCAGCTCTCAGCACCCTGACTCCGCCCCTGCCTCAGCCTACTCCTTGAGTCTGAGCCATGTGTATATAGGTCATTGAGAATTCACATTGTTTGCTGGATTTTTGGAGATGATAGTCTCATTCAGCCCTGGGACCAAACCATAGATCCACTGGGTCCCAGTAAATATCTCTCTTTGAAATAAATTATTAAATACTTTCTAATCTCTATCTTGCCTCACTATCTTGACTATATATCTCACAACTGTTCCCTTCTCTCTACACACATGGGTACTACACTGGTCTTCATATCCTCTTTCCTGAACTACTATAATATATTCCTAATTTCCTGAGCCTTCACAAGTGGCCTCCAGATTGTTGGTACCTCTTCCCCTATTCACAGCATATGTAATTTAATTTACTTATTTCTGAAAGTTTACATTCTTAATAGTACAGAAATTTTTGTAGGAAAAGGACTGTTTTAATTTTACATTTGTATCCCTACTACTTAACACAGTACCTGAACATACATTAGCAACTTAATAAATCCTTGTTGATTGATTGTTTTTAGTTTCTGGGTTGTCCAAATCACACTTCTCACAGCTACCAAATGAATAGTCTTCAAACACAGGTCTGAGTTTATCATTCCCCTGCCCAAAAATCTTCCTGGACTCTATTAGCACTAGACTAAAATACAAAGTCCTTAGGCTAAGATACAAAGTCAGCCCCAATTCGGGGCCCACCTATTTTTCCAGATTTATTTCATATGGCTTTTTTTTTGCCTGTTCTTTGTTCTCATCAAACAGACTTAGTAATCATTCTTTGAACCCTACTTAGGCCCATTTTTTATATCTCTGGGCTTCAGTGTTTCCTATGTTTGGAATGCACTCCTCCCTCAACTTCCTCTGAATTCTTTGGTTCCTTCACATCTTAGTATAGGTGCTACTTACCACAAGAAGGCTCTTCTGGTGCCCTTCTACACATTCTGCCTTCAAATCACCTTTTACTAATCTTCATACATGTTGCACCCCCAATGTAAAGTAAAATTCTTAAAGATAGGGATTATTTTGTTTTGACTATGTATCCCTCATGTCTAGTACCTGTAGTATCTAACTTGTAAAAATCACCTAATAAATATTTACTAACCTGAATGGAACTGTTGAATTTCTAAACTGATGGCTGAGCTGGACTGTTATTCCTGCATGCTAAAACTTGAGTTCTTCCCAGTGACCTCCCCAAGTGCCTTGGCTTGAGCATTGTTTACAAATCTCTCTTGAAATCTGTTCTATTGCAAGTAAATTTTGGAATTCTATGAAGATTCATATCTTTTCAGAATTCCACTGTCATCAGTTCTCATAATACCTGCCACAGGGCACATAGTAAGAATGGTTGATGAATTAAATATCTGTTGAATTGATTGAAAAGAACCTTGGCCATTACTGGGATGGACCTTAGAGAGCATATAGCCCAGCTCCCTTATTAAATAGATGGAAAAAGTGAGGCGTACAGTGGTATATGACTTGACCACAGTTGTCTCACACTATTTCTCTTTATGTACTCCTTACTGAAAAGAGGCAAATGTGTGTGTATGGGGGGAGGGGGTGTTTGAGCTGGGGAAGGGGTTTCTGCCAACTCTTTTGACATGGGCTACAATCTAAAAATGGGCCGTTTGCATGGACACTGTGAATGAACAATAACTTGGATCAGGAGAGTCAATGCCTCAGTAACAAGCCCTGATTTCTCTTGGCAATCAGATGCCTTCCACATGTGTCTGTGTGCACACACACCCCCATCTTCACCAAGCTTTTGTGAGGGTGTCCAAGCCAGCTGCAACCTTCCAGCAATTAATTGGATCCTGGATCATTTGCATTTTTCTGTGGTTTGCCAACAAAAGATTGGGAAGGGGGAGAGGAGCTATTGAAAAAACTCTCTGAAAGAGGAAACAAGTTAGCATTTCGGGGGAGAGTTTTGTCCAAATATTAAACCTTAGCTGTTCTCTTCTCTGCTACCCTTCTCTTATCATAGCATAATAAGCCTTTCTAAGGTGGGAATTGATATGCACTTCTAACAGCAGACAGCTGCTAAGGACTCCCAGAAATTGCCTGGAGCCTTTCCATTTTTTTATCTGGGATAGGCATTATGATTTGGTAATGGCCATTTTCAGAAAACAGCCAAGGCAATTCCAGGATTCGCTGTCACAATAGACACACTAAAAATAAAGTCAGTGTAAATAGATTAAGAAATTGACAGAATAACAAGGCAGAAAGGAGAGTGAATGCACACGCTCCATGTGACAAGCTAGCGCATTGTATGGGCACGATGGGAATAAGGAAACAGGAACCAAAGCTTTAGCTGCTGACTCTGTGGTTTCAATCTGTTTCCTGGCGGGTTGGATAGCTTATTTCACAGCGAGAGAATTGACGTATCCGCCCAGAATCTAATTCAGCACTTGTGGCTAGGATGCTCTAGCCAAGGTAGCAAAGAAGGTATCAACTGATAAGTCCTAGAGCTCGATGGGAGCTTAAACCTTCTTAAAGAAGAGGTCTTAGTCCGAATTCAGAAAGACTCAATCCATCCAATCCAGCAGATCTTTGAGCACCTACTGTGTGCTAGGCTCTTTCTTGTGATAATTAGTATTATTGATTTATTAATGATTAATTAATGATAATTAATAACATCTAGCATTTATATGGTACTTATGATTAGTTTATAAATATTATTCCATTTGAGCCTCATAACAACCCTATTATTATCTTCATTTTACAGTTGAGGAAACTGAAGCAGATAAATTAAATGACTTGCTCAAGAGCACTCAGTTAATAAGTGAGGAAGGATTTAAACTGAAGTGTTCCAGACAACAGATTCAGTAATTTATCTATTGTACACCTCGCTGTCTGGATAGCATACGAAAATAAAGATGAAAAACAGACCCTTACCTTCAATAAGTTTACATTCTCCCAGGAGATGATGGGTTGCAACATGTCTATATGGAATGATTTCAAGAGCACAGAGAGAGAGATCTGCATCCAGAGAGAGGACTGTGGGCACTGAGTGTGGATCACAACATAGCATTTTCACTCTTTTTGTTATTATTTGCTTGCATTTTGTTTTCTTTCTCATTTTTTTCTTTTTTATTTAATTTTTCTTGTGCAGGGAGATAATTGTATAAATGTGTATACATATACTGGATTTAACATATTTTAACATGTTTAACATATTGCCATCTAGAGGAGGGAATGAGGGGATGTGGGGGAAATTTGGAATACAAGGTTTTGCAAGGGTCAATGTTGAAAAATTATCCATGCATATGTTTTAAAAATAAAAAGCTTTAATTAAAAAAAAAAGGAGAGAGCTAATAACTGGGAAGGATATGTGTGTTTATATGTAATAGGAAAGGATTCCTGTAGGAGGCAGCCTATGAGTTGAGCTTTGAAAGAAGAAAAAAGGAACAGAGACCGAGAGAAAATAAAAATCACTCAAGTAATGCAGTTTTAAAAATATGCTAATGAAGGAATTTGTGCTGAATTTTGATGTGTATGAATGTGTGTATATCTATATGTAGGTATATATATATATATATATATATATATATATATATATTATATATATATATATATATATATAATTCATATTCCCCTCTACCCCAATGTCATTCTTACAAAAATGAAAAAGTAACATTTTGGGAAAAAGGGATACAATGGAATTCCTTTATAATAGTGTTATTTGGGGGACAAAACCACCTTGGCTCTTTCCCTAGAGCCCAGGCAGAAAAGTAGACACTTCCCTTTATTATAAACTCCAAACTCCTCTCCCTTGGCTTAATGAACATCAGTTTCTTTGTCAGCCATGAAGTTTCAAATGAAAGCAAGGTGGACACTCATTACAAAAGACAGGTGAGTTCTATCTTGATCCAAGAGATAGGCTGTTATATCTTAACTAACCAGCTCCTGTTGATGAAATTAATCAGAGGCAAATAGAATCCTTGGTGGCCTGCTAATGCTCAAAATAAAGAACAACAATGAATAATTCATTGCTAAAGACACAGTTTTCACTTCTATGATTAAAGGCTAATTGCTTATTTTACTAGGATTTTATTTTAAATATTTGAATTGATATTTATTAGTGACATGGGCCTGTATTTACTTTTCTTTATCTTACCATGGCATAGTTAATAGCATTATATTTCTCTCATAAATGTCTGCTTTTTGTAAGGAACATGAAAGCAACATTTAATAATTTGTGCTTGCCACAAATGGTAAGCAGAAAGGGCATTAAAGGTCTGAATCACAATTTGATAATCTATCTGAAATTATTAAAGGAGCAACTTGGGCATCTCAAGGTGGCAGAATGGATAGAAACTGTACCTGATATTTGATGTATGTTGTTCAGTCTGTTTCAGTCCTGTCCAACTATTTGTGACCCCATTTGAGGTTTTCTTGGCAAAGATCCCAGAGTAGTTAGCCATTTCCTTCTCCAGATCATTTTACAGATGAGGAAATTGAGGCAAACAGGATTAAATGATTCACTCAGGGTCATATAGGTAGTATCTGAGACCATATTTGAATTCAGGAAGGTGAAGTGTTCCTGATTTTAGGTCTGTTTCTCTATCCACGGAATTACCCAGCTGTCCTGGCATTAAATGGACCGGAGGGCAAATCCTGCCTTAGGTAGTTATTAGCTATATGATCCTGAACAAATCATTTAACCAATGTTTGTCTCAGTTTCCTTATCTGTAAAAAGGGTATAAATAATAGTAACTACCTCTCAGGATTGTTGTGAAGTTAAAATGATATTTGTAAGCATTTTGCAAAACTTAAAATGCTATGTAAAGGCTAGCTATTATTATTGCTAGCTATTAAGTGTAAAGTAAAGAGATCATGGGAATTAATTTATACAGTGTAGAAGGGGAGTTGCATGGGTGCAAAGTTCTAGGAGAGGGTGAAACCAGAATTGGCAGCTAACAGCAAAACAGTCCAGGAAAACACACACAAAAAAATTCAATAGAAATGAGGAGGATTTCACTGAGCACGGAAGAGTGAGAATCATGTTTTGCTTGTTCAAAGACTGCTGGGAATCATTTGCTTTTTAAACTTGCCTGGATTACACCAGACTGATGAAGCAGGGCTGAAGGTGATATTTCATTTAAGCTATTATTGCCCAGAGTTATGAAAATGTGTTTTAATTCTCATAAGTATTTTTGAACATCTTGCATTCATAATAGTGATTCAAGTTCAATTAAGACTTTTCACATAATGATATCATAATTAAGAAATACACTATTCACAAGAAGGAAACAAACATTTATTAAGCACCTACTATGTGCTTTTTTATAAATATCATTTCATTTTATTCTCAAAACAGCCCTAGGAGGTAGATGCTATTATAATTTCCATTTACAGCTGAGGAAACTGAGGCAGAGATTAAGTAACTTGTTCAGGGTCAAACAGTAAACATTTGAAGTGGAACTTGGTTCAGACGAAGTGCTGTATTCATTATATCACCTAATTAGAACTCTGATTTCTTGCTCTTGGAGTACTTTTTCCTTTCTTCAGACAGTGGCTACTAAAAGCCCATAAAATCATATATATGGCATTTGGATTGTCAATATTCAGCAATATCTTTTAAAAAAGTAAACAAGTTACAATCTAAAAGCTTTTCCCAGAAGAAAGCAATAAAAGGAAAAGCAAGGATTATATCTCAATACATCCCTATGTATGTATGTCTGTAAGTGTATATGTATCCATATGCCTTCCATATACACATATGTGTATATATGTTTGAGGGGATGGGGATATATATCCTCATCCCCTCAAATTACTTGAAAGCACTTTGGTGGGTACAGAGAAAGGTCCAGCTTTTTAGACAAGAAAATTGGTAATATAACTTCACCCATCAGGTGAAAATATCAATTGGCAAAAAATATCTTCAGAGATCCCATGATAGGAACATAGAGATTTATATTTACTGTGATCTCCTCGGTTCACTAGCTTCCAAACACTGACTGCTTAAGTCGACTGCCTCATCCTTTCTAGAAATATTGGAATGGGGTTCCTATGTTGCCTGGCCTTTTGATCTACATCTTCTATGAAGAAGGTACAATTTAGTCACAAGTCAAATATTGATTTTCTTTCCCTCTCCCCCCAGCTCAAAACCCCTTCCACTATCTATGGGGGATATGACTCAAAGAGAGCAAATGATAGAGCTGAGCCCTCAGCCTTGAGAATGGTGGGAAATACAAGGTCAGTGAGAATCTTGCCTGTTTGAAAGATTGCATCTCTCGTGGCTTTCCTGTACCACGTGAGGATTTTGGCAGGCTTTCAGTGGAGGTTAATAAAAGTTAAATAAATAAAATGAAGCTGTGGTGTCCAGGCACTTAATCATTTTATTAACCCTTCTATTGTGTCCAGGTGCCTTGCCAAGTCAGTGCTGGATAGGGCTAGTTCTTTCCGAAAGGCTGGAAAGGGGAAAGTAAGCAAAGGCTACCTCTGACGTCTTTTCCCACTAGTTTCTGAAGCCTTCCCAAGACAGCTGGGAGAAAGAGTAGCCAGCCAAGTCAGCCAGCCTGCTTTAACTTTCATTGTTTCCAAAGGGCATATGGTATCTTCTGCTAATCAATCTTTTTCTTTTGGTACTTTTCCAGTCTTTCAGGAGTTGAGGAAAGGGGGAAAGATCCTTCTAATGTGTTACTCCAACTTGGCAGTACTTTGAGAACACTGCTGGGATATTTGAGCTGGAGAGTGTTGTGTGTGAGTATATGGGGAATGAGGCTGTTCTTTTTCCATTCTCAATTGCTTAGAAAATTTAGTACTGGTAAAAGGGCCTCAATTGGCATTCCTACAAGTCAAAACTCTTTTAATATACATTGAGGCAAGCCCTGGCTCAGAGAGGGTCCACATAGACCTTCCAATGTGTTGGGCAAGTGGATTTCGGAGGCAGGAGAGTGATAGCTCTGGTCTGCTGTGGATAGAATTGGAATCTGGGATTTTATGATTCTGGAGCTTGGGGCAAATGTGGGGACTATTGCAACTCATTGATTCCAGGAAGGGGGCAAAGATTAAGGGAGGAAGTAGAGGGGGGCACAGTGATAGGAAGAAGATGAATCCTTGGAAATAAGGGCTATAGGGATAGGCAGGTCATGATTCAGTGGATAGTGTTAGACCTGAATCAGGTCACTTGTGTTCAAATCTGGCCTTAGATATTTAACTGTGTGAGCTTAGTATGGTGTCTAGTATAGAATAGGCACTGTATAAATGTTAATTATTATTATCATCATGATTATTAAAGAGCCTTTGAGAGAGACAACCTGAGATTGGGCAAGAAAAAAGAATTTGTAGTCATGCCATGTGACATGAAACATTTGGGAGACTCAAATGAAGCATAAAGATAGCTGGATGGCTGTCTTGTAGTTGAAGAAGCACCCCCAACTCCCAGATATAGGCTGACCTCAGAAATACATTGGCTCACCTCAGTATTCTTTTCTTTTTTTATGTTTCATATCAAACTTAGGTTTGAATGTAACCAAAAATTATCCTGATTCCTTTTCTTTATCCTTTTCTTATCTTCTTTTCTTTTCTTTCCTTTCTCTGTCCCTCACTCCCTGTCCCTGTCCCTCCTTCTTTTGGTGTTCTCATCAACTCCTATGTTTTTAGTTATAGTTTCTATGCATGTGAAACCTAGATTAATATTTTTTGTTGTTGTCATTCAATTGTTTTCATTCATAGGTGACTCTTTGTGACCCTATTTGGGGTTTTCTTAGCAAAGATAGTTAGCAAAGATTTGAAGGTATTTACCATTTTCTTCTCCAGCTCATTTTTTACAGATGAGGAAATTGAGGCAAACAGAATTAAGTGACCTACCCAAGGTTATACAATTACTGTTTGAAGTTACATCTGAACTCAGGTCTTTCTGATGTTAGGTCTATCACTCTACCCACTGGACCACATATTTATCTGTTGTATTTACAAACTGCTTATGTTTTGTAGATCCTTTTTTTATATTCATGTTATCTTCACTCATAGGATGTAAGTTTCTCAAGTGCAGGAATTTTCATTTTTGTCTTGGTAGACCCTACAACTAGTATATTGCTAGACAGATAATAGGTGCTTACTATATGCTCATTGGTTGTTTGAATGATAGACTACCCACAGTACTCTGAGAAAAGCTTAGTTACTTGTCTTTTTCATTTAATTTAATCAGCTAGTTTCTAGATTATCCCACCCTAGTTAAAGCTCTCGACATAGACTTTGTCTGTGGTATTACTAGAGTCTAAATAGTCCCTGCAGTGCTTGCTGGAACAGGAGGAGAAAGGGGCACATTAGGATACTGGATTCAGTGGTTTAGGAGACAACAGTATAAGAAGCTGTTTGCAAGGTTTCATTTAAGGACAATAATGACAACAACAATAATAGGTATCATTTACATATAGTGCTTTAAGGTTCACAAATCATTTTATAAATAGCATCTCATTTGATCCTTTGATAACTTTGGGAGGTTATTTTATTAACATAATGATAATAAATATTAATGCTATTATTACTCCCATTTTGCAGATAGGGAAACTGAGGAAGATGAAGGTTAAGTGAAATCACTTAGTAAGTGTCTAAGGCCAGATCTGAATTGCATGTATATTTCTAAAACTTGAATTATATATATGTAAAATATACACAAAGTGATGTGTACATTTTAAAATACTATATGAATGTTGGCAATCATTAAATAATAAAGTAACAGGTCAAATACCTTTCCCCAAAGCAGGAGTTCTTCATACTGTGTGTGTGTGTGTGTGTGTGTGTGTGTGTGTGTGTGTGTATGTGTGTGTGAGTGTGAGAGAGAGAGAGAGAGAGAGAGAGAGAGAGAGAGAGAGAGAGAGAGAAAGACAGAGAGACAGAGAGAGAGATGGAGACAGAGAGAGACAGAGACAGGGACACAGAGAGAGCGACAGAGAGACAGAGAGAGAGACAGAGAGAGGGACAGAGAGAGAGAGAGAGAGAAAGAGAAAGACAGAGAGAGCGACAGAGAGACAGAGAGAGACAGAGACAGGGACACAGAGAAAGAGCGACAGAGAGACAGAGAGAGAGAGAGAGAGAGAGAGAGAGAGAGATCCCATTATCAGTCTGGTAACCATACTTAGTTGTTAGAAAGACTCAACCCATCAGGATTTTCCTTTACCCAGTTATTTACAATTTTCTCTGCCCATTCACTATTTCTGGGGAACCACTCATAAACCCTCAAAGGCAGAGATTGCCGCATCTTCAAAATCCTCCAAAAAAGCACTAAGGACCATACTACATTCTCAGCTCCCAGCGGTCTCTAGCTAGGAGCAAAGAAATGTCTTGCATCTCCTTCAGCCCTGTGGCTTACGATAATACGATCACAACGACCCTTGAAAGCCTTCCAACATTGGTGTGTGCTTCACAATGCTGCTCTGATCAGCCGTGAAAAGCAGAGCTCTCCCAGAAAACGACACCGCTCCATGTGAGCATCACTAGGCAGCTGAGGCTGGCAAGAATCAGAGCTTGGCACCCACTGGTGATTATGTTTAACTGGAAGGCCTCGTGGCTATGACAAAAATCACTGGATTTGTGATTGGGCTGCAGATGCACTGATCCATCTCTAGTCCCTGCAGCTCCCTGTATGCTGATGTCAGAGCACACCCCCCCCCTTTTTTTTTTTTTGAGGGAGAGGAAACTTCAGATGGGCCTTCCTTCCCCACCCACCCCCATTTGTATGAAGAGCCAGATGTAGGAAACGCCAACCAAAGGTGGGTTGTGAGTAGCTAGCCAGGTTTCCCTGAAGAATGGCTGGGTGCCCAAGAAGGATGGCATGGAAAAGAGCCTCCCTCCAGATTCCAGAGATGGGTGAATCTATATATAGCTCAAGCTGCCTCCCTGGCATTGCTGAAACAGTCCTAGGCTCACAGCAGGCTTCAGGTAGCAAGGTTAGGTTGTTGCCAGCTTTATACACAGGGAGTAACTGTGTACTCTGACTGAAGTCATGGAAGATCACTCCTGTGGCGTGAAAAACATATTCTTGGATATGCCATTTGTCAGCTTTGGCCCAAGCTCTTGGAGCAAGTCATCTGCCGCCGCTCAGTTGCTAGGTTCCATCCCGTTCCGAAGGTCTGCCCTTTTAGGATGCCTTGAGAAAAATCTGATTTAGGTTTGAGAATCAGCCACTTTGGGGAAATAGTTAAAACATTAAGTTAGAAGGAAATGCACAGGACCAGAGATTGAGAGCTGGCACAGACTCCAGAGACCATCTAGTCCAACCCATTTCCCCCATGATTTTACAGAGGAGGAAACTGAGGCTTGGAAAAGTGGGTTATTTTTCCCTAGTCATGTAACTAGTATCCAAAGCAGGATTTTAACTTGGGACTTCCTAATTCCAAGCTCATTTTTGGAAGTACTTCATTTTGGTGCTCCTCTGGACAAATGATATGCTAAAGATTTTCCAAGCACCAAGCCAGAAAGCATTTAATTCCTGCTTAAAATCACTGAGAAGCATAAAAGAAAAAATTCTCAGACAGTAGTCTAAGCACCCTTGGAGAGAGAGAGAGAGAGAGAGAGAGAGAGAGAGAGAGAGAGAGAGAGAGAGAAAGAGAGAGAGAGAGAGAGAGATGTGTATGATGGTCTTCCAGGTGGTATCCATCTAGATCTGAGATCATATTAATATTTATAAGATGACAGTATCTATATTTTTATTTCTGGATTGAATTGATATGCTATTTAATAAAAACCAGATATTTTACCTTATTGGTATCTTTTCAAAAGCAGTTTGACTGCTCCCATGAACTTTGGAGAGAATTGCATGGGGGGAGAGGTGCTGAGCAGGAGTGGATGGATCAAGGAGTCTGCAGAGTCTTTTTATTTAAAAAATGTTTTATTGATATCTTTTGTTTTTGCATAATTTTTGTTTCCAAAAGCACCTTTTTCCTACTCCTTCTCAGAGAACTATTCCTTGTAAAAAAAAAAAAAAGGAAGAAAGAAAGAAAGAAAGAAAGAAAGAAAGAAAGAAAGAAAGAAAGAAAGAAAAGGCCTAAAAGTAGTCCAACAAAACTAACCAATATATCAACCAAGTTTGACAGTGTCTATATGCAAAATTTCTTCTTCCCCCCCTGCTACTCCCTAGATTGCAAAAAAGGGAGGAAGGTTCTTTTTCTCCTCTATTTTTAGAGAAAAATTTGGACATTATACTAACACACATTCAGTTTTCATTGTTTTAATTGTTGCCATTCTTTCCATCTATGTTGTTATAGTCAGCATTTATACTGTTTTCTTAATTCTGCTTATTTCATTTTACATCATTTTGTAGAAGTCTTCTCATATTTCTTTGAATTCTTCCTTTCATTGTTTCTTTTGATACAGTAATATTCCATTACATTCATGTACCACGAGTATTCCTTCATTGATAAGGATCTACTTTGTTTCCATCTGGGCTCTTGATCTCCTGCAAACTACTCTAAAGGTCAAACCAAAAACTGAGATACAATATTAGATTAGTTTGGATTCATTTTAAAACATCCAGCTCCGATCTGGAATTATGCCCAAAAAGTTATCAAACTGTGCATACCCTTTGATCCAGCAGTGTTTCTATTGGGCTTATACCCCAAAGAGATACTAAAAAAGGGAAGGGGACCTGTATGTGCCAAAATGTTTGTAGCAGCCCTATTTGTAGTGGCTAGAAACTGGAAAATGAATGGATGCCCATCAATTGGAGAATGGCTGGGTAAATTGTGGTATATGAATGTTATGGAATATTATTGCTCTGTAAGGAATGACCAGCAGGATGAATACAGAGAGGCTTGGAGAGACCTACATGGACTGATGCTAAGTGAGATGAGCAGAACCAGGAGATCATTATACACTTCGACAACGATATTGTATGAGGATGTATTCTGATGGAAGTGGATTTCTCTGACAAAGAGACTTAACTGAGTTTCATTGGAGAAATGATGGACAGAAACAGCTACACCCAAAGAAGGAATACTGGGAAATGAATGTGAACTATTTGCATTTTTGATTTTCTTCCCGAGTTATTTTTACCTTCTGAATCCAATTCTCCCTGTGCAACAAGAGAACTGTTTGGTTCTGCAAATATGTATTGTATCTAGGATATACTGCAACATGTTTAGCATATATAGGACTGCTTGCCATCCTGGGGGGGGGGAGGAGGGAGGGAGGGGAAAAAACGAAACATAAGTGATTGCAAGGGATAATGTCGTGTAGAAATTATCCTGGCATGGATTCTGTCAATGCGAAGTTATTATTAAATAAAATAAAATTTATTATAAAAAAAATAATAATAAATTACATTACTAAGAAACTTAAAAAAAAAAAAACATCCAGCTCCAATCAAATCTTAAAGATGGAAAGATTCGGAAAGGTCAGCCACCTCTTTTATAAACAAGGAAAATTCAAGCCAGGGAAGTTTGACATGTCCAAGGTCGCCTAGATAATTAGTTGCTGAGCTAAGACTAGATCACATGTCTTCAGATTACTGGCACAGAAGTTTATTTAAGGAACTTCCTAACAATAAGGATTTTCCTCTATATGCCCCAGCAGAATTATGGTAACTTTTTTTTACCCAGAACCAGATTCAGCTATCACAGATTGCTTATGCCCAAGCATGCAATCCTTCGGCCCCCCTTCACCCCAGCAAAAAAAAAAAAAAATTGTAGTTTCTCTTGCTATTCAGTCTCTTCACTTGTGTCCTACTCTTTGTGACCTCATTTGGGGTTTTCCTGGCAAAGATCCTGAAGTGATTTATCACTTGCTTCTTTGGCTCACTTTACAGATGAGGAAACTAAGGCAAAGAGTTATGTGACTTGCCCAAGATCATACTGTCAATCTGAATCCAAAGTGAACTCAGATCTTCCTGATACCAGAGCTGGCACTGTGCTACTTAGTTGCAAATAACTGAAACAAAGTCAAGTTTCATTTGTTCCAGAGAGAATCACACTTCAGGAATAGTAAATATTTCCCAGATTTTTGATGCTTTTATAGCCATAGCTGGAGAATTTTGAGCTTAATGAGTAAATAGCCATCATTTGGCTGGTTATGTCTTGTAAGAATTTTTGGAAACTAGTTCAACAGCAGAATGCAATGTCAGAAAGAGAAGGGAAAAGTAGCTTTTCCAGAGGGATGTTTATGAAGACAGCATAAAGTACTACACATTTCTCCAAATTAGGGGAACCATTCTCTCCTTTATATCACCTCTCTGGGAAGAGTGGGCTCAAACTTTAAATGGTTATTAGAAGACATTTCCCCAACCACATTCACTTCAGAATTAATGGACAAAGTCACTCTCTCCTTCAGGTCAAGGGTGAGGAAGATACCAATATGTCAATCCATTTCTGGCCTAAGTCCTAGGGATTTTTTGAAGCTGCATTGGTGAATTGATTCAGCTAATCACAAACTCCACCATGAACTCCAATTCCCACTTCTGAGGGAGCTAATAGAAATTTCTTCCAATCCAGCATCTCTTCTCTATCACAACCAGGGAGGAAAAAAAAAGAAAAGAAGCCCCTGGGGCCATCTTTAAATCTTAAGAAGGTTTCTATTAGCTGTTTTCAAACTGTCACAACAACTAGTCCCAAAAGGAAGAGTTTTCATTTTATATTCAGTGATAAAAAAAACAAATAGTAATAAGTCTAGAATACTTTAAGATGGGCCTAAGAAGAAACATTTTGTTTTGGGGAAGATTGATTCTTGTTATTCCAGAAAGCACATCCATGTTGTCAAAGAGAAATCTTAGAATCTGGACATCAAAGATCTAGAAAGGAGCTCAGGAACTACTTTGTCTAAACTCTTCATTTTATGGAGAAGAAATATGAAACCTAGAGAATTATGTGACTTGCCCAAACTCACCTACACTATAAGCATCATAAGTGACATTTAAACCTAGACTTTCTTAGTTCAAAATCACTGTTCTTTCACCTATACCACATTGCCTCTGACTAGCACTCCACATCTCTAGACATTATGTATGAAGAAAACACCCTTGACATCTACATCTGGTCCTGAGAAAGCCACCCTTACAGTTTAGGTTGTCATTCCTATAAAGCCTCTCATTTTTACAGGCAAATAAGTTATTACTCCCTTAAAGTGTTGCTTGTGAGGGGGAATTTGTCATATTTTTTTCTTGATACAAAAATGAATTATTTTTTGGAAACCTCGAAGAAAATCCTTTAAGCTGTTTTGGACTTACTGAAGCATATAAAAAGGGCATTTTCTACCCATAGTTCAGATGCTTAGTGTGTTCTTAGAGAAATTGAATAATTTGAATGTAAAACTTTGAATTAGGCCACTGTAGGAAATACTTTAAAAAAAATTCCCTTTATGAAGTAAGAAAAAGCTATGCTTATGAAATACAGGACAGAGAAAGCCAGTGAGACTACTGGTTACAATAAAAAATAGAATATAAGGACTTCTTTATTTATCGATAAGCTACTTCTCTTTGTAGGCCTTTGTATGTCTATCTATAAAATGGGCTAGCACTTGACAGAAATTTCTTCTTTTTAAAAAATTATTGATGCATTTTGTCTAGAAAGAAATACCTTTTGAATATTTTGTTTTAATACAACACATTCCCATGAATATCCAAATAAATGCCTCTACAAAATACTTTCTTCAAATTCAGCCTCAGACACTTCCTGGCTGTGTGATTTGGGGCGAGTCATTTCATCCTGTTTGTCTCAGTTTCCTCATCTGTAAACAGGAGCCAGAGAAGGAAATAGCAAACCACTTCAATGTCTTTGCCAAGACAACCCCAGATGGGGTCACAAAAAGTGGGGAGTGACTGAAAATATTCAAACAATAACAGTCAATTTTACTGTTATCAAAGAAACCATCCTGTCAGGGCTTTTTGAATCTTGTGTCTTGAAGAAGCCATTTCTGGGAAGTTTCAGTCATACCACAAACTCTTATTTTGCTCATTTTTCTCCCGCTATCCCAGTAAGCTGGGTCATCTTCATGAATAAGTGGCCTCTCTCCCCTTTCTTCACAGTCACAGAATATTAGAACCAGGAAGACTCTTAGAGATAATTCAGTCTAATTCCCTAATTTTACAGATGAGGGAACTGAAGTTTTAAGTTTCATGACTTGCCCAAAGTCATGAAATCATCAACTAACAGAACCAGGGCTGACCCTGCAACTCCATTGTTTTTTCCTCTCTTGTACATATCAGGCAGTAAAATGATTTCATACTCTGCTATTCATCAAGCAATCAACTTAACCATGCAGTACAGTGGACTATTTGCTGGCTATTGAATCAGTAGAACTGAGGGTGAATATAACCTTTAACCATTGTGACACTAGCAAGTCACACAATCTCTGGGTCTCAGTTTCTCCACTTGTAAAATATATTAAAATGGACCCTTCTCTTTCTAGGTGTGGGTTCCTATCCATCTCTTCTTCTGCTTTTTTTTTTTTTTTTTGGTCGGGGTGAGGCGGGGAAACTTGCCCAGGATCACACAGCTAGCAAATGTCAAGTGTCTGACCCGGTATTTGAATTTAGGTCCTCCTAACTCCGGGAGGAGTGTTCTATCCACTGTGCCACCTCGCAGCTCCCTGTGTGTCTCTTCTTAAGCTCTTATTTACACTCAAGACCCAGGGAGTTTAAGAATTTGTTTTCCTCTAAGCTCTGCCCTGAGGTGGAGCCCCACCCCCTCCCCTTCCAAGCCAAACCGATGTCCCCATCATCTTGACACAGATCCATACTAAGGTGACTGTCCGTCCTTTGGAGCGCCTCCAAATCCGTCCAGCAGTGACTAAGCACCTTTCCCTCACTGCTTCGGCCATTAATTTCAGGCCCAACGTGCCTTCTTGGATGTACTATTCTCCAGCGGTGCCAAGGATGTCCATACAGCCATTGATTTAAGAGACAATATCACTTGCTTCCAAGTTTATGAGGCAATAAACAGCTCCCGCATATTGATGAATGCTGAGGTGTTTGCTCAGCACATTTGCAACGGACATTTATTACCAAGTGCTCTGCTTTAAAGCAAATGAAACTGCAAGGCTAGTTTTTATTTCCCGTTCACATGGGCGTGGCCCATCCCCCAAAGAAGGGTCTTTAGCCATTTGACCCAACTCCCCTTCCACAAGGCCAAAAATGGCCAGCTGGGTGGAATAAAATCTTCCCCTCCTCCTCTTCTCCCCCCCCCCTCCCATCCCCCCAGGCTGATTGCTCAAAGCCTGCCATAGGGATCCTAATGGGTTCCGCAGGATGCTGGCAAGATCCAGGAAGCGCAGTTGGGAGCATCTTCTCAGGAAATGAGGTGAAAGGACAACCACTGTTCAGAATCTCACTTTGGCTCGCCTTCCTCTCCTCCCTGGGGATGTGGTTATCCCCTCCGCAGTAACACCCCTGCAGCGGAAGCACTCTGCTCGCAGCCTAATACACAGAATCGAACGGCTTTTCATCTTCTCAGAAGCTGGAGCTCTCCAGTGCTTGGCTGTTCGTCCATAAAGATGAATCTTCAGAGCATTTACAAGCCGGAATGCCCTCTGAATTCAAACTGTTGGATGTATAAAATATTAGGAAGGAAAAGGAAGGGAGAGAAGGCGGATGGGAGAGATGGATAGCCAACTTTGTGCCAACCCAGCAGTTACGAGAATGCCAAATGGAGAGAACAACCCTTGAAAAATGCAGTAGATTATCCCAAACACAAAGCTGATTTATAGCTGCAGTAATCCCTGCCTTGCTCTCCATTTCAGTAATAGTGAGAGATTAGGGCAATGGAGGGGTTTTATTTCATTTTGTTTTGTTTCAGTTCAATCCCTCCCCCTTTTCTTCCTCCCCTGCCGAAACGCTATCACACACACATCATGCATCTAATCTCTGGCTTCAGTTAAATCAAGAGTTTGCACTTTTAGAGTTTGTGTGTCATGGAGCTAGAATCTGGAAGCACCTCTGAGTCTAGGATGAAAGCTGGCTGGCCTAGGTGTTAGACAAAAAGTACTATTGATTGCTTAAATCACAGCTTCCTAGTAAGGGAGCGGAAGCTAATGCATCTTCCTTTAATACCAAGCCCAGGTTCCACCTCCTGGAGGAGGCGTTCCAGGTCCTCCCGTAAGGAATACGTGTTCCTTTCTCCTTTCCCCTATGAGATTGCCCTCCATGTATTCTGTATTTATCTTGTAAGTACTATATATATATAGATAGATAGATAGATAGATAGAGATATAGATAGATGATAGATAGATAGATATCTATATCTTTCTATATATAGATATCCCTTCCCATTTTGAATGTAAGCTCCCTGAGGGCAGGAACTATTTTGTATTTTCTACTGTGCAACTGCTAAATAAATGATTGTTGATGAATTGTTTTGTACTATACCTAGCTCTTCCACCTCCCCCACCCCCCATGTAAGCTGCATGAGGACAGGAGTCAGCGCTCTATTCATCTTTGCAATTCTCTCATTTCTAGCACAATTCATAGTTCAGAGTAGATGCACAAATATCTGGTGAAGTGAATTGAATAAATTCATTAACTGAGCAGGACAGGAACTAGAGTTTTCTCTTAGCACACAGAATTATGGGAGACTAGCTTCCAGGTGCTCTCCCTTAGAGACAGGGCAAAAACACAAGTCTAGGTTTCACATCTCAGAAAACACTTATCATCACTGATCTCTTTCAATACTTTCAACTTCCTCTAATATCGAAATGACATTGCCTCTTACTCTTCCATCTGGAGACACTGGCCTCCGAAACAAGACAGAACTCCTCTCAGCTCTAGCCATTTTCTCCCGCAGTTCCCCCAGCTTGGAATGTTGTTCCTCCTCATCTCCACCTACTGGCTTCCTTCAAGTCCCAACTAAAATTTCATCTTCTAAAGGAAGGCTTTCCTAACATGTTTTAATTTTGCTGCTTTCATACTTTTAATCATTTCCTGTATACAACTCATTTTATACATATTTGTTTGTGTGTTTCTCCCATTAGACTATGAGCTTCTTGAGACCAGGGATTATCTTTTGCCTCTTTTTGCTTTCTTAATGCTCAGCACACATGTTCCTGGCACATGGACATCTAAGTGGCTCAGTGGTTAGAGCACTGGGTATGGAGTTAAGAGATTCATCTTCTTGAGTTCAAATCTGACCTCAGACACTTACTAGCTGTGTGATTAGCAAATCACTTCAACCTGATGGCCTCAGTTTCTCCCTCTGTAAAAATGAGCCAGAGAAGGAAATAGTAAACTACTCTAGCATCTTTGAGAAGTAAACTATAAGTGGAGTCATGAGGAATTGGATGTGGTTGAGAATGATTGAACAAGAAACCTGGCACATAATAAGAACTAATACAAATAAATCTTATTCCTGGAGATTTTCTGATTTTTCCGTGGAACTCAGACAAATGACACTGAGATGCAACCACAGGAGATGATCCTAACTTAGAAAAAGGAGATTTTCGATTGTGTCTCAGCTCTAACACTTAAATGGCTGTGTGAGTGTAGGCAAATTGCTTAGGTCTCTGAGTCACACTATCTTCATTATAATAAAAAAAATAGATATTACATCCATTACCTGACTTGAAAAGTTGTTGTGGGGGAGGTGCATTGTAGACCTTAAAGTTTCAATGAAGTGGGAACAAGATGGTGGTGAGGATTTCATTGTGAATCTGGCAGAACACTTTGCCCAAGGCAGGAGATGGTGGCAAGCATTAGCCATGAATTGATCCAAGAAGAATCTGTTCTGTTACAAAGAGGGAAGGGAATGGGGTGGAGGATAATGGAAAGCAGCTATATATACAGTTTGTTAGCTGAGTTTTAAATTCTATCCCTTCCTCCCACTCATGACCTAAATATGTTAGGATTAACTTTTTTTTAAACACACACACAACAAACCCCAAATGCATCTTTCCAAAGACATTTTCTCTTAGGCTTAAAACTCAGCGTAATTTAAGAGAAATTTAATTCATGTGCTTTCATTTAAATCATCAAAGTGCTTTTAGAAGAGCCATTTGAAATCTTTGGAGCTTTGCGAACCTTTAAAATTCTCTCTTTGAAACATGGGAATCACAGACAGTCAAGGATAAAGACAGTAAAATACCAAAGGGCTGAGGGTGGATTTGAAACAAAATCCATGACATTTTGCTTTGCAAAAAAATGAATTTTTCCATACTTCACATTCACTTGCCATAAAGGACAACAGAATTACAGTACCTCCTCACATCTCTCTGTCACTCTCTCCTTCTCTTTAGCCAGAGAATAATAATATCTCATGCTAATGTTGAGATTGAACACATTGATTGCTTTCCTTCTAACAACCTTGTAAAGAAAATAATGCAAGTATTATCCCATATACCCAATTTATAGACAAGGTGACAGAGGAATAGATTGGTGAGATTATTAGCATATGATCACAAAGCTAGAAAGTGGCAGAGTCAAGATTTGAATCCAGATCTCAAGTTCAAATTCAGCATTAATTTCCTATGACACGCTGCCTTTCTTATTATAAATGCTAGGCATTTGCTACTCTTAGCTCTGAGGTATAGCAAATTAGTTCCTTTTTCCAGTCCTATCTGACTTTTTGTGATCCCATTTGGTGTCTTCTTGGCAAAGATACTGGAATCGTTTGCCATTTTCTTTTCCAGCTCATTTTACATATGAGGAACTTGAGGCAAACAAGGTTAAATGATTTGCCCAAGTTCACAGAGCTAATAAGTGTCTGAGGGTCAGGTTTGAACTCAAAATGAATCTAATTCCAGATTCAGCATTCTACACACTACTTAGCGGCCATTAAGAAATTTAGTTAAAGATGGATTTTCTTGATGGGTTTCAGTCAATGAAATAAACTGGGAAGTAGTCTTCTGCAGTCAGCTAGACGGCTTCATCTCTAGTCCTGATTCTAGCTTACAACAACTGAGACGAGTCAGTTAGTCTTGGTTTCCTCATCTGTAAAATGTGTGTTAGATTAGGTATTCTTTAAAGACCTTCAAGTTCCAGCTGTCTCTAAGAACCTGTTACAATTTCTCCTAGCTTACATTTAAATAACATTTTATAGTTTTACAAAATGCTTTGCCCATTTCAATTCAATAATCATTCATTAAACACCTACTGTGATAAAACTGCTAGAGGGCTTGTCATCTCAATCAGTTGAGGAAACAGTCTTATTAGTATCACAGATTGATGAAAATACTGTTGTTATCATTTGTTTGTTGAAAAGGACCATGACTTCAGAGAGCTGATGCCATGACATGCACATGAATTGGATTTAAAGGAAGAAGAGCTATGCAAAATCACCAGCCTCAATTTCTCCTCCAGACACCTCTAGGTCCAGTGGCAAGATATAGATCAGGCTGAGTAGAAATGACCCTGGATGCAGTGGGAGACCTTAGCCTGTTTTAGCTATTGTCTTTAATAGGTCTCAGTTTGACTGAGGCAACACCCATTCAGTGATTAAGGCTAGGTAAGAAAAGAGACAAAGAATTAGCTAGTCAAAAAGAAAAAATCAGTAAGGGAGGACTTTGAAGACCCTCAGGGTTTCTGGCCAAAAGAGAAACAAATGTTATTTACGTTCACTCAGAGACATTAGCGCTCCCAAAATGACCAAGTAAGAATTGGGACATCTTATGAGATTTCAGGAATGAAAATTTATATTTCTTTATATTTCTTTGGATAATACACCCTCAGGTAGGGTATTGATGTGAATTCCAGTGTTCCTACAGAGCCTACCCAGTTCCCATTGTTCTTATCTCATACAAACTGGAGGCCACAATCCTGGGACCAAGGCTTGCCCAACCCTCCAAATCAGTAAGGATCCTGCAGATAAGGGACTATTTCTTCCCATGAGCTGGCACACTAGCGTGTACTTTATTTAAAAAATACTTTATAAAAATTATCTTATTTGATCTTCACAACAATTCTGGGAGGAAGATGCTATTATTATCTTTGTTTTACAGATAAGTCAGTCAATAAGCATTTATTAGGTGCCTATTACATGCCAGAATAAGTACTAGGGATGAAAAAATAGTCAAAAGTCAGTCTGTGCTCTCACTCAAAGGGGAGAGCCTGACAAATACCCTTTTTGAGGAAGACACCCTTATTATCGTAAATTAGCATATCTTTTTTTTCCTGGATTCCCATCATACACTTGTTGATATAGATCTAATATCCGTGTGAGTTTGCTCTCTACTAGGATCTCCCTAACTCCTCCTTAACTCTTTAGACTTACTTTCATTTCCCCTTTCCCTTCCTACCTCAAACTTTAAGAAGTATCTCTTCACTCACAACCCCTGCTAAAAACCTACTTTTGATTAGTCCACATTCCTTTATGAAATAAAGGACTCTGTGGCTGTGAGAAGCCTTTATGAGTTTTTTTTACCTTCCAAACTGTTCTCTCAGATCCTTGTTCTTCATCAACATGATATCCTATTCATGGAAGTACTAAAGACTTGAGCGAAATACTATTAAATACTGGAAGGGAAACAGGTTCTCTAGCATTGAAAAGAGAGACATGTTATCATCACCATTTTATAAATAAGGAATTTGAGATTAACTGGCTTGCCAAAGTTTCGAAAAGGACTGAAGGTAGAATCATACTCATGTCTTCATTTCTTTAAATCACACATCTTTTCATAGTATATATGAGAGAGTGGGCTGAGCATTGGTCTCAGAAATACAGGTATAAGCTGTGGATCCTGCTTTTTGTTTTAAAGTCATACCATCCAAAACTGAACTCATTGTCTTTTCCCCAAATCCTTCCCTTCTTTCCAACTTCCCTAATCCCTTTGAGGTTACTGCTATGCTTGCTTGGTGATCTCCTCAGTCCTATGGATTCGGATATCATCTCTTATGTGTATGATTCTCAGACCAATTTGTCCAGCCCCGACATCTCACATAGTGAATAAGTAACACTCAGAATGTTAAGAGTAAGGTCTTTATATCATAGGCTAAATGCCTGGTTTTACGGATTCAGAGAGGTCAAGGGATTGATGGACCATTCAGAGTTAGGTCTGGAAGCAATTTTAAAAGTCTTGCAGTCCAAACTCCTCATTTTACAGATAGGAAATTGATACCCAGAGAGAGAAGTCAAGTGACTTGCCCAGCACAGCTAATAAGTATCAAGAAAGGATTAAAACTTAAGCCTTTTTGACCAATGCATTGTCCATTTCTACCTGATTAGATAATTTTTAAAATTTTATGATCATGGGTCAATAAACTCTTTTTAGGTGAATTTTGACTTGGTCTGAATTATTTGGAGAAACAAGTACATCATCCCATTTTCAAGGAGTGTATTTTTGAAATCTAATAGTTTATACTTACATCACAATTGATAATTATAATCTATATTGTATGTAGTAATTGAGCAATTTGTAAGAACAAGTTCTTTCTTTCTTAGGCTTGTCTCATTTGATCCTCATAATCACCACCCTGTAGGTTATATCCCTATTTTACAGATGGGGTATGACCTACAGGGTAGTTATTATGAGGATCCCTATTTTACAGATAGGAAAACCAAGACTAGGAAAGACTGAATAGTTTAGCTAAAGCCATTGTTGTTGTTCCAGAATCTTTGTGACTCCATCTGAGGTATTCCAGATACCGGAGTGGTTTGACATTTTCTTCTCCAGTTCATTTTACAGATAAGGAAACTGAGGCAAATAGGGTTTTTCCCAGGATCACATATCTAATAAGTGTCTGAGGCTGGATTTGAATTCAGGAAGATGAGTCTTCCAGATTCCAAGCCTAGGACTCTATCCACTGAATCACCCAGCTGTCCAACTTAGGTCATACAAGTTATATACTAAGCCAATGTCTAAATTATCTTTTGGTTGTCAAGTTTGGTGCCCTTTCTATCATACCATTACTCATTTACTGCAAACTATATAAAATTGATCGAACTTAACAGTCATAGAAGTTTGATTCAAAAATCAAATTTAATTTAATTAAAGGTAACTATTGAAGCATCCCTCTGTCCCCCATCAAATTCAAATTCAATGCTTCTATCTGAATCCTCAGGCTCTGCATTGAAGTTATTTGTAATTTTTTGTAATTTTGAGTAATTGTTCCCCCAGAACAACTTTCACTTTCTCTTTTCTTAAGATGGTCTTTTGTTGTCTTTCCCAAGAGACTGAATTTCAAGCTTAAGTAGGAGAGAAATAAAGAAAATAAGATTTTTTAAAAAATTCATTTAGTGGTTTTTCCCTATTTCTTTTACTCCCAATGCAGATTTTAACTAAATATAGGGAGAAACTTTCCTACAACCAGACAAGCAAAAACAGATTATGGGGCTTCCTAATGAAGTTCCTATCACTTAAGTCTTTAAGAAGCGACTGGACAGCCATTGGCTGGAGATTGTATAGAAGGGATTACTTATACAGAAAAGGACTGAACAAGATAAGTTTTGAAGTTCTTTCAAGAATAATAACAATAATAATAGTATTTATATGGGGCTTTAAGTTTTGCAGAATATAAAAATCATCTTATTTGATCTTCATAACAATTCTAGGAGGTGCTTTACAGATAAATCAGTCAATAAGCATTTATTAAGTGTCTATTAGATGCCAGGCTAAGTCCTAGGAATAAAAAAAACAGACGAAAGTCAGTCTGTGCTCTCACTCTAAGGGGAAAGATGAGTAAATAATGGGGTATAAAATAGGATAGAAGTGTATGGAGTATTCAAGGAAGACTAGTATGTCTGGGATGAAGGCTTGATGAACCCTTTTCTGGGCTGCTCATCCACCTTTGCTGACTACCTGTCACCCATCTCTCAATTGTGGCTCCAAGAAGCTTTCACATAAATAGCAGTTACTTCCTGGAAGAACTGACTCAGCAGACAGATCTAAAGGAGGTCAAGGATAACCCAATAAGCCTCAAACCCATTGGTGAGATAGGGAGTGTCTACCTTAAGCATGTAAAGACTCCCCTCAACGGAATGGACAGATGAGAATAATTTGTTCCAAAGGCCGTGAAGATGGTGGAAGCTTAGAATTTGGTCAGACATTGAAAATGCCAAGGTTATACATGTCTTCCAGGCCATCAATACCAAGCATCCCGACTTTTACCTTCCCACTGGGACTTTGGTGACCCTGGAAGAGAGACAGAAGCAGAAGACTTTACGCAGCTTTGTCTCACAACTCAATATCCCCTCCCCTCACCAAATAAACAGTTAGCATCCCAGTAAGCTATCTCTTATAAGCCTTTATATTTGAAGAATACCCTACCTGTAATGGGGAATGATTTGATATTTCTGTGACAGTCTCCAGATTTTTTATAGATGAGGAAACTGAGGGCAAATAGTATTAAGTGATTTGTTCAGGGTGACACAGTTAATATCTGAGACTGGATTTGAACTTAGATTCTCCAGGTTCTCCTGATTATAAAGATTTTCCCATCTCCACTGGAGATGCCTTTTCTCTTGTGGTACTTCCTCCACAGGATGAGTTTCTGTCTGGAACTTCCACTTGGATGAGACAGTACCCTGGCCAGCCCATTTTTCTCCCTGCTTATCTCCTGAGTCTCTGGACTTTTTCACTTTGCCTCTGAATAGGTACTCCCACTCCCCACCCCTACTTTTTAGCTTCCTTTTATCTATTGTTTTCATTCATTAAAATGTAAGATTCTCCAATTCTCCCTGTGAAAAAAGAGAACTTTGGTTTTGCATACATATATTGTATCTAGGATATACTGTGACATATTTAACATGTATAGGATTGCTTGCCATCTGGGGGAGGGGGTGGAGGGAGGGAGAGGAAAAGTGGAGGGAGGGAGAGGAAAAGTCGGAACAGAAGTGAGTGCAAGGGATAATGTTGTAAAAAATTATCCAGGCATGGGCTCTATCAATAAAAAGTTATAATTATTTTTTAAAAATGAGTCTGACCCTACTGAAAAATGAGTGAATTGAATACTAATATACCTCTTGCCTAATGTTCCTCAGCTCCACCAGAATAAGATAGGCCATATGATTGTCTTGAACTCAAAGTTTTCTGTTTTTAATTCATTGGATACTCCAGGCAAAACGGATCTATTCCTTTAAAAAGGAAACTCTCCCCTCCTCTCCCAAATGGTGACCCACAATGAGACTATTACTCTGGAACCTAATATTTATATCGTGTGAATAAAATTTGAAAAATACTTCCTATATATCTCATTTGCTCCTCAAAATAACTTTCTGAGATAGATACTGTTATTATTATTCCCACTTTACAGATGAGGAAATTGAGGCTTAAAGAGGCTGACTTGCTTTCCTGAGGCCAGACCTCACCCACTATCTGCATGGAGAGAGAGAGAGAGAGAGACAGACAGAAACAGAGACAGAGAGAGACAGAGACAGAGAGAGACAGAGACAGAGAGACAGAGACACAGAAAGAGAGACAGAGGCAGAGAGAGAGAGAAACAGAGGCAGAGAGACTGCAACAGAGACAGAGACAGACAGACAGACAGACAGAGGGAGGAAGAGAGGGAGGGAAAGAATGCGAGAAGGATGGAGGGAGAGAAGAAGAGAGAGATAGCTGCCTAGTTTCACTGGCATGTGTGGGCTGGGTAGGTGATGGGAACAATAACATCTGTGTATCAGGAAAGCTGTCAGACTTCTTCTCTCCCCCTCTCCCACCATGCTTGCCCTTCTCAAATTCCTTGGAGTACTAATATGCAGTAATGTCACCAGCAATTTTTTGGTACCCTCTAAATTCAGTGATCTAGGACAAAGCCTCATATTTATGGATAAAATGAAGGGGAAAGTAATACTATATTTTTAAAAAAGATATGTTCATATAAGGATGTCTAAGAACCAAAGCAAGGATGCCTAATAGAAAAAAACATGGTAAATATCAATGGAGTCTAAAACAATGTTGGTATCAGAGATTACACCTCCTAGATAGGAAAAAGGAAATGGAAGAAGACTTAGACAAACCAAACACAAGGCTGGACCAGAAGTATGACCTAGTAGCCATGGAGGATTACTTGGATAGCTGCTGGTCCTCTCTTTCTGGACAAAGCAAAACAGTGATACTTTATGCTTCAGCCTTAGTTTTCATCCTACAAAAAGTGCAGTTCAACAAGGAAAGTTCTATTCTGGATGGGATTCTCACTAAGAAAGATAACTAGAGATAAAAACAGAACCCCCAGGAATGCCCAGGAAAATTACTATGCCATCTTAGAATGTGTATTAGAGAAGAAAAGGAAAAATGTAGTATGGCCCTGAGATTGATGGAGTAAGATTTAAAAGGACTCAGGAAAGAATATGTAGGATCCTAGAAGCTAAGATCCAAGGGAAGTCAGCCAGCAAATTCTCCACAATGATAGCACAAAGACAATTATATTGAAAACTAGGAAAGGGGGAAGTTGAGTGGTTCTATAAGAATAGTTTCTGGAGTACTAAGGTTCAGAATGAACTGAGTTTGGGGAAAAAGGAAATAATAACAGAAGACAATTTAAAGTAATATTGGTGTTTTATATGATCACACATGTATAAACTATATCAGATTGCTTGCCATCTTGATTGGGAGGAGGGAAGGAAGAAGAAAAAAATTTGAAACTCAAAATCTTGTTTTAAAAGAGTATTTTTATATGTAATTGGAAAAAGTTACAATGGGGAAAGCATAACCAAGATGATGGAGTTATGTTCAGTTGTGTCCAACTCTTTAAGACCCCATGGACTATTCTCTCTTCCTGGGATTTTCTTGGCAAAAACAATGGAGTGATATGCCATATCCTTTTCTACTAGATTAAGGAAATAGAGATTAAGTAACTTGTCCAGGATCATATAAGTTATTTAATCTCTACTTCTTAAGTATCTGAGGCTGAATTTGAATTCATGAAGATGAGTTTTATTGACTTCAGGGTTGGCATGCTAATCACTGTGCTACCTAGCTGCTCCCTCTAAATATTATAATAGATCAAAAAGAAGACAATGACTCCATGAAATATCAGGAAATATTAAATCAAAATCAAATACTAAAAAAAACAGGAAAAAACTTAAAGTACCTCAAAGCAAAAATAATTGATCTGGAAAATATATCAAGAAGAAAAATATTTAAGAGTAACTGGACTATCTGAATGAGAAGAAGCAAAATAGAAATCCATCTAGATCTCTTCAAAGCACAGGGCAAAGTGTAAATAGAAAGGTTCTACTGATTACCTCCTAAAAGAAACACCAAAATGAAAACTCCTAAGAACATTGTAGTCAAAATCCAGAATTTCCAGGTCAAAGAAAAATGACTGCCAATAGCCAGAAACAAAGACATTAGGAACTAGGGAGCCATAACCAACATCACCCACAAGCCAAAAATTACTTATCCAATGAAGATGAGGGTAATGCTGGGGGGGGGGGGAGTAGATTTTTAAGAAATAGGAGCTATCCAAGCATTCTTGATATAAAGACTAGAGCTTCAGAGAAATTTTGAAGTTCAAATTCAAGAATGAAAAGAAAAATAAAAAGCTTGGCATCAATGAACAATGATGGAAGACTATATAAGGATACTTTTAGCTATGGAGAGACGAGAATGTACCTGTTCTGAATTGTATTTTTTTCAAGGTTCTCACAGAAGGATCCTAATTAGATAAATCCTGGGAATGATTCTGTTGCCTTGATAATCTTAAGAGGTAATAGAGAAAGGAATAAGAAGAAAACAACATGGGGGAGAGGGAGAGAGGGAAATGAAGGTTAAGGAAAACTCACATAATCATGGTCATGTAGACATCCATTCAAACAAGGAATAGGGCTTGGGAGAGGAGTGTGGTGGCTGACACTTAAATTTCAGTCTGAAGTAATTTTAAAAAAGAAGAAAATATACATATATAAACAGTTGTTTCAGAATATATTTCATTCAATTGAAATATGAGGGAAAGGGTACAAGGCAGAAGAGAGAATCAGAGAAAGGTAAATTAAGGGAGGAATTAGTTTTGAGCAAAATAAATTCCAAGCAGGTACAAAAATATTTATGGCTTTTTTGAGATAGTGAAAAATGGAAATATGAGGGGATGTCCTTAAATTTAGGGAAATGTATGAATAAATTATGGTATATAAATATGATTGGATACTGTTTTGCTGTAAGAAATGATAAAGGATCTGGTTTCAGAGAAACCTAAGAAGACTTGTATGATCTGATGCACAGTGATGTGAATAGAACCAGGAGAACAATTTATAAAATGAAAACAATATTTGAAAAGGCTAGCAACTTAAAAAAAATTAGGTACTCATATCAGTACTGTGATCAACCACACTTCCAGAGGGCTAATAATGAAACATGCTACTTCTTGATAGAAAAACGAAAGTCTCAGAATGAACATGTGGATGTTCATTTTACATATGAGAAAACGAACATGAGAGACATTAAGTGATTTGCCCAGGATCACACAAGTATTTGAGATAGGATTTGAACTGAGATCTTCCTAACTCTCAAGTCCAATGCTATAATTGTACCACCTAGTGGTCTAGATTAAGGCATCCTGCAAGGACTGAATAACAATTTCCCCTCTTCTACCACCCACAAGAGACTGCAGTGGGATTTAGGCTGTTTGCTACTGGCAATGAGCTGGGGCTGAAACAGAGCAGTTCTTGTCTTCAGACATTACCATAGATCACAGGCCATCTCCCTTGCCCTGGGGTCTACCCAGGGCCATTAGCAAGTTAATAAAGCAAGTTCAAGGTATGTTTTTTTAAAAAATCAAAAAATATTCTACCCACAGATCTGGAGTCAGACTTTCAAGATGTGCTGTATCTTTAGGTTGCCTGTGGCACAGCAACAACACAGTGAGATCACCAACATTTTTTATAAGAATAAAACTACATGAAAGCAGCAAGGGGGAGGGTGGGTGGTACATATTAGCTTACCTGCTCTGCTCTGCTCTATAGTATCCTGTCTAACCTACAAAATCTTAAGCCTATCGGAGGACCCATGTTTTCCCTTTTTAGGCTCAATTCTAAGGAATTTCATCTGTTTGCATAGGTTTCAAGTATCACTTTATATATGTGATATATAGGCCATATATAGTATTTTTATCACTACCTTGAAGAATTCAGTGTCCACAGCTACATTAATAGTAAACATCACATGTGGGACTTGATCTATCTCCAGTGCCAGTATTTTCTCTTCACAGCTTGTTCATGTTGGCTTTGAATGTCGGGTTCCAGGGATTTTCTCTCAACACCCAAATATCTTTGCCAAAGGAGTTCTTTTTATAATGCACCTTTGGATATCCATTCCTAGCTTTACTCCTTCATAATTCCTTTCCTAGGTTCTCTCTAGACAGCATGCAGAGTCTTTTATTATACTCTAATTTATTTTACTGCCACTGAAGAGATCAGGATAACACATCATTACAATTTACAAAGTATCAGTGTTCAACTAATTTCCTATTCAGTTACTCTCTTTGTGTTACTTTCTGACCATTTTATCTGGGTTACATCACAGTTGGCTGGTTTCCCTGATCTTTTCCTTCCTATTTGTAAGTAAAGGTAATGTCTCAGATTGCCCTGTCTGGCACTAGTCGGGGAGACAAAGCTCATCATAGACTCACCAGTGATTTTTCTTTTTTTTTTTTTTTTTAATTTTATTTTATTTAATAATAACTTTGTATTGACAGAATCCATGCCAGGATAATTTTTACACGACATTATCCCTTGCAATCACTTATGTTTCGTTTTTTCCCCTCCCTCCCTCCTCCCTCCCCCAGGATGGCAAGCAGTCCTATATATGTTAAATATGTTGCAGTATATCCTAGATACAATACATATTTGCAGAACCGAACAGTTCTCTTGTTGCACAGGGAGAATTGGATTCAGAAGGTAAAAATAACTCGGGAAGAAAATCAAAAATGCAAATAGTTCACATTCATTTCCCAGTATTCCTTCTTTGGGTGTAGCTGTTTCTGTCCATCATTTCTCCAATGAAACTCAGTTAAGTCTCTTTGTCAGAGAAATCCACTTCCATCAGAATACATCCTTGTACAATATCGTTGTCGAAGTGTATAATGATCTCCTGGTTCTGCTCATCTCACTCAGCATCAGTCCATGTAGGTCTCTCCAAGCCTCTCTGTATTCATCCTGCTTCACCAGTGATTTTTCACTAACATAACCAGCACTCTTCCCCTTTCTTCCACCATCTTTTATAAAAATGACAGATTCTGGTGCCATATGGAGTGGGAGGATGCCCGAATATGACTATATTATGGAGTGATGTGTATGATGAGATAACCCGGACTTGATACAATGACTAAAGCCCTTAACCCAGCAGGACATGGAAAGAAGTGGATGGGGTCCTTATGGTCATAAAAAGTCCCCCTTGAGATAAATGTGACAATCATAGCTGTAATTGGCTTGGATTGGTTGGCAGAGCTACCATATTGACCACCTTGTTTGTAAGGTATTTTAGATTGATCTCACTAGTGATCTCTGTTCACAGATTTGGTCAGATGATTAACAGAACTGAGAACACAGGTTTATGTCATCAATACTTATTTCCTTTTTTTTAGATGAAAGTTTCATTGATGTCTTATGTTTTCACATGAGTCATTTCCTTTGTAACAAAGAAAAAAGTTAAGCATTACTAACACCTTGTAGCATTCTGTACCACAATCCCACCATCTCTTCAAGGCAAGGATGGAAAGGAATTTGCCATCTCTTCTCTGGGATCAAGACAGGTCATTACATAGGGTCATCTTTGTTTTTGTTGTAGTCAGAGGGCATATTAGCTTTGGTACTTCTTATTTCACCGAGTCTTAGTCCATACAAGTCTTTTCATAGTTCTCTGAATTTCTCAAATCTATTCCTTCTATTCCAATCAATAAGCATTATCTTTTTCCATTTTCTTGCTGCCAAGAAAGCATTTCTTAACTATTTTTTCTTTTTAATTCTTAACATTTTTATTTAAAGCTTTGAGTTCTAAATTCTATCCCTGTCTCTCTCCTCCCTTCCTTCTCCCTGAAATGGTAAGCAATATAGGTTACACATGTGTAGTTATGTAAAATATTTCCATAGTAATCATTTTGCATAAGAAGATTTAAAGAGAAAGAAAGAAAGAAAGAAAGAAAGAAAGAAGAAAGAAAGAAAGAAAGAAAGAAAGAAAGAAAGAAAGAAAGAAAGAAAAAAGAAAGAAAGAAAGAAAGGAAGGAAGGAAGGAAGGAAGGAAGGAAGGAAGGAAGGAAGGAAGGAAGAAAAGAAAGAAAGAAAGAAAGAAAGAAAGAAAGAAAGAAAGAAAGAAAGAAAAAAGAAAGAAAAAAGAAAGAAAGAAAAAGAAAGAAAGAAAGAAAGAAAGAAAGAAAGAAAGAAAGAAAGAAAGAAAAAGAAAGAAAGAAGAAAGAAAGGAAGGAAGGAAGGAAGGAAGGAAGGAAGGAAGGAAGGAAGGAAGGAAGGAAGGAAGGAAGGAAAGGAAAATAGCATGCTTCAGTCCAAATCAATTAATCTCAGTTCCTTCTCTGGAGGCAAATAGTATGGTCCCTCTTTACTACTTTGGGATTATTTTGGATTATTGTACGCTGAGATCATCTAAATCATTTATGATTCTTCATTGAACAAAATTACTTTTATTATGTACAATGGTCTCTTTGTTCTGTTCACTTCGCTATGCATCGGTACATATAAGTCTTTCCAGGTTTTTCTGAAATCATCCTGCTTGTCATTTCTTATAGCATAATAATATCTCATTATTATCATATACCACAGCTTGTTTAGTCATTCCTCAATTAATGGACATCTCTTTGATTTCTAATTCTTAGCAACCACAAAAAGGGCTGTTATAAATATTTTTGTACAAACAGGTCTTTTCTCCTTTTGGGGAGATACCTTTAAAATAAAGATCTAGCAGGGGAATTACTGGATCAAAAGTTATGCATAGTTTATAACTTAAAATTGCTCTTCAGAATGAATTGGGTCAATTTGCAATTTTATCAACAGTGCATTAGTGTTCCAGTTTTCCAGCATTCCCTCCAACATTTAACATTTTTCTTTTTGGTCATATTAGCCATTCTGATAGTTGTGAGAGGATACCTCAGAGTTGTTTGAATTTGCATTTCTCTGATCAATTGTGATTTAGAACATTTTTTTTCATATGGTTATAGATAGTTTTGATTTCTTTATCTAAAAACTGGCTGATTATATCCTTTGACCACTTATCAATTGAGGAATGACTTGTAATTTTGTAGCTTTGACTCTGTTCTCTATATATTTGAGAAATGAGACCTTTATCAAAGATTCTTGTTGCAAAAATTACCTTCCAGTTTTCTGCTTTCCTTATGATTGCATTGGTTTTACTTGCGCAAAAGCTTTTTCATTTTATGTATTTAAATTACCTATTTTACATTTTGTAATGCTCTCTCTTTTTTGATCCTAAATTCTTCCCTTATTCATAAATATGAATATAGTTGGGGTAAATGCACAGACAGCTCCATTGCACTGGGCTGCTGGCTTGCAGTAGGCCCCAGCCTCGTTGTCGGATTGCCCCAGTCTTGGAGCTTTGCTGCAGCTCCCTTGCTGTGAGGCTGGCTGGCTGACTGCTGATGCTCATGGACCTCACTCCCCTTCCACCACAGTGAAACAGACCTTTTCTTTTCTGTTGGTAAGTTATTTCTCCACCCCCTAAATCAATTCTGAGGTGGTTTTCTAGTAGTCTGGAGGGGAATTTGGGAGGGCTTCAGAGGGTTCTTTCCTTACTCCATTATCTTGGCACTGGAAGACCACCTCTTAATTTTTAATTAAAATCCTATTCCAAAGTGGAAATTACCATCATTTTTCAAACTTAAAGAAATAAAGTTAGCTAAACCCAGTTATTCCAAAGAGCCCTTAGTTATTATTCCTCATTTGGTGACAAGCTACTTTCTCCCTTTAACTTTCCTTGGTGCCATCATATAGTATTGCAGGTTTAGACAAAGAATTTTGACTAATGAGATATTTTAGAATTGGAGAGATAGAAAAAAGCTGTAATCTGAGATCGACTGAAAGAAGGCATTCTGTAGTGTAGCCTATCTGTTCACGGGACATAGGGAAAGCACCCTCTAGCAGAAAGGATTCTTACTTAATCTGATGCTGCCTCTTCATGCACAGCTCCAGACTACTTACCCTTCAGCAATGTAGTATTTCACATGCAAAGTCTACCTATCATCTTATGCTCACAGTAAATCACAATGTATTATTTGATATATTTACAATGAATTGGATTTGATATGTTAATAACAACAATACGCTCATAATGTATTTTTCAATTTGAATTAATTTTGGAGCTAATTCTAGCTCCTGAATGTCTTCATTTAAAATATACATATATATGTATATTGTTCGGTATTTTAATTAGGCCCAAAGGAATATATTTGCAAATTTTGGTACACTTCATTTGTTATATTAATGAAAAGGCACATTAAATCAAGTTTCATGTGGATATTTCATTATGTACACTGCTCTTACATGTCACTAAAAGAGATTTATTTTAGAGGCTGTAGCCACAAATAGCCACCATGGACACAGTGCTCATTTAAAATTTAAAATTTTGTTTTAAGGTGCTGGAAAACAAAACACCCTACTGTTTACCAAGTATTGCAAAAACTGCCTCACTCAGCCATGGATTAGAGTATGCCGTGGATCAGATTCAGTCCTGGACAAAATTAGAAGGTATAGTTTCCTTCCTCCCTCCCCCATGTAGTTATATCTTATTCAGAGGTATCTTTCTTCCTGTATGTTGCTCTAGGTGGTATCATCTCATAGGGAATGTAGTCAGCACTTCAAACTCAAGAAGGTCAAACTTGAGCAGAACCTAAGGTATGTAGAGGTAATTTCATTTTCTCTTCATTTGATTGACCTAGAACCTGTTAATTTTTTCACTGTGCCTCCCTACCTCTCCCCACCACCTCACAGGGAATTTTCTGAGAAATGTGCCTTTTGGGGGCATATAGACAATATATAGATAATTCCAAAAGAATTGGATGGACATGCACACACACATGCACTTGCGCGTGCGCGCGCACACACACACACACACACACACACAGAGTGAGAAGAGTTAGCCACTAAAAAAGGCAGGCTGAAGGTTTATAAGTTCCCATACAAACAGATGCTTGCTTTCACTGCATATGCATGTAGAGCTCCTTCTAAGGATAATTATTTTAATAACAATAATAATCATAAGACTAATAATAGCTGACATTTGTATAATGCTTTAGGGTTTGCAAAGTTCTGTGCATACTTTATCTCATCTGAGTCTTACAACAACAATATGAACTAGCTATTACAGGTATTATTATTACCACTTGACAGATGAGGAAATAGGTTCAGGAATAAGTTAAAGCCTATAAGTGGCAGCTTGGTACAGCAGAAAGGGAACTGAAGTTGGTATCACAGAAACTGAGTTTGAATCTCATCTATGTTACTTATGATCTGCATGATCCTGAGCAAATCCCAACTTGCTGGTCTTCAGTTTCCTCACCCATAAAATAAAGGGATTGGACTTGATGATTTTTAATCCCCCTTCCATACCTAGACTTATGATTGACCCTGGTTATACAGTTAGAAAGAATTGGAAGGGAGGGAATTAATTTCCCTTCTATGTGACTTCAAGATCAACAACCTTTTCCTACTGCCATACTTTGTTTCTCCATTGAACCCTAGAAGAAGATTTAGTATCCAGATGTGTTTTTTTCCTGGCTTTTTAAAAAGTTCTGTCTGATCAGTATTTCTATAGAGAGTGGGGCAGTAGATTAGTTAATTAGTCACAACTATGAATAAGAATTTGTTTCCCTTGGATAAATTATATGTGGTTCAAGATCTGGACAGCACCTTTTAATTCTATTTAGTTTGAAATAACAGAAAATCTCTAATTGCTTTCAATCCTCCTCTCTTTTCCAGATCCATAATATCTTTGATTCAGTACTGTGAAGATCATTTCCCAATACCCTATCAAACTATAATTTCTGATCTCAGATCTCTTTCCCTTCCTTCCTTCCTTTCTCCCTCCCTCTCTTCCTCCTTCCCTCTCTCTTTCCTTTCCTCTCTCTCTCTCTTTCTCTGTCTGTCTGTCTGTCTCTGTGTGTGTCTCTCTCTCTGTCTCTCTCTCTCTCTCACACACACACACACACGTATACACACACACACACGTACACACACACGCACACACACACACACACACACACACACACACTCTTACATGACTGATTAAGTGTCCCCCACCTCAATTAAAAAGTTTTTAACAGGAATAAAATATAAAAAGATGTATTTCTAACATAAAATGACTGATTGAGTTTTTTTTTAAAAACTCATAAAAAAAAACCATTGCTTACGCATTTATTGTGTGCCGGGCACTATGATAAATACTAGGGTACAAAGACAAAAAAAGAAACAATAGCAAGGCAGTCCTTTACTCCTAACCATCTTCTCACTAGCCCATTTTCTCCCATGACATATGTGCTTTTTTCTCTTCCATAATCAAATCAGTGCTGCCAAAGCTACTGAAAATGTCCATTAATTTAATCCCCTAAGACTTCATTCACTATCAATTTAACTTTCTAAATTCAAGTACCCTTCCTCTGGCCCTTCTTATTTATTTCTGTTATACTCCAATTTCCTACTAGAATATAAGTTCTTTGAAGACAAGAACTATGTGAGTGCTTAGCACAGTATTGCCTCATAGTACCCCTTATTCAATGCATTTTTGTTCTTCATTCAATATCCTTATATTCTAAAAGGGGGAAACAATCCATATCAGGAAGTGTTGGGCAAGGGAAGGTAGTTTCGATCTGGAATATCACAGGGATGGTGCTTGGAATAATAGGGTAGTCATAGTGGAAAGGAAAAGATTTGAAAACATCCTTAGAATCATAGTATATAATGATCCAGGTGTGAAAAGCTCTTATTTTACTCTTCTAACCTTTTCACATAACATCCCCAAATGTATGAACACATAGAACGATAGACCACTGTTCACATTTTTTGCTGTTAATATAGAGAAAGCCTCTATAAGGTGGGTACCAGCCTAACTTCAGAATCTGACTGTAACAAGAGTTTTGTCACACTCTTACTTCTGTGTAACATTTTAATCCAAGCATTGGGGCTTACTAGTTAATAAATAAAGAAAAAGCATGGCATAATAGATAAGAGGAATCATGAAGACCAAGTCATGATTCCTCTTATTCACTATGTCATATTTTCTCACTGAATTAATGTCCAAAGTTAATGACTTTTGACTTAAAATGGCAATATGAGGATAGGCAAGGTAATAATCATAGGCTCATATATTTAAACCTAAAAATTATCTTAAAGGCCATTGATCCAGTTCTATCCACTTCTCTTTTAAAAATGAGAAAATTGAGCATGAGAGAAGGCAAGAGGCTTGCCCAAAGTCACATAGGGAGAAAACGAGAGAGATACACTTGAATCCAAGTGCTCTGACTCCGTTGTACCACACTGCTTTTCTATATTAAGACAATGTTTAAAATAATATAAATGAACAGTTGCATGTCACATAGAGGTTTACAAAGCACTTTGCATGTGTAACTTCATTTGAACCTCACCATAATCCAGGGGAGGAGATGCTATTGGCACCCTCAATTTACAGATGAGGAAACTATGTTTGAGCTGTCCATGGTCCTAAAGTCAGTAGCAAAGGTGGGATTGAAATCTTGTTCTTCCTAATTCAAAACACTTTTCTCATTATACCATTTGACTGGATAGAGATATAACAGGTAACAAAACACGAGAAAAGAGGTGGCTAAAGCATGACTTCGGAGGCAAATGTGACATTCCATTATGCATGCCTCATTTACCACTAAGATACAGACAAACATGAGGAACTCCTAAGAAAAGTATGATTAAAGGAGCTGTAAGAATAGATTTACAAGGAAGGATGCAGTAAATTAAATATACATAACTTCTCTAAATGAAGACTAGGGAGGGGTAGAGATGGCCATTCAAATATCTAAAATATACTTAGGCAGGAAAGGAATTATTTAACAAGATGCAACTATAACTACAAAGGATGGTTTTTGTTAAGAAAAGTTGATGGTAAACATCAAGCAAAATCTCAGGATCCTCAAGATTCATGGGCTTATGGAATAATTTTTCACAGGAATATTGTTATTATTTTTCACTAGATACAGGATACACTAGGAAGCTCGTTCTGGGGAAATAGGCATCAGGTAGTCTGATACCATAGACCTATTCCATTTCTGCCGTATGTGGTTTACCAAAGGAAATAAGACTAGGAATAATAAGGTGCCTTCTAGAAATGTGGCCAGATGTTTTTCCAAAGAAGATTTAATTCTGTTGAGTAGCTTCATTCCTAGAAACAAGTCTGCCTTTTGTGAAATAAATAAATAGAGGAAAGTTTGTATTTATGCTGCTTCTCACTTGTAAGGCTTTCATGTTCCCAGGCCACAGTTCTCAGGATGCCCAGATCCCTCTTTTTAGGAGCAAAGTTGCTAAGTCACTAACAATTTGAAAAAGAATTAGGCATCCTTCTTTCTTTCTTTTTATGAGATTTTTTTTATTCATGGTATTGTGAGAGCATTTTATTGATTTAATGTATTCATTTATTCTGAAGGAGACATGGGATCTTACCATGAATATGGCTACTGTTGCTTGGGAGGAACTCACCTCTATTTCAGAACTGTGACTGAGTTTTGGGGATCTATCCAGAAACTGAGTCTAGAATCAATGAATCATTTAGCATTTATTAATTCCTATTATATTAGCCAGTTGACAAGCTGTCATTGAATTCTAGAGACTATATTAAGTTCTAGGGCTACAAGGAAAGACAAAGACAGTACCTGTCTTAATAAAGGTTGAGCTCATATTCTAGGACATCATATTAAAACTGGACTATAAAGACAGAAACAATTATGTCCCTTTATTTAAGGACCTTACAGTTTATTGAGAGTAAACATGTACACACATATGTATACATACATATATATGTATATATAGATAAATATGTGTATGTATGTATGTATGTATGTATGTATCCTGGAGCCTAAGGGATCTACAAAGTTGGGTTCAATTTGGAGAGAGGCCTGACTCCAAAGAGGGGATCTTTCTTCTGCTCTCTTCCTATCCCACAGTAACTCCAAGGTCATTTCTAAAACAAAGCTTTGGTTTCTCCCAAAACATGGATATTGAGATCTCTTTTAGAAAAAGTATAAATAGGAAAATTATTTATTTCCTTTGTGACATAATCTACATAAGATGTAAAGGATACATGATGAAATATAGAAAACATGTAAAATACCCTATTATACTTATTATTCTCCCCTGAAATGACGATAATGGAACAAATATTTCTCATAGAACTTCACTATCCAAACCACTCCCAATATCTAGACCTTCAGGTTAGTTAGCTAGGATTTTCAAAGTTCTTTAGCTAAAGGGTGATCCTGACAGCAGTTATATTTTCTTCCAAGAAGCCTAGTATGGAGGCAATCTTCTGCCCACATCCTGGTTCTCTATGCTCAGGAAAGAAAACAGTAAGACAGACGATGATATGGAGAGGGATACTAACAATCGAGGGTTCCCCTCAAGAAACGCTTTTTGAAGAAGGTGCCCTTTGAGATGAGCCTTGAAGAGAACAGGGAGTCCAGTGAGGCAAGGATGAGGAACAAGATGCTTCAGACATTGAAGACAGTAGGAGATAATGCAAGTACAATAACAAGTGGTTTGGCTGGAGTGTTAAGTGTCTGAAAAGGAATAATGTTTGGAATGGGGTTCTGGTCCATGCTTAGGGGAGCTCAGATGTATAGATTATAGGACACCAAGTAGCTGCTTTTGGAAGAATCCTGGTGACATGTTAAGCAAGTTTCTTGGAGAAGCAGTGGTTGTAAATTAACTGGTATAACTATGGATGAATAGTGGAAGTAGGGAGCTTTTCTCAGATCCTCCATTTAAGGAGGGCAAGGGGAAACCATCTCTTCATCTCCCACCCAACTGTACTCTTTTGGACTTCATCATGTCCCTTTTCTCCTCTACTTTTCAGTTCCTTCCTTCAGTCTTCTTTTATTAGATAGTAAGCTTCTTGAGGACATGGGCTGTCTTTTGCCTTTCTTTGTAATCCTTAGTATTGAGTGCAATTCCTGGCTTAATAAATGTTTATTGATTGACTATTGGCTAATCCTGATTGGCTAACTATGTGGTTTGAAGAAGCTTTTTTTTCCTGTTCATTGCATAGCTAAAACTATTGTCATCTTCAAAAATGCCTTAGCATTGGTCTTCTTTTCATTTTATTGTCTTAATCTACACTCTAGTGATGTCACATGGTCTGGTGAAAGACTCTGCTGGAAGAGGGCCTTTGTCCCCTCTAAGGCTTTATTCTTCCCCAAGAAATGGCTATCTGTCCTTGGACTTTTCATGTTCTCTTTTCCATTCTAGGTGGAGGGAATGGAGTCTCTGAGCTTGGTCAGGAGCATGAGCCACAAGAATCTAAGAACTGGTTTAATGTTGTCACATGCTCAAGGAACAAGGAGTGATGTTCAGGAGGACTCCAGCCCAGTGGAGGGAATCACTCAGCAGTCATGTCACATCTGTTCGTGATCAATAAAATTAGTGTAATGTAGGAACAGAGCTGAATTATGAGCATAATCCCCATTCAGAAACTGAGTATAGGGATATACTCTATGTATTTGTGCATGTGTGTGTGTGTGTGTGTGTGTGTGTGTGTGTGTGTGTGTGTAAGTATAGGGAAATACTATAGTCTTAGAGGTACTGAGGGGAAATATCTGTACTTTCTTTTGCTATATCTTTAAAATAAGTATCCCTTTATAAAAGCTAATTGAAGTTAAAGTGAAATTAGGATGTTTTATATTGGTCCTCTAACAATTGGGAAATACAAAAAGTGGGGGACTCAAGCTATTGGCAATAGAGAAAGAAATACTCTTGTCTTAGAAACCTAAAGGGAAATGAAGTGTTCCTGTCTAGAAAAGTAGGACCAGAGCATACATATTATGTGGCAAAATGAGCTAGGAAAGATAGGCTGGAGCCATAATGGGAAAGTCTTTAAATGCCAAAGTACCATATCCTCTAGAATCAATGAGAAGCTCAGGAAACTTCCTAAGCACTAACGTGAGCTGGTCAGACCTGTGCTTTAAGAATATCACTTTGGAAGATGACTCAGAGTGGAGATTGAATTAGGAAGAGCAATTAAGAATCAATTGCAGTACAAATATGTATTGTATCTAGGATATACTGCAACATATTTAACATATATAGGACTGCTTGCCATCTTGGGGGGGGGGAGGGAGGGGAAAAAACGAAACATAAGTGATTGCAAGGGATAATGCTGTGTAAAAATTATCCTGGCATGGATTCTGTCAATACAAAGTTATTATTAAATAAAATTAAATTAAAAAAAAAGAATCAATTGCAGTAGATCTGGTGAAAGGTGATAGGGACCTGAACTAAAGTAATGGTTTTATAAGTAGAAAGGAGATAAATTTATTCTGCAAAATTCCAGAGAACAAGACTAGGACCAATGTGTGACAGCTTCAGAGAGTCTTAGTTCAACTCCATAAAAGAATGTCTAGTATTTACAGATGCTTCCAATAGAAGATGTGTTGAAGTATGGAGCCTCTCCACAGGAAAACGAGGGAAGAGGCTAAATGGCTCTCTGTTCAGGACATTTATGAAAAGAATTACTACCTGTTGTGATAAATTGGAGAAAATGCCTTCTTTCACCTCTCAGCTCAATACAGTTCAACAAAAATGTCTTAAGCACCTAAGAAGGGATACTGTACTAGACTGGAAATATAAAGAAAAAAGCAAAATAACCCCAACTTTCATGTGTGTGTGTGGGAAGATGGGAATGACACATATCTTTTAAATGAATCCAAAGTAATTTTCAGATGAAGAGGTCACTAACAACCAAAGGGATAAGGAAAGGCTTCCTATAAAGTAGGGAAAGATTTTTAACCTTTTTTGTATGTCATGGACTCATTGTTAGTCTGGCAAAAATCTATATTTTTAAAAGCATAAAGTAAAACATCTCAGATTAGGGAAGCCAATTCTATTGAAATACAGTTATCAAAATATTTTTACCCTGGAAAAGCCTGCATGAACTGATGATGAAGTGAGCAGAACCAAGGGAACATTGTACATAGTAACAACAAGATTATGTGATGATCAATTGTAATGGACTTGGATCTTCTCAACAAGGTGGTAATTCCATGTAATTCTAATAGATTTAGGATGGAAAATGCCATCTGCATCCAGAAAGAAAACTATGGAGACTATGGATCAAAGCATACTACTTTCACTTTTTTGTTTATTTTATTTCCTGTGTCTCTCCCCCCTCCCTTCCCCCCCCCATACAACATGGCATACAACATGGCAAATGTGATAATATGTTTAAAAGGATCACTTTTATATCAGATTGCTTACTGTCTTGGGGAAGGTAAGAGAAAAAGGAAGAAAAATTTATAACACAAAGTCTTACAAAAATGAATGTTGAAAAGTATTTTTACATGCATTGGAAAAATAAAATATTATTGGAAAAAAATTTTAAATTCACATACCCCTTGAAATTCCTCCAAATACCTTTAATCCATTGGACCAAAAAATCCATCATACAAAGAGTTTTACAAGGACTAACTGTTGAAAGAAGCTAAGGCTTCTCAGAGGCAGAAATAAGGAAAGACTATATTCCATACATGAGCCACAGGCCCCGAGTTAGGAAATGGAATGCTAACTTCAAGGAATAGCTTAACAGTCAATCTGGTTGAAATATAAAATGTGTTAAGGGGAATAGACTCAATTCAGTCTGAAGCTAGATAGGGCATTATATACTAATTTCAGAGTTTGTACTTTCTTCTAGAAGCAGCATTGAGATACTAAGGTTATTATATAGTTGAATCTACAGCTGATATTCTATGATTGCAGTGACTTGGAGTCAGGAAGATGTAGAGTTTGAATTCTACTTGAAATACCAGGTTTGTGATTCTGGTCAAATCACTACTAGATCTCTGTTTCCTCATCTGTAAAGGCCATAAAAAATCACCTATCTCACAGATTCATTATGAAGAACAAATGGCATGCAAAACACATAAAACATGGTCATCTTAAAGGGTTACATAATTGCTAGGTATTAGTATGAATTTATTTAATATCCTAGGATTTTAAGAAGAGGTCTGGCAGAGGAATTCATATTTGTGGTAGAATTTCAAATTCAGGCTGCAGATTAGAAGAAATAATGGTTGAAGAAATGGGAGTGAGAGGGTTAGATAGTTAGATCCCTCACACATTGCACCAATAGTAAGTGGTTGGGGTCTTTTGGCTCCCCAGTACTGTAACGTCGCAGGTGTTCAAAATGACATGAGCTGTACTTACGGTGTGTTCCAAGTTCCAAAACCATCACTACAGGGATGGGATGGACTAGGAAGTCACCCTTGCTTCATTCAGAGTTTCTTTCAGAGTCAAAATTCCCAAACCTTTTAATGAAAAACATTTTTGCCATCTATTTTTCAGCATCAGTTTCATATTAAAATGCAGCTTATTTTGGAAAGCAATAATCATATTCGTAATAATGATGATACTAATCATTCACAATTACATAGTTGTTTAAGGTTTGAAAAGTACTTTACATACATTCAAAAGCTGCAGTCAGGGAAGAGGACATGAATGCTGGATTCCTTCTTTTGTTTTTCTTGTCATTGGCACTGATTCATTCCTCATATGAAAGGCAATTCCATTTCTGTCTTTCTATCTCTCCATGCTTCAAGTTTCCCATCTGTTCAATGGTGCTTATACTGCCTGCTTCTGACCCATTAATTGGCTGCCCCCATGTCTGTAATGCTCTACCTCATTTATGACCTCTGATCCCTTAAATTGGTTGACCCTTGCCCCTCCAAGTCTGAAATGCTGTCCCTCTTCTCAATCCCTCCATTCTTAGAACACTGTCCTGCGTCTTCCAATCCCTCTTATTGCTTTTTGGAGGCAGAGCCAAGATGATGGAGTAAAGGTAAGGACTTACCCAAGCTCTCTCCAAAACCCCTCCAAATACCTTTAAATAATGACTTTAAACAGAACCCACAAAAAGACAAAGCAGAATAATTTCCAGCAAAGACAACTTAGAAGGTCAACAGGAAAAGTCTATTGCACCAAGGCGGAACTAGTACACAATCCCAGAACAAGTAGTGTCAGCTGAGTCCCAGGCTCAGTAAATCAGAAGCAGGTCTGAATTAGCAGTGGCAGCAACAGTTGCAGCAGTGGCTTCTGGAAATTTCAGTTCATAGATGATCTGGATTGTAGCACTGACCCACATTCCCAGGGTGAATAGGAGCACTAGCACACTAGAAGTTAAAGCCAGAGTGGATTGGGGATCCTCCTTACAGTTACAGGATTGAAGAGAGTACCTGTGGTCACTCACAAACCAGAACAAGTCCATGAAAGGAGTAAATACAATTCTACTTGCATCATATCACTTTAGAAGAACTGAAAATGTATAGGTCCCTAGTAGGATCTCTGAAAACAGTGGCAGAAAACCCCTAAAGCTTGGGACATTGCATCCTCTACCATGAAAACAGTCTTACTTTAACAATAAGTTAAAAGCCAAGTAACAGGTGGGAAAATGAGCAGACAACAAAAATGTTTCTGACTATATAAGTTATTATGGTGACAAAAAAGATCAAAATACACACTCAGAAGAATATAAAGTAAAAGCTCCTATATCCAAAGCCTCTAAAAAAATAAAAATTGGTCTCAGGCTATTGAAGAACCTAAAAGAGATCTTGAAAATCAAGTAAGAGAAGCAAAGGAAAACGTGGGAAGAGAAATGAGAGTGATGCAAAAGGACACACAAAAAGCTAATGAGGAAAAGAATGTCTTAAAAAGCAAAACTGGCCAAATGGGAAAGGAGTTAGAAATCAAGATACAATAAGACAAAACCAAAAGAATGAAAAATTAGAAAACAATGTGACTTGGAAAATAGAAACAGGAGAGATAATTTTAAAATTATTTAAAATTATCTAAAAGTCATAATCAAAAAAGGACCCTAGACATCATCTTTCAAGAAATCATCAAGGAAAACTATTTTGATATTCTAGAATCAGAAAGTAAAATAGAAATTGAAAGAATCCACTGATCACTTCCTGAAAGAGATTCTAATATCAAAACTCCCAGGAATATTTTAGCCAAATTCCAGAACTCCTGGGTCAAGAAAAAAAAAAAGATTGCAAGCATCCAGAAAGAAACAATTCAATTATAATGGAGCCACAATCAGGATAACAGAAGATTTAGCAGCTTCTACATTAAAAGATTAGAGGGCTTGGAATATGATATTCCAGAGAGTCATGGAGCTAGGATTACAACCAAGAATTACCTATCTAGAAAAAATTAGTATGATCCTTTCAGGAAAAAGGTGAACAGTCAATTGAAAAGAAAACTTTCAAGTATTTGTGATGAAAAGACCAAAACTGAACAGAATAGAATAATCTCTTCTTCTTCCCATCCCTCAATTCTTTTTTCTTTCTTTTTCTTTTTCTTTTCTTTTCTTTTTTCTTTTTTCTTTTTTTTTTGCCGAAGCAATTGGAGTTAAGTGACTTTTTCAGGTTCACACAGCTAGGAAGTGTTAAGTGAGACCAGATTTGAAGTCAGGTCCTCCTGACTTCAGGGCTGGTGCTCTATCCACTATGTCATCTAGCTGCCCCCATCCCTCAATTCTTAAAATTCTCTTCCTCTTTCCAATTCTTTTTGGATTCCTTCAAATCCCAGCTAAAATTCCACCTTCTACAAAAAGCTTTTACTGACATTTCTTAATATTAGTGCCTTCTTTCAAAATTATCTGAGTGATCATTATTGATCACAAAATAGAAAATTTTGATTACATCAAATTAAAAAGCCTTTGTATAAACAAAACTAATGCAAACAAGATTAGAAGGGAAGCAACAAACTGGGAAAACATTTTTACAGTTAAAGGTTCTGATAAAGGCCTCATTTCCAAAATATATAGAGAATTGACTCTAATCTATAAGAAATCAAGCCATTCTCCAATTGATAAATGGTCAAAGGATATGAACAGACAATTTTCAGAGGATGAAATTGAAACTATTTCTACTCACATGAAGTATTCCAAATCACTATTGATCAGAGAAATGCAAATTAAGACAACTCTGAGATACCACTACACACCTGTCAGACTGGCTAAGATGACAGGAAAAAATAATGATGAATGTTGGAGGGGATGCGGGAAAACTGGGACACTAATGCATTGTTGGTGGAGTTGTGAACACATCCAGCCATTCTGGAGAACAATCTGGAATTATGCCCAAAAAGTTATCAAACTGTGTATACCCTTTGATCCAGCAGTGTTTCTACTGGGCTTATATCCCAAAGAGATACTAAAGAAGGGAAAGGGACCTGTATGTGCCAAAATGTTTGTGGCAGCCCTGTTTGTAGTGGCCAGAAACTGGAAATTGAATGGATGCCCATCAATTGGAGAATGGCTGGGTAAATTGTGGTATATGAATGTTATGGAATATTATTGCTCTGTAAGGAATGACCAGCAGGATGAATACAGAGAGGCTTGGAGAGACTTACATGAACTGATGCTAAGTGAAATGAGCAGAACCAGGAGATCATTATATACTTCAACAAAGATACTGTATGAGGATGTATTCTGATGGAAGTGGATATCTTGGACAAAGAGAAGGTCTAACTCAGTTCCAATTGATCAATGATGGACAGAAGCAGCTACACCCAGAGAAGGAGCATTGGGAAATGAGTGTGAACTGTATGAATTTTTGTTTTTCTTCCCGGGTTATTTATACCTTCTGAATCCAATTCTCCCTGTGCACAAGAAAACTGTTCGGTTCTGCACACATATATTGTATCTAGGATATACTGTAACCTAGTTAACATGTATAAGATTGCTTGCCATCTAGGGGAAAGGATGGAGGGAGGGAAGGGAAAAGTCAAAACAGAAGTAAGTGCAAGGGATAATGTTATAAAAAATTACCCAGGCATATGTTCTGTCAATAAAAAGTTATAATAAAAAATTATTTCTGAGTTATCTTGAATTTATATTGTTTATGCATAGTTGCTCATTTGTTGTCCTCTTCATGAGATTATAGGTTTTCTGGGGGCAGGAAATTTTCATTTTTCTTCTTATCCTCAGTGTTTAGCACTTTCTTGAGAGAAGTAATAATAATCTCTGGTGTTAGGAACTATTATTATTTTAAATAATGTGTATTTCTAAAAAGACTTGTTACTGTAGAATGATTCCCTCCCCCCCAAACACTTCCCACCTACTCATGATGATCTCTTGCTAATTTTTGTAAATAAGTCCTTTTAACTTAAGCCCTAGGTAAGAGAGTTAGGACTTTTTGTCCAGATATAAAAAAAGCAATTTTAGTTTAGTGATTAGCTCACATTGGTTAGTGGATTAGCCTTTTTCATTCTCTGAGATTTCAGGGATTCTCAACAGAGAATCTTAAATATGGGTGATCTTTCCCCAAACATAATGAATACTGTCATATGGCTTTTCCTGAAGGTACTGAAAATTTACTCTTACACATAGGCCCCTGTCTGGACACCTTATGGCTATAAGCAAGCAGGTTGGTAATCTCAGATAGGCATTCATTGTAATTGCAGCTATGAATTGTCTTGAAGTGGTTGAGCCTAAAATATTATATTTTAAGAAGAGCTATATACTTCCCTGGGGACCAGTTCTGAACAAGTTTGCACTTGTGTGTTAATGAAAGGAGTGGCTCCTAAGCAGATCAAATCCCTTTTCTTCATTTGAAAACTATATAACTCCATGACTTTTAACCAATTCACCTTTAAATTTTTATGTATTCAGGACAAATTAGGAAAGATTCAAGTTTGTATTCTGAATCTGACATTGTGCCAGGCACTGTGATCTGGACAAATAGCTTAATTTTCTGAGTTTTTTCATCTGAAAAATGGGAATATTACAATTTACACTCTCTGCTTTTCAGGTTTGCTGAGAGCAAAACAGTTTATAAATCTTAAATAAATGTGAATCAATATTATTATTTTACAAACAAATGGTTTAAAGTTTGGTTTTTCTTACCTCCTCTCACCAAAAAAGGTGCTGCAGGCTTGAGTATGATGAATTCTACATCAAGAAGGATCAAATGTGCCTGGCTACAAGAAACAGTGAAGGGCAATGAAGCCAGAAAGGTGATTACCTGTAGCCAGTCATGATGGTCCACTGGGGAGGTAATGAAGCTTAGTGGGTAGAGATATTCTAAGCTGTTATCACTGTAGTCTTGGGAGTTACCTCCTTCCTCTGAAGGACAGGGATTTTCACAGCAAAAACACAGTTGAGAGAAAATTTTCCTTTAACAAATTTCAATTCACATCAGTGAACTCGGACTCTTAAGTCTAACTTTCAAGTGCTGACAAAGTCTGACATGATTTAGCAGGGAATTTAATGAGGTTACACCCAGAGCTATCTGAAACTAATGAGCAATGCTGGCAAGAGTGGGGAGAGAGAATTTCAGTGGGGCAGCTGCCCTCAGAGCAATCCATTTTGAAGGGGTGTAAGAATGACAAGGAGTGGGCAGAAGGGAAAGCAGAGGGGAAGGGGAGAGAGAAAAAAAAGGGATGAGAGAGAGAAAAGACAGGGAAGAATGTGAGGAAGGAGAGAAAGAGTGAAAGAGAGGGGAGAAGGAAGGGGGATAGAAAGAGAAGGGACAGAAAGAGGGAGAAAAGAGAGAAAGGGGAGGAAAGAATAGAGAGGTTGGTGAAGGGAGGAGAAAGAAGAAAATGAGTGAGAAAGTTGAGAGAGAAAAAGGAGATAGGGAGTAAGAGTATGGAAAATGAGGCGAAAGGAGAGGCAAGGGAAAGAAATGAGAAATGGAAAGGAAAAAGAAAGAAGAAAAAAGACAGCAGAGAAGTTGACTCTTATCTATACATTTCTCTGACACACTTGCTTTTATTAAGAAATATTGAGTGGAACACCAGATTCTTTGGCATTCTTGGTCCAGTTCCTGATAAAATAGTAGATTCCTCAGTTTTTGACCCCTTTGTCTGGTCCCCTGGGGACTGACTCACACTCACACCTGTAAGCCTGATTAGCAGACCAAGTTTGACTTGATTAGTCAAGTGTGAAATGCAATACAGGCAGACATTTGAAATTCAAGTTTTCCAGTAGCTATGTTAATAGAGTTTGGGACATGAGCTGGATGCAAATGAAGCAGGGCTATAATAAATCCCTTCCCGGGTAGAAGGCACAGAATTTTAGAGTTTGGGAGGGAGTCTCAGAGATGAGTCAGTCCAATCCCAATGTATTGTAGGTCAAATTGTAATATTCCCATTTAATATTCCCACTCCCAAATGGACTCTAAGAAGTTGAAAATAGCTTTCCCAATATCACAGCTCCTTTCTGCCAGAGCTACGGATAGAATTCTACTTTTCTGCCTTTTTGGCTCATTGCTCCTTCCCTAATCCATTTATCATTTCCCTTGAGGAATCATAGAATCATAGAATTAAAGTATGGAAGAGATGGAGTGGACTTCAAAGATCATTTAGTCCAATTCCTGCCCAAAGCAAGAAATCTTGATTAGTAGACATCCCCAACTGGTTTTCCAGCCTCTGAAGAATGTAGTGACAGGAAATTCATTCCTTTTTTGTTGTTTTTGGCAATGATACTGGAGTGGTTTTCCATTTCCTTCTCTAGTTCTTTTTACATATAAAGAAAATAGAATTAAGTGACTTGTCCAGGGTCATACAGCTAGTAAGGATCTGAAGTTGGATTTAAATTTAGGAACATGAGACTTCTTGGTATGATACTCCACTGCACCACTGAACTGCCCATTTCTGGATGAAACTAATGATTTGGGGAGATTTTCTTTTAAAAAAAAAAATCTTGGCCCTTAAAACATTGCTATAGCACAAAAGTAGTGAATAATTTGGAAAACAACCTAAAATGTGAAAAAAAGCTTAGATTTGTCTTATTTGTTTTCAGAGTTCAGAACCAGAAATACTAGGTGAAAGGCAATGAGGCAAAGCTAAATTTAATTGGAGCTGTTCTTGAGAGGTAGTGGGTTCCTCCTGGAGTCTCCAAGAGTGAACCACATGTCAAATGTATTAAAATATGGATTTTTTAAAGAGCATGGTTTCTTAACCTGGGGTCCACAAACTTCCAAAGGATCCATGAATTGTTTGGGGTGTAGGGAGTGTGTGAACTTAGATTAAAAAAAACATCTTTATTTTAATTTATTTGATTTCCATTGTAATGTTATATATTTTATCTTATGCACTTTAAAACATTTTTCAGAGAAGGGTTTCATAGACTTTATTTGACCAACAAAGGGATCTAACATACACAAAAATGCAAAGGACCCCTATTTTGGATCATGGGTTGAACTAAATGACCAGTAAAGACAGTCAATGAGTCAATAATAAGTATCAGGCACTATGCTAAGCTCTGTAGATACACAGAAAGGCAAAAGATTGTCTCTGTCCTCTAGAAGGCTGTAGTCTAATAGGGGAGAGAATATGAAAAAAAAAGATATAGACGGGATAAATCAGAGATAATAATCAGAGTGATGGCATTAATAATCATGGAGGTCAGGAAGACTTTTTGTAGAAGATAAGAGTTTTTAGCTGAGATCTGAAGCCAGGAGTCAGAGATAAGAAGGAGAATATTCCAGATGAGGGGAGCAGTCAGTAAAAGTGCCTGGAAGCTAGAAATGGGGTGTCTTTTTGGAGAAATAGCAAGAACCTTCATGTCATTGGGACACAGTGTATAATAGAAGGAAGAAGGTGTAAGAAGTTTGAAAAAGATGAGGAAGCAAGGTTGGGAAGGACCCTTGAATACCAAGCAGTCCTTCCTTCTTGTGACTCTATGAAATCAATTTTTTTCCTGTAATTTCTACTTACTTGCTCTTAATTGTGGTATCAAGCTGAGTCCTTCCTTCCCTAGGACAATTCTTCAGATATCTGAAGGGACCGCTCATAAGTCATGCCTTCTTTTCTCCAGGCTAAGCATCCCCAATTGCTCCAACCAATCTTTGTAAGGCACTGTCTCTCTTTTCACCAGCCTGGCTGTCTTCCTCTTAGTGAATTCCCGTCCCTTCTAAAATGTGGGACTCAGACCTGGACACTCTCCAGTTCTGCCAGGTCCAGATATAGCAGGACTAACTTCCTTGTTGCTTTGGACAGTATACCTCAATCAACAGACATTTCTCCTGTTTCATTCCTTCTCAAGCCATCCTCCAAAGCCTAACCAAGTCCCATCTCTTCGTCCTGAAGCTCACTCTAGTACTGGAATTCTCACAATACTAGTACTTTCTGCCCCAGCAACCACTCATTCTGATTGGTTGGCTTTTCCCCAGAAGCTCCAGTTATCTAAAGAGGCAGCCCAGACCAGCCATTTCTCATTCCTTCCCAGACTACAGTGGATTTTCCTTACCAATCCCCCATTTAGATTTTCCATCCCTCTCCCCAAATTTGCAGTTTGCTTTAGGAGTTGTGTTACTCTATTAGAATGGAAACACATTCAGATCAGAGACTCTTTCTTTTTACTTGTATTTTTTTTCCAATATTAATGCCAGCTTATTGAAAGACTAACACTCCCTTACTATTTTGATCTGTCACCTTCCAGTGCTGATTTGTATTAAGTTTGAAATTCACTCAAACTTCTTGGTATTTTTCACAGTGATATTATAAGCAAATTAGAAGAATAGAAGATAACTTAATTCTCAGATCTATGGAGAAAGAAGGAATTTATTGCCAAAGAAGAACTAGAGTTGAACACAAAATAGATAATTTTGAATATATTAAGTTAAAAAGGTTTTATATACACAAAACCAATGCAGACAACATTAGAAGGGAAACAATAAACTGGGAAAGTTTTTTACATTCAAGGGTTCTGATCAAGGCCTCGTTTCTAAAATATATAGAGAACTAACTCAAATTTATAAGAATTCAAGCCATTCTCCAATTGATAAATGGTCAAAGGATATGAACAGACAATTTTCAGATGAGGAAACTGAAACCACTTTTAGCTATATGAAAAGGTGGTCTAAATCACTATTGATCACAGAAATGCACATTGAGACAATTCTGAGGTACTGCTACACATTTCTGAGATTGGCTAAGATGACAGGAAAAGATAATGATGAATGTTAGAAAAGATATAGGAAAATTAGGATACTAATATTTTGTTGGTGGAGTTGTGAACTGATCCAACCATTCTAAAAAGCAGTTTGGAACTATGTCTAAAGGGCTATCAAACTGTGCATACCCTTTGATCCAGCAGTGTTTCTACTGGGCTTATATCCCAAAGAAATATTAAAGAAGGGAAAGGGACCTGTATGTGCCAAAATGTTTGTGGCAGCCCTTTTCATAGTAGCAAGAAACTGGAAACTGAGTGGATGCCCACCAGTTGGAGAATGGCTGAATAAGTTATGGAGTATGAATGTCATGGAATATTATTGTTCTATCAGAAACAATGAGCAGAATGATTTTAGAAAAGCCTGGAGAGATGTATATGAACTGATGCTATGGAAAATGAGCAGAACCAAGAGATCAGTATATGTGGCAGTGATGATCAATTCTGATGGACATGGCTCTTTTCAACAATGAGATGATTCAGACCAGTTCCACTTGTTCAGTGATGAAGAGAGACATCTACACCCAGAGAGAGGACTGTGGGGACTGAATGTGAACCACAACATACCATTTTCACTCTTTTTGTTGTTTGCTTACATTTTTCTTTCATATTTTTTTCCTTTTTGATCTGATTTTTCTTGTGCAGCAAAATAATTGTATAAATATTATAAATAAATAAAATTATGTAAAAATACAAAAATACAAAAAATATGAATAAACACATTAATTGAATTAGATTTTAATATGTTTAACATATATTGGTTACTTGCCATCTAGGGGAGGGAGTGGGGGGAACAGGAGGAAAATTTGGAATACAAGGTTTTGCAAGGGTCAGTGTTGAAAAATAACCGATGCATATGTTTTGAAAATAAAAAGTTTTTTTAATAATAACTTTTTATTGACAGAACCCATGCCAGGGTAATTTTTTTTACAACATTATCCCTTGCACTCGCTTCTGTTCCAATTTTTCCCCGCCCTCCCTCCATCCACCCCCTCCTCTAGATGGCAAGCAGTCCTATATATGTTAGATATGTTGCAGTATATCCTAGATACAATATATGTTTGCAGAACCGAACAGTTCTCTTGTTGCACAGGGAGAATTGGATTCAGAAGGTAAAAATAACCTGGGAAGAAAAACAAAAATGCAGATAGTTTACATTCATTTCCCAGTGTTCTTTTTTTGGGTGTAGCTGCTTCTGTCCATCATTGATCAACTGAAACTGAGTTAGATCTTCTCTTTGTCAAAGAAATCCACTTCTATCAGAATACATCCCCATACAGTATCGTTGTTGAAGTGTATAATGATCTCCTGGTTCTGCTCATTTCACTTAGCATCAGTTCATGTAAGTCTCTCCAAGCCTCTCTGTATTCATCCTGCTGGTCAGAAAATAAAAAGTTTTAATAAAATCAGAAAAGCTTCATACATGTTGACATTGAACAATGAATATCTTACCATCTGTGAGTTCTTGGGAAAGTCATTTAAATTTTCTGAGCTTCAGTTTCCTCATTTATAAAATGGGAAGAGAAATAATTCTCCATAGTTTTTGTGAGATGTAAAATGGGGAATTAGTCTAGAAAATTTATGATTCCCTTCTAAATATATGATAAAATAAAATAGTGCATGTAAAGTATATTATAGTCTTAAAATGTTTGATAAATATCAGCTACTATTATTCTAAGTGCTCTTTCCTTTTCTGCTGATGGCAACTTACTCTCCATGCATCTTGAAAATTTCATCCTGAGAGCTTTCCATTCCAGATGGGCTGTCTCAATAGCATTTTAGGACATGGGCTTCCAAATATACTTTCTCTGAACCCTTTGAAATTTGTTCTTCTCAGCTCTAGAGTGCACTTTTCCTTTTCTATCAAAAATTCTGAGAGCAATAGATCAAGAATCAGTGAATCCTGGGTTCAAAAACAAAGGATGAACAATAAAGTGTTGGGTTTCAAAGATTAAATAGGCCCTGCCCTCAAGGAGCTGACATTCTATTGAAGGAGAAAACACACACACACACACACACACACACACACACACACAAAACACAAATATAAAATACACACACAAGACATATCAATAACTTTGGGAGGAGGTATTAATTGCTTCTGGATGGTACAGTGGATAGAGGGCCAGGCCTGAAGTCAGAAAGACTCCTCTTACTGAGTTCAAATCCAGCCTCATGTACTTTCTAGCTGTGTGATCCTGGAGAAGTCATTTAGCCCTATTTGTCTCAGTTTTCTCATCTATAAAATGAGAGGGAAAAAGAATGGCAAATGGCTCCATGTTTTTGAGTCAGACATGACTAAAACTACTGTATAACAATAATAAAAGCACTCTGAATTCCATTTTGGGATTTCACCTTAGATTCATTCCTCAAAAAAAAAAAAAAAGAAAAGAAAAGAAAAAAAAGGGAAAAAGACTATTTGGTCCAAACTAGACCTTAATCAAGACAAAGATTGAGGAGAAAAATGTTAGATTGAAGATAGACTCATAGAACATTTGTATATTGAGGGAAAATCTAATAAACAACAAGGAGGGCAATGAAAAGGGGAAAAAAGATCTATAAGATAAAAAAAAATTGGTTGAAGATAATGATCAGATGACTTATGGCTCATGTTACTGAAGGATGTAATTGAAAAGCGATGACTGAATAGATTATGAGTGACCTATAATGTAATTCACATTCAGGGCTGATCATGTATGTCATGTCTTCCAAGCATTCATACTCCCTTTGCTGACAAATATATATTAAAAAACAAACAAACAAACCCAACATCCTCTGTCTCTTACTAGAAGATATTTCCTGGGGATGGGGAAAGAGGGAAGGATATGTGGTCAGAAAAATGAATCACCTGGCTACCAAGCTTCTGAGAAATGATCTTCCCTGAACTTAGGCCAATTCTTAAATGTAAGACAGTCTGTTACCAGGTCTGAAGTAGACATCTTTCCAGCTTGGTAAGATCTGCTAGTGTTTATATTATCACGGCAGACTCTGAGATCAGAATCAAATAAGCTCTAGTACAATAAATATGTGGCATTGGAGGATATAATAATAGTATTAGCTGCCGTTCCTTTTAAGACTTGCAAACTGTTTTATATATATTATCTTAAAACTCCAAAAGATAAGAACCATAGGCAGAAAGTAACTATTCCTATTACAGATGAGAAAACTGAGGTGAAATAATTTGTTCAAAGTTGCACAGCCAGTAAATCTCATAGCCAGGATTTGAGTCCAGTTTTTTTCTTCACTTCAAATTCAACATTTTTTCTTTTTTTTCATTCTCTCATGTTTGGGAAAGACTGGTGTTTTGCTTTGCTCACTTGTTACAATTCCAAAAATATTAAATTTCTAGATATTGTTAGAGGTGAGAAAAACCAGATGGAAAAGGAATTAGAAAAAGATGACCACGCTGGCTGGAAGTCAAGAGAGATTGCCTAATGAGCAAAATGATAAAATACAGATTGCCAGGGTCTTTGAAAAGTTTATCCACTATTAACAGCAAAATTGAGACAACAAATTAATCCTCTAGAATAACCTGTCATTCAGAGAAAAGGCTTGCAAACTAAAACTTAAGTGATTAGTGAAAATCTGGGAAAACAAACACTGAAGAACTTGAAGACCAGAAACACAAAGAATACAATTTAGTGGAGAATAAAGGGATAAAATTTGGAAGCAAATGTGCTTATGCACACACCAAAAAAAAAAAATCATTCTCAAGGGTGAACTTTATTTGACCAGAAGAATAGCTTCATGAAAAAAGGAACCCCTGCCCCTTCTTTGAAGAGGTATGGGACTATAGGTCTAAATCTGCATAGTATGTGGAAGTTATTAATGTGTTAGTTTTGCAGCACTGTTTATTTTTTTTTAACTATTTCCACAACTCTTTAATGTAAGAGATGGCCTGGGAGGAGGAAGATAGAAGGAATCATTGGTAAACAATAATTATTATAATAATAGCCAGCATTTACATGGCACTCTAAAGTAAGCAAACTACTTTATAAATATTATATTATTTGATTCTTACAACAACCATGTGAGATAGATGCCTCTATTATTCCCAATTTTCAGATGAGGAAAGTGAGTTTATAAGAAATTAAGGGACTTGCCCAAGATCACTTAGGTAAATATCTTTTGCAAAATTCAAACTCAGGTCTTCTCCACTCCATATCCAAGGTGATTAGCTACCTAAATGCAACTAAGATTTAAAAATGTCAGTACAATATCTTTTTAAATGGGCTCATGAGAGAAATGGCAAAAGAATTTCAACTTACTAATTTAATTAAATTTAAGACCATGTTTTACTAAAGGCAGGAGATACTGCAATGGGCAACAACTCTGCCCTGGCCCTGGGACATGAGCAGTAGAACCTGTGATTGTAAAACTGGTCTTTCCACATTTTTAATAAAAGCATCCTTGAGGGGAAAAAATATTGCAAGTAGATCCTTAATTAACCCACTAGGAATCTAGATTTTTTTTAGAAGGGAAGCATGCTAGGACAATGTGACATGGTAAAGCCATGTATAGGTGGTAAAGGGTGACCCACACATGGATGAGTTCTAATAACTGAAAATTTTGACTGACAAATGCTGTAAGTTTACAAAATTGGCTTTTATAACTACTACTATCATATTCCCTCAGTTTTCCTGCCACAAACAAGTTGCTTTTCCTATAATTTAAAGAGAAAAATTCTACTACCTCCAATAAGTGGACACAATTTTCATAACACCCCTCGCAGTCCCTACAACTAACCTGACCACCACTACTCATCTGTTCCAATTCCCAAAATCATATATGTATATTTTCCAACACAACATCTAGCTATCCTTAATTTCATGATCCTGATGACCCAGAACTTAGTTCTACAGGTGACTCTGTTACTGACTCACTGTCAAGCTGACTGCTCTTTCTCACTCATAAAAATCAGGATAATATGGCTAACCACTGACCTACCTCAAAGCACAACTGCAGTCATGCTCATTGCTTTGAGCTCCAAGGATTAAAGGTGCTGTAACTCTCAAAGACTATTATTAAGACAACCCAAGCCCAGAAGTAGGTTCCCTAGACTCAGCCAGCTGGAACTTTACACCCACCTTTCTTAAATAAAAATGTGTATAGGTACAGTGCTATAAACCAAATCCAAGCTCTTCATGCTCCGACTTCATGCAATCATAAGGTAGGAAAGGACCACCATAAGTTATTTGGTTCATTCCTCTTGCCTTCTGGTAGGACTGAGTCTATAAAGGATAAATGCTTTTCCTCCTTTCTTTAAAATCTCCAGAAGCGATTACACAGTCTCCTGGCAATGGAGTCTTTTATCTTAAAAAAAAAATGCCTTGAAGTAAAGATCTTCATCATATCTAAATGGATTCCATGCTGCTGGAATTTATGTCTTTTCTTGTCCTTTTCTCTGAGGAAATAGAAAGCAGCTGCTTATTTTTACTCACATGAGTCTCCTTTCTTAAATTTGAAAGCTGTTATTAACTTGTCCCTCTCCTCCCTCCTCATCCTCACCTCCCAGCCAGACTACTGCCGGCTATTTCCCAGACCTTTCACTACATTTATTGTCCAACTGAAAGAGATGATTGTGGAATATATATGGATTCCATTTCTTCACATGCCTCAGTGAGTTAGGAGGCCTTTGCTGTGGGGACAGACCTTCTTTAGGAAGGTAATTTCAGGTTTGGGAGAAATTATAAGATGGTAAAGCTGTCACAGAGGACAAATGACAAGCACATTTCCATGCTCCCTAATGACTCTCTGAATGTTTCCCTTCATTTTGTCAAAAATAACATCATCATCTTTCCACAACACTCAAACACCTGTCTGTTCCAAGCCTTCCTTCAGAATGAATGTCTTCACTCACTGTCACCCAGCACAAATGTTTCTGTTCTAAGTCTTACAAAATGACTCCCACCCCCCACACTCCTCATTCTTAGCAAAGATGCCAGATTACTTCCAGTTGTTTCTATTTCTAGATACCATCTTCTCTGCATATAATCTGGAAAATTTCAGTCACCTTTAGTATGAGTAATGGACCCCCCATCCTTGAACTCTTAGATCCCATCCTCTTCCAACTACCTCCTTTCCAGAATATTTGCAGTCAGAAGATTAGAATTCAAGCTTTACCTATTGATGGTGTGAATCTAGGAAAGTCATGCTCATCTCTCTGAGTTTTGTTTTCCTTAGGTGAGACAGCACAACACAGTGAAAAAATACTTCACAAAAGCTTTATGGATTGATTGATTGATTGATGGGACAGATAGGAAGAATTCTCTTTTAGATTGAGAGAAGCTGGGTTCAGATCCTCCTATCATTACCCATATAATCTTGGGCAAATCACTTAACTGGTTTTTAGCTTTCTCATCTTGGGCTCTATTATGATCTATTAAAAATGGAGGTGAGTCAAGCTCCACAACCTACACAGCTCAGTAGTTATTTTTTTTGAGGGGAACTGCTTTATAAACATTAAAGAGTTACATAAGGTGAGTTATTGCTGTCATCATCACTTTTTAAGCTACAAAAGAATCCTACTTCCAAATAAAGGGGATGATTTCAGAATAGTTAATAAAGTGAAGTTCATAAGAAGCATAGACAGCTCTGCTGTTACCCCCATATACATTCCCTCCAAAGCCCCATGCTATCCAAAACTGCATGATAGAAACCATAGAACTTGTGAGGAAGTGGGGATTTGGGTACAAAGCTCAAGAACTTTGTCAACAAACATTAAAACAAAAAAAGCACTTAGTAAGAGTAGCACTATTTTATATATGTTAAATGGTTAATACATACCTAGATACCTTAGTAAACAGTGGCAGATGGCCTTGGGTTGCCACTTAGCCTCTGCATGCCTTCTCAGAGCTACTGGGTTTTAAAGAACCTCTTGGAAGTTGGGCAGGCTGTTAATCAGGGCCCGGAGTGGAACATTTAGAGGCCATGGGGGAAGGGCAGTGGTGATGTAGACAGCTCTTCTCTGTCCACAGCTCCTACTACATCAGATGATGTACAACAATTTTCCTTTGACAAAAAACTGCCACAGAAGTGGCAGTTTGTGAGTTATTGTGAATAGGTGCCGTTTTCTGCCTTCAAGATATTTCTTGTAGAAGAAACCACAAAGAAGCAAATTCAAAATTCTCATTATGTTCAAAACATTCTCTAACATATCCATCTTGTTGGAACAAATTCATTTTGAAACAAGTGTTATAACAAAATTGAAAAACAACTATTCTGAACCCCAGTCTACCCTTTCAGCCTTGGACATAAGGATAAATTAAAATACCAATTTGATACTTATGAACAGTGTACTCTTGACTAAACCACTCATCCCCCTCTGAACCTCAATTTCCTCTCCTGTAAAGCAATAACACTTGCTACCTATCTTACAAAGTTTATTGTGAGGAAAGCATAAAGTGTTCTACAAATGGGATTTATTATAATTTTCTTTCAATGATCTTTCATTGAAGATAGACTGGACTGGTATAGAGGGTTACAGAGATCTATGTTTGGATTATAGATTCATCAAGGGTGATGATAACATCTTCCACCTCTATGTGTCCCACACTGTGTTTTATGTAACACTTATCTAAAACAATATTTGTTGATGATGGATTGGTTGGTTTTTGCCTACTTGCTGTCCCACCATGATCTAATACACAAAGTATTATATTTGAAGTCAAAGGCTCTCAGTTTGAACTTTGGTCCTGCTATTTATTACCAGTGTGACCTTAAGTTGTCATTGACTTTTTTTTGGTACCTCATCTCTAAATATAAAGTGCTGAACTAGATGAGTTCTAAAGTCTCTTTAACTCTAAAGTTTATGATTCCACAAGCCTTCTGGAAGATATGGCTGGGGTCATAATGTTTTGAGCATTATGAGAATTTTGAGTTTGCTTCTGTGTGGTTTCTTCTACAAAAAAAACATTTAGAAGGCAGCAAACTACATCTAATCATAAACCAAAATCTCCCCATTTTCAAGATGCTATTTGCATTTATATTTTGTTTTATTTTATGAGCTTTTTAAGATCAAGAACGGCTTCTTTTTAAAATTTTCTTTATATTCTCAGCACTTAGTACAGTGCCTAGCATACATAGTTGATGCTTAATAAATGCTTATTGACTGATTAAATTAATGGGCTAAGGGGGTTAATCCCTCTATAAACTCTAAATATCATGTGTCTACAGGATTTTCTTTAAATAGTATGTATCATTTGAATTCTCTTAGCTCCCTTCAATATCCAGCACTATGCTGCTTCTCTGAAGAAATTTCCTAATGGTAGTAAATAGAGCAATAGATTCAGAATTAGGAAATCCTGGGACCAAATCCTAGCTCAGACATTCTCTCAGCTTCAGTTTTCCTTGTCTGTAAAATGGGAAATAATAACAGCACCTACTTCAAAGAGTTGAGGATCCATTAAAATGATATATTTAAAGTAATTTGCATGGGTTCAAACATTACATAAAAGCAAGTTATCATCATATTCTAGAAAAAGAGAACAACTCAAGACAAGAGAATCTCTTTAAAAAAGGTTTGCAATATTTTGCTTTTCCCTGGGTTCTTTTCAAGTAGTATTCAGGTTTCCTGTAGTTTTTTTTTTTTAAGAGTCTGGGGAAGAAGAGTCAAATTTGCTCCTCTTCCTTTACTCAATAAACTTAGCTATCCTTTGATCATGCAAGGAGTAGTTCAGAGTTTTCTCCTAGTTTGGACATCATATCTAAGCCTCTTAGAATTCCTTAACAGCTCAGATCTAGTGCTTCCTCTGTCATGAGACATTTCCCCCCGAATTCTCCCAGATGCAAGTGTCTCGTCCCTCCCCAGCAAGTTATCTTGTATTAACTTTGCTTATACTTACAGATATATATGGTGTTTTCCCCTAGTTGAATGTGGGTAAGCTCCTTGAGGGCAGGTACTGCTGTGTCTTGGAGTTTGTATTCAGAGTGCTTCGCACATATTAGGCATTTATTAATTATTACAGATTGATTGATAGGCTGGACAGAAAGAATCTCTCCCCATTGCTATAGCATTTCATTTGGCCTCTGAGGACCCTCCTCTCTTCTTTACTTTGGGGCTATAGAGGAAGCAGATGTCACCAAATTACTGAGATCTATGTACCCATTGTAGGAAAGGCTGGAGAAAGAAAAGTTCAGAAAAGGAAATCTTCAAAATTAGAACACGTCAAATGTTACTTTGCTATGAAAAGATTGGCATGTTAAATATGTGCTAAGAAACCAATGTATTCATAGCTAAAATTTTCAATGTTTCCCTATTTAAAGTTTTCAGATCATACCATATTCTTTTATAGCCCTTCTATAAGCAGCATTTTTTAGATCAGTCATTTCTATATAGGGGATCTTTTTGTATACATTTGTGCCAATATGTACATTTTGCTTCTAATATAAAAATAAACATTTTTATTTTGGAGACTGCTTCAATCATTTGGGGGAAAATGTTTTACTGAACAATAAATGGAACATATTTGTCCCTCTTCTCAAAGATTATTTAGGTCTTTGACATCTGTTATTGAAACTTGGTTGTTTTTTTGGTTCTACTCCTACCCATTTGATTCACCTGTTCTTTCTGCCTAAGATCACTCTGAAGTATTACTGAATGCTCTTCTTCTTTATGTTTTTCAGAGTCCTTTCTTTCTGTCTTGTCCTTTATAATATCCCAAAGCCCTGACACTGGGCAGAGAAAGATGTAAGGGTTGGGCAAACTGGGAAATATTCATCCAATTCTGGTACTATTGGGTTGAAATAACAAGCCAGTATCCAAGTGTTTGGAGTCTTTTACAGGCACATAGATCATCAATGAATCAGACCATTATAAACATAATTTTAGAGCTGGAATAAAAAACTCCATCTTCGCTTTGATTTACCAAGAAGCTGAGACCCTGATAGTTTCAGTAATTTATTCAAAGCTACACAAGTTACTACAGAGGAAAAATCTGAACCCAGATGTACTGCATTTCCAATTCAAGTACTTTCCCACTGCACCATTATTGTCCCCATTAGAAACTGACACTGCCTTATTTGCCTTGTCCCTTATGCATCTGAGCTCTGACTCAATGAGTCCTGAAGACAAGTGATATGTTTGGCTAAGAGAATTGATGTGTTTCTTTTCTTTTTCTTTTTCTTTTTTTTTACTTAGGCAACTGAGATTAAGAGACTTGCCCAGGGTCACACAGCTAGGAAGTATTAAGTGTCTGAGGTCGGATTTGAACTCAGGTCCTCCTGACTTCAGGGCCAGTATTCTATGCTCTATGCCATCTAGCTGTCTCAAGAATTGATGTGTTTTAATGAAATATGGCAATGTGTAGATTCCTGGACTTGTTAAAGAGAAGAGCTGGAGAAAATTAAAAAGTAACTGGAATGCTGAAGTGTCTACTGAAAAAAGATTTTGCTTTTTCAATGCCTTATAAAAGAAAAAAAGGGAGTACAGTTATTCTGGGGAATTCTCATTCCATAGAATCCATTTTCCTGGGGGCTGGAGAGAGAGAAGTTGAAACAATTGCAGTGAAATTTGTCATTGGATCTAAATTTAGGGATATCTATTTTGGTGAGAATTACTTGTGAGGGAGATGTGTTTTCCCAATCTTATTTTCATTTTTCCCCTCTAGGGTGAGAAGAGAGAAGTTTTATCCTTTGTGGGTTCAGAATATAAGAGCTGAAAGGGACTTCAGAGATCATCTAGGCCAATTTATGTCTACAAGAACAAACAAAAATTATTATTACTATAGCTTTTTATTTACAAAGCATATGCATGGGTAATTTTTCAACATTGACCCTTGCAAAATCTTCTGTTCCAAATTTTTCCCTCCTTCCCCTCCCCTCTTCCTCTAGATGGCAGGTAGTCCAATACATGTTAAATATGTTAAAGTATAACAAACAAAAAAATTTTTTAAAAGAATCTCTTCTGACCTGAGTTTCAATTGATAAATGATGGACAGAAGCAGCTACACCCAAAGAAAGAACACTGGGAAACGAATGTGAACTATTTGCATTTTTGTTTTTCTTCCCGGGTTATTTTTACCTTCTGAATCCAATTCTCCCTGTGCAAGAAGAGAACTGTTCGGTTCTGCAAACATATATTGTATCTAGGATATACTGCAACATATCTAACATATATAGGACTGCTTGCCATATAGGGGAGGAGGTGGAGGGAGGGAGGGGAAAAATTGGAACAGAAACGAGTGCAAGGGATAATGTTGTAAAAAAAAATTACCCTGGCATGGATTCTGTCAATATAAAGTTATTATAAAATAAAATAAAATATTTAAAAAATAAATAAAAAACAAACAAACAAACAAACAAAAGAATCTCTTCTACAGGATTTCCTTCTGCCCTAGTGAAGGGAAACCCATTACCTCATGAGACACCCCAGGTTACTTGTAGATAGCTTTCATCATTAAGAAAGGTCTTGCCCATTCATTACACTTTCTTTTGTCCTATAGAGACAAGCTAGATAAGACCAGCCCCTATTCCATTTAACAGGTCTTCAATTATTGGTAGATCTCTATCAAGTCCCCTTCTAAATTTGTTCTTTCTTCTCCAGGGATCTTGAATCCACCATTTAATGTTCTCTTCTGGATACAGTCATTCTTCTGGATACATTAGATACACTGAGATTTCCTATTATGTGGTGATAAGAGCGAAATCCAGAGTTCCAGATGTGGTCTGATTAGTACAGAGTACAATGGAACTACTGTATCTTCAAGCCTGAATGCTGCATTTCTTACTGTAGTTTAGAATAATTTTCACTTTTTTGTGATGTCACATTTGTAGTTCACTAAAAATACTTCAGTCTTTTTCATAGAATTAGTGCTTAGCCACACATCCCTTTATTTGGAAGCTGATTTTTATAATCCAATTATAGAACTATAAATTTCATCCTATTTGAGTCTAAGTTTCTCAGGTCTTTTGGGTATGAACCCTGTACTCTAATGTTGTAGTGGTCCCTCCAGGCCTTTTGTCACCTGAACATTTGACAAGCTTACCACCTATATCTTCATCCAAGTCATTGATAAGATGGTAGCCCTGAGGGAATGTCAACAGAAATCTCCTTCCAGATTGACAGATTCATTAGTGACTCTTCTTTGGGTCCAGTCATTCAAGCAGTTCCAAATCTAGCTAAATGTACATCACCTAGCCTATATCTCTCTATCTTATTCACAAACACAAGAAGAGAGAATTTGTCAAATGCTCTGCTGAAATCTAAATCTACTATGCTTATGGCATTCCTCCAAAAAAAAAAAAATCACAGTCTCTTAGAGAAACAAGTTTCTTTCAAAACAAACAGTCTGGTTTTCCTGTCAAAAACACAAAGTAACCTAGTCATGACCTGCTTTTCATGGCATTTGGTAATCCCGCTTTCTTTTTCTAAAAGCTCACAAACCAACTCCGTAATAAATGTGTTTTTGCCTGAAACAGAAGCCAGACTTCCTGTTTGCAGTTTTGTAGTTTTTGTAGTTTTACCCTATTCTCCTCTCCTTTCCATCCCACCCCGCATTGAAATATTTGTTCTTTTCCAGTTTGTGGTACTTTTGTATTCTCCAAGCTCTTTCAAAGATTAACATCAGTTTGGCAGTCACACATGCCAGTTTTAAAAAAGATTCTTTTAAGATGTAGTGTATCACGGCCTGGTGATCTAAATTCATTGAGGGCAGCCACATGCTTTTTGACATCTTGCTTACCTTGTGTTTCCATTGCCTGCTGATTAGTTTTGTTCTATCCTTTCAAGTCTAAAGTCCTTCTTTGGAAAAGAAAACAGAAGCAAAATAAAGATCAAGTAGTTTAGCCTTCAACCTGTGTCTGTTTTCAGGATAACATTTACCTGAAGCACCAGGCCTATCCCCACTTTGATCTTTCTCTTACTATGAGCATAATTTAAGAGAGGAAAAAAAAGCTAAACTGATAACTCTTTGTTTGACTTACCACTTTTCATCAACCTCCCTTTGTTCTGCCCTTTAGCCCTCTTGACAGGTATCCTGGGGATTATAAAACATGTTTTTGTATTCAAAAGTTGATGAGCCTAAGATAACCCCAAATGGGTTCATAAAGAATTAGACACAACTGAAAATGACTGAACATACATACAAACAGACCCTAGCTAAGGATAAAAAGTTGAGGTAAACACTGGGGAATTTACACCTCCCAGAAGTCTAATATTGGTCTCCAGTGTCCTGCTACATTTTCATTACCCTTACTTTATTCATTTGCATATTCATTTCAGACCATGGGTTTTATTGCTGGATTTCTTTTTGTATGCTGTATAACCATGAAATACTCTCAGACTTATCAGCTCTATTGAGGCAAGTCTCTATACATTTTTTTACCCTCTTAATCCTATTTGAGGTCTTGAGGTAAATGTTTTTACTAGTGCTTTCTTTTTTGTTTTGTTTTATTTTTACACTCCCATCTCCTGCCAAAAACTATTATCCCTATTGTAAGAACATTATAATCAGTGGGGAGCCACAACAAATTATAAAATCTCAGAAGTACATGGGAAATTTCAAGGCTATGTGCTCCAAGTTTTACCTGAAGTAGTTAGACTTTTCCTCTACAGTTTTC